>NC_135554.1:331666-663333 GCF_964340395.1 Glandiceps talaboti
TTATCTTGATACCTACAAGAAATTTTTAATAATTGTTTTAGAAGATTTGTTAATCTGTCCAAGTGGTGTAGTATAAGTTCTATGTCTGTTTCTCATTCAGTTTTGTCTTTTGGTGAACTTGTCTACAAAAATGTCTACAACTTTGTTAAGAGAGTTGCAGACAGTAGCAATGTTTATGACACACAGTGTGTTTATGGTTTATTAGTCCCAGCCAGGACGAAGTCCGGGACGGGGCCTTATGGATTGGGTTCGTCTGTCCATCCGTCCGTCCAGAGCCGTTTCTTGGAGATGCCTGGACCGACTTTTTTCAAACATGGTACAGGGGCAACATACAATAGCATACATGTGCATATCAATTTTCATCGTGATATGATCCAATATAGCTGCCTGACAGCCATTTTGTTTGCAAATTTTCCCTGTCCAAAGCCATAACTCAGACATGCTTGAACAGATCTCATTCAAAGTTGGTATTAGCGCAGTCTTCTATGACATACATGTGCATATCCATTTTTGTTGGGATACAATCCGATATGGCTGGCTGGCAGCCATTTTGTTTGCGAATTTTCCATGTCCAAAGCCATAACTCAGACATGCTTGAATAGATCTCGCTCAAAGTTGGTGTTAGGATAGTGTTCTATGACATACATGTGCATATTCATTGTTGTCGTGATACGATCCAATATGGCTGCCTGGCAGCCATTTTGTTTGCGAATTTTCCATGTCCAATGCCATAACTCAGACATACTTGAACAGATCTCATTCAAAGTTGGTATTAGGACAGTGTTCTATGACATACATGTGCATATCCATTTTCATCATGATACGATCCATTATGGCTGCCTGGCAGCCATTTTGTTTGCGAATTTTCCATGTCCAAAGCCATAACTCAGACCTACTTGAACAGATCTCATTCAAAGTTGGTATTTGGACAGTGTTCTATGACATACATGTGCATATCCATTTTGTTATGATACGATCCAATATGACTGCCTGGCAGCCATTTTGTTTGTGAGTTTTCCATGTTCAAAGCCATAACTCAGACATGCTTGAACAGATCTCATTCAAAGTTGGTATGTGCATATCCATTTTCGTTGTGATACAACACGATATGGCTGCCTGGCAGCGATTTTGTTGGTGCAGTTTTCATGTCCAAACACATAACTCAGACATGCTTGAACAGGTTCCCCCCCCCCCCCCCCCCCGACCCATCCTTTATTGTTGAATGGTTTATTCCATCACGTCATCTTGAAGAGTGGGCATGTCCCAAGTCCAACGAGGAGACACAACATTTTTTTAATTAATTTTTTTATTTTCCAAAAGATTTGAGTAACAACAAGAAAGAAGGAAAAGAAAAGGAGAAAGGGTTACATTGCATGGTATACATTGCTATAAAATATTATAAAGTGAATGGAATCACATAATGCAGAAGTGTCACTCGATTCTTAGATTGTCCCACTTGTTCGAGCAGATTTCTAGCTTATTTTTCCTCTTCGCTAAAGTGAAGAGGCGACACAACATGAGTAGGCGTGTTCCATGTCCAACGAGGAGACACAACATATCTAAGTCTGTTTGATTTAGGTTCACAAGTGTTGTTGCATGATCAGAGTAATGATATCAAGAAAATGACAACATAAACTGCCAGTTCCTTAAAACCAAATCATAGTGGGACTATGTCATTCTCAATGACTTGTTCATGTATGTACTGTGATTCTCTCCAGTGCAGGCATTGGAAAGATATTCTCTATTGATTTTTTATTATTACTTATACAAGGGTATGTTTTTTTTATGGACCTCGAGCCTGATTCAAACAACAAATAAACAATTGTCACAAATTGAACTTTTGTTCTCAATACCGAATATTTTTTCTCCGAATTTTCAGCTGTCAACACTACAGCTTTCATCAGCGGAATGATCTAACTTGACCTTCTTTGTGTGAAGGTCAATGATCGAGTCGTAGACATTTGGGAGTTTGTAGCGCCCCCCGTCTTTGTTGAGAGAAGGTTGTAATGCCCTGATGTAAATGGCTTCCTTCACTCCCCTTTCGAAATATCGTGGTTCAGTGTCCAAAACCGATAATGTTACATATAAGAAACTGGGCACCAAAGATCCTACATCGAAGTACAAAAAGGAACTTGTGTCTGTTCTACAGGATTTGGAAAAAGAAGGAGGGATTAACAGAGATGAATATCGCAAATTGTATCCAACTACTGAATTACCACCAAAGTTCTATGGATTGCCTAAGGTGCATAAACCTGACATTCCACTCCGTCCCATAGTGAGTAGCATAGGCTCAATAACCTATAACTGTGCTAAACAATTGGCATGCATATTATCGCCTCTTGTTGGAAACACCTGTCACCATGTAGCCAACTCAAAATCTTTTGTTGATAGGATAAAAGCTGAACGTGTGGAAGAGGATGAAGAACTCCGTTCGTATGATGTAACAGCACTTTTCACTTCGGTACCGATAGACAAAGCACTTCATATTATTCAATCTCGACTAGAGAATGATACCTCCCTGAAGGACAGAACTAGGTTATCGGCGGCTCAAGTTGTGAAGCTTCTGGAAGTTTGTTTGCGTTGTACATATTTTGTGTACAATGGCAAATATTACCAACAAATACATGGAGCGGCTATGGGGTCACCGGTGTCACCAATCGTGTGCAACCTGTACATGGAACATCTAGAACAATTAGCTATCGAAACCACACTACACCCACCTTTATGGTGGTACCGCTATGTGGACGACACTCACACGAAACTCAAGAAGGAATTTGCACAGGAATTCACAGACCATTTGAATTCACTTGATCCTGACATCAAATTTACCACAGAAGGAGAAGTAGATAAGTCCTTAGCATTCCTGGATACACTGACAGTGATTCAACCAGATGGCAATCTTGATATAAGAATATATCGCAAACCAACCCACACAGACCAATACCTTAACTTTTCATCAAACCACCCACTTGAACATAAGTTGGGAGTAATCCAAACTTTGTTCCACCGTGCTAAGACAGTTATCACAGACCCTCATGTTGTTGATGAAGAGAAACATCACATCGTCCAGGCTCTCTCGAAATGCGGATACCCTCAGTGGGCTTTTAACAAGGTCAACAAGCCCCCTAAAGCTAAGTCAACTACCAAAAAGGACAGTACAATACAATCTAAAGGACAGGTAGTGATACCTTATGTCAAAGGAATTTCAGAAGCACTTTGGAGAAATTTCAACAAATTTGGCATAAGGGTATGTTACAAACCTACAAGAACTCTACGCCATTTCCTAGTAGCACCGAAGGACAGGACAGAGAAGAAAGACGTCACTGGCCCTATATACATGATTCCTTGCCAAGGGCAGACTACCAGAGGTGTTTGTCAGGAATCGTACATTGGTGAAACTGAACGATCCCTCAGGACCAGGTTTCTTGAACACCGACGACGCAGCTCTACTTCATCTGAGGTCTCCCAACATATCCATGTGGAATCACCAGGCCATCATGTTGACTTGGTCAAAGTGCAGGTTTTGGACACTGAACCACGATATTTCGAAAGGGGGGTGAAGGAAGCCATTTACATCAGGGCATTACAACCTTCTCTCAACAAAGACGGGGGGCGCTACAAACTCCCAAATGTCTACGACTCGATCATTGACCTTCACACAAAGAAGGTCAAGTTAGATCATTCCGCTGATGAAAGCTGTAGTGTTGACAGCTGAAAATTCGGAGAAAAAATATTCGGTATTGAGAACAAAAGTTCAATTTGTGACAATATGTATTACCAATACAGATGAACTTTTCATAATAACAAATAAACAAGTCATTGAAAATGACATACTCCCCGCTATGATTGGGTCTTAAGGAACTAGCAGTATATGTTATCATTTTCAAACCTGGTTAATGTTGTTTGGCTGTTTTTGATATCACTACTCTGTTCAAGCATGTCTGAGTTATGGCTTTGGACATGGAAAATTCACAAACAAAATGGCTGCCAGGCAGCCATATTGGATCATATCATGACAACAATGAATATGCACATGTATGTCATATAACACTGTCCTAATAGCAACTTTAAATGAGATCTGTTCACACATGTCTGAGTTATGGCTTTGGACATGGAAGATTCGCAAACAAAACGGCTGCTAGGCGGCATTTAATGATGAATGTATAGATCGTGTCATAAAACAAATTGACATGCATATATATGCCATAGTATGTTGCCACTGTACCAAGTTTGAAAAAAAATCGGTCCAGGCATCTTCAAGAAACGGCTGCGGACGGATGACGGATGGATTGATGGACGCATGGACGCACGGACGCATGGACAGACAGAACCCAATCCATAAGTCCCCATCAGAACTTCGTCCGCGGGGACTAATCAGTCTCTATACATTCATCATTAAACGTGATCTACAAGGTAAATCACTCTATACATTCATCATTAAATGTAATCTGCAAGGTAAACCAGTCTCTATGCATTCATCATTAAATGTGATCTACAAGGTAAACCAATCTATACATTCATCATTAAATGTGATCTGCAAGGTAAACCACTTTATACATTCATCATTAAATGTGATCTACAAGGTAAATCACTCTATACATTCATCATTAAATGTAATCTGCAAGGTAAACCAGTCTCTATGCATTCATCATTAAATGTGATCTACAAGGTAAACCAATCTATACATTCATCATTAAATGTAATCTGCAAGGTAAACCAGTCTCTATGCATTCATCATTAAATGTGATCTACAAGGTAAACCAATCTATACATTCATCATTAAATGTGATCTGCAAGGTAAACCACTTTATACATTCATCATTAAATGTGATCTACAAGGTAAATCACTCTATACATTCATCATTAAATGTGATCTACAGGGTATATTACTGCATTCATCATTAAATGTGATCTACAAGGTAAACCACTCCATACATTCATCATTAAATGTGATCTACAAGGTAAAAGACTCTCTATACATTCATCATTAAATGTGATCTACAGGGTATATCACTATGCATTCATTATTAAATGTGATCTACAAGGTAAATCACTCCATGCATTCATCATTAAATGTGATCTACAAGGTAAACCACTCCATACATTCATCATTAAATGTGATCTACAAGGTAAAAGACTCTCTATACATTCATCATTAAATGTGATCTACAAGGTAAATCACTATGCATTCATTATTAAATGTGATCTACAAGGTAAATCACTCTATGCATTCATCATTAAATGTGATCTACAAGGTATATCACTGCATTCCCCATTAAATGTAATCTACAAGGTAAATCACTCTAT
Organism: Glandiceps talaboti; assembly: GCF_964340395.1. Lineage (NCBI taxonomy): Eukaryota > Metazoa > Hemichordata > Enteropneusta > Spengelidae > Glandiceps > Glandiceps talaboti. The sequence continues at coordinate 336,974 of NC_135554.1, forward strand.
GCAATCATTATTAATGTGTTCTACAGGGTATATCACTGCATTCATCATTAAATGTGATTTACAAGGTAAATTACTCTCTATGCATTCATCATTAAATGTGATCTACAAGGTAAATCACTCTATGCATTCATTATTAAAGTGTACATGCAAAGGTTGATAATTTTTTTCGTAATTATGTTTATTTTGCCATAAAAATAAAGGAAATTGGGTTTGTAATAATACAATATAATTCTAACACGAGAAATTGCGCGAAAAATGAGGCACTTTCGGCTCAGCCACACACAGCACCTTCAGGTAATACCTTCCATTTGCATATGGATAGGACAGCGTTTGGAACTTTATGACGTCACTTCGGGAACACAAACGCATTCGTCAGTGTATCTTTACATGCAAAGCCATTGTGGTCAAACCAGAAGGTCAACTTCACAACCCATTTTCGCCAAAACTTGACGTTGAATATTGATCAGATTCCCCAAGCGTAGCTAGAGCAAAACACCCTGGCTTTAATATTTGATGGTGTGATTCAGTCATATTCATTAGAACCAACCGCTAGCAGTAACGATAGTTCCTCTGGCAGTGAATGAGTGAGGAAGTAGTGGTCCACCACACAGAGCCTGAATGACACTGCTTTTATAAGGGTTTTTTTCGATGTAATTTCACAGAAAAATGTAGTCATGGCTAGTACACATTATGTGTAATAGTATACATGTGTTTAAATATCCATCATGCAAGTTTAGTGCTTGTTTTCTGACTATGCCTTGCTGTCTTGTACCGCAACATGGACCATCCACCATATTGTTTACGTCCTAGTGAAGCTGTATTGTTTACATAAAGTGAAGGCTGTTATCAGCGTCCTTTGCTGACATAACTGTTCAATGGGTAGAAAACAGCTCCCACAGACAATCTAATCAAAACGAAAATTATGTAATATTTCCGTACCCATCGATCATACAGAGATCGGATGAGAATGGTTTCACGAGAAGACAACACAACACAACACAACACAACACAAAACAACACAACAAGTTCCCCATAATATTCTCTCAAGTTATTCAGATGTAGCATGTGTCGTAATAGTACATTCTATGACCATTCAAAATCTTCTCGAAAGTAGACCCACACATTTGTTAGAGTAGAACGTTTTGCTGGAAGCTGTCCTGCTTGAAAACTATGTGTAAATGCACTTTATTTCATTTTTTTACTGCGTTCATTACCACCCACACAGTGACATGAAGTGGTTTCGTCTTCTTTCAAAGCACGGCCCGTGTTCACTGAAGCCGACCGTACTGTGGTGTATTGCGTATCATTGTCTCCAACCATTTTTGTTTTGTCAATGTTTTTGATGGGTAGACATGTCTTACGTTGCGGATTTACTTGACCTGGGAGCATGAAGTGTTGTACTTTGCTGTGTCCATCCACTTTTGACATGTGATTGGCACGACAGAGTAATTGTTCAGGTAGTCAAAACAATGGAAACAAAAATAGCAACATTATAATATTTAGTGTTGCGTCTTTTTACTTCGATAAGGATTGCGACTGTATGTATATGTGATGTATCACAATTGACGCTCAGCAACATGGAAATCAAAACATACAATCGGACTACGCATTGTTTCCAAAAAATCGCTATCGTACTGAAAATTTTTTATGAAGATAAATTGCTTTCTTGATTCGTGAAACGTCATTTCAAATTATTTTATGTTCTCATTTTTTCGCTTGGATCATGGCTATGCTGGTGGCGTGGAGAATCCCGGCCCAGGTAGCATTTACCGGCTGTCACTGTATGGCGTCACTGTCCACTTTTTACACGTGGTTTCAACTGCCTTCACCCGTTACTTACTCAGTTATATCACTCAGAAATGTGTGTAGGGTGATCGTTCCACTGCGGGTGCTGCCCACAAAACACTGAGGAACCATCATTGCCAGTGTCGACCATAGAGGGAATATGTACAGTTACAGATAATACTCTATGGCAAGCTTAATTAGTAACTCATAAGTAAACATTACACAAAGGCTTAGAAGGCTTTTGTAACACGTGGGACCTTGACACCTTTCGTGTGCTGGCTGAGGTGCCGAAGTTAGTCGAAGCACTGGGGATTAAGAGGACAAGTATTTTTGCGACTTTCTTGCCAATGTGCATAATATTTAGAGGTATGAATGCAATTTCATTTATTTTTATGGCAAAACAAACATAAGTACGAAAAAAATTATCAACCTTTGCATGTACACTTTAAATGTTACAAAGTAAATCACTCTCTATAAATTCATCATTAAATGTGATCTAATAGGTAAACCACTCTATGTATTCATCATTAAATGTGATCTACAAGGTAAATTGTCATTTCAATTGGCATTTAAAGTCCTTAGTAACAGGTCATTTAAAGATTCCTACCTGTATCCTTAGTAACATGTCATTTAATGGTTCTTACCTATATCCTTAGTAACAGGTCATTTAATGATTCTTACCTGTATCCTTTCAAACAGGTCATTTAATGATTCTTACCTGTATCCTTAGTAACATGTCATTTTATGATTCTTACCTGTATCCTTAGTAACATGTCATTTAATGATTCTTACCTGTATCCTTAGTAACATGTCATTTTATGATTCTTACCTGTATCCTTAGTAACATGTCATTTAATGGTTCTTACCTGTGTCCTTAGTAACATGTCATTGAATGATTCTTACCTGTATCCTTAGTAACAGGTCATTTAATGATTCTTACCTGTATCCTTAGTAACATGTCATTTAATGATTCTTACCTGTATCCTTAGTAACAGGTCATTTAATGATTCTTACCTATATCCTTAGTAACAGGTAATTTAATGATTCTTACCTGTATCCTTAGTAACAGGTCATTTAATGATTCTTACCTTTATCCTTAGTAACAGGTAATTTAATGATTCTTACCTATATCCTTAGTAACAGGTCATTTAATGATTCCTACCTGTATCCTTAGTAACGTGTCATTTAATGATTCTTACCTATATCCTTAGTAACAAGTCATTTAATGATTCTTACCTGTATCTTAGTAACAGGTCATTTAATGATTCTTACCTATATCCTTAGTAGCAGGTCATTTAATGATTCTTACCTGTATCTTAGTAACAGGTCATTTAATGATTCTTACCTATATCCTTAGTAGCAGGTCATTTAATGATTCTTACCTGTATCTTAGTAACAGGTCATTTAATGATTCTTACCTATATCCTTAGTAACAAGTCATTTAATGATTCTTACCTATATCCTTAATAACAGGACAGGTCATTTAATAATTCTTACCTGTGTCCTTAGTAACAAGTCATTTAATAATTCTTACCTATATCCTTAATAACAGGTCATTTAATAATTCTTACCTGTGTCCTTAGTAACAAGTCATTTAATAATTCTTACCTATATCCTTAGTAACAAGTCATTTAATGATTCTTACCTGTGTCCTTAGTAACAAGTCATTTAATAATTCTTACCTATATCCTTAGTAACAAGTCATTTAATGATTCTTACCTATATCCTTAGTAACAAGTCATTTAATGATTCTTACCTGTATCCTTAATAACATGTCATTAATGGTTCTTACCTGTATCCTTAGTAACAGGTCATTTAATGATTCTTACCTGTATCCTTAGTAACATGTCATTTAATGATTCTTACCTGTATCCTTAGTAACATGTCATTTTATGATTCTTACCTGTATCCTTAGTAACATATCATTTAATGGTTCTTACCTGTGTCCTTAGTAACATGTCATTGAATGATTCTTACCTGTATCCTTAGTAACAGGTCATTTAATGATTCTTACCTGTATCCTTAGTAACATGTCATTTAATGATTCTTACCTGTATCCTTAGTAACAGGTCATTTAATGATTCTTACCTATATCCTTAGTAACATGTCATTTAATGATTCTTACCTGTATCCTTAGTAACAGGTCATTTAATGATTCTTACCTATATCCTTAGTAACAGGTAATTTAATGATTCTTACCTGTATCTTAGTAACAGGTCATTTAATGATTCTTACCTATATCCTTAGTAGCAGGTCATTTAATGATTCTTACCTGTATCTTAGTAACAGGTCATTTAATGATTCTTACCTATATCCTTAGTAACAAGTCATTTAATGATTCTTACCTATATCCTTAATAACAGGACAGGTCATTTAATAATTCTTACCTGTGTCCTTAGTAACAAGTCATTTAATAATTCTTACCTATATCCTTAATAACAGGTCATTTAATAATTCTTACCTGTGTCCTTAGTAACAAGTCATTTAATAATTCTTACCTATATCCTTAGTAACAAGTCATTTAATGATTCTTACCTGTGTCCTTAGTAACAAGTCATTTAATAATTCTTACCTATATCCTTAGTAACAAGTCATTTAATGATTCTTACCTATATCCTTAGTAACAAGTCATTTAATGATTCTTACCTGTATCCTTAATAACATGTCATTAATGGTTCTTACCTGTATCCTTAGTAACAGGTCATTTAATGATTCTTACCTATATCCTTAGTAACAGGTCATTTAATGATTCTTACCTGTATCTTAGTAACAGGTCATTTAATGATTCTTACCTATATCCTTACTAACAGGTCATTTAATGATTCTTACCTGTATCCTTAGTAACGTGTCATTTAATGATTCTTACCTGTATCTTAGTAACAGGTCATTTAATGATTCTTACCTATATCCTTAATAACATGTCATTAATGGTTCTTACCTGTATCCTTAGTAACATGCCATTTATTGAATCCTACCTGTGTCCTTAGTAACAGGTCATTTAATGATTCTTACCTGTGTCCTTACTAACATGTCATTTAATGGTTCTTACCTATATCCTTAGTAACAGGTCATTTAACGATTCTTACCTGTATCCTTAGAAACAGGTTATTTAATGATTCTTACCTGTGTCCTTAGTAACAGGTCATTTAATGATTCTTACCTGTATCCTTAGTAACAGGTCATTTAATGATTCTTACCTGTATCCTTAGTAACAGGTCATTTAATGATTCTTACCTGTATCTTAGTAACAAGTCATTTAATGGTTCTTACCTGTGTCCTTAGTAACAGGTCATTTAATGATTTTAACCTGTATCTTAGTAACAGGTCATTTAATGATTCTTACCTATATCCTTAGTAACAAGTCATTTAATGATTCTTACCTGTGTCCTTAGTAACAGGTCATTTAATGATTCTTACCTGTATCTTAGTAACAGGTCATTTAATGATTCTTACCTGTATCTTAGTAACAGGTCATTTAATGATTCTTACCTATATCCTTAATAACAGGTCATTTAATGATTCTTACCTATATCCTTAATAACAGGTCATTTAATAATTCTTACCTGTGTCCTTAGTAACAAGTCATTTAATAATTCTTACCTATATCCTTAGTAACAAGTCATTTAATGATTCTTACCTGTGTCCTTAGTAACAAGTCATTTAATAATTCTTACCTATATCCTTAGTAACAAGTCATTTAATGATTCTTACCTATATCCTTAGTAACAAGTCATTTAATGATTCTTACCTGTATCCTTAATAACATGTCATTAATGGTTCTTACCTGTATCCTTAGTAACAGGTCATTTAATGATTCTCACCTATATCCTTAGTAACAGGTCATTTAATGATTCTTACCTGTATCTTAGTAACAGGTCATTTAATGATTCTTACCTATATCCTTAGTAACATGTCATTTAATGATTCTTACCTGTATCCTTAGTAACGTGTCATTTAATGAGTCTTACCTGTATCTTAGTAACAGGTCATTTAATGATTCTTACCTATATCCTTAATAACATGTCATTAATGGTTCTTACCTGTATCCTTAATAACATGCCATTTATTGATTCCTACCTGTGTCCTTAGTAACAGGTCATTTAATGATTCTTACCTGTGTCCTTAGTAACATGTCATTTAATGGTTCTTACCTATATCCTTAGTAACAGGTCATTTAATGATTCTTACCTGTATCCTTAGAAACAGGTTATTTAATGATTCTTACCTGTGTCCTTAGTAACAGGTCATTTAATGATTCTTACCTGTATCCTTAGTAACAGGTCATTTAATGATTCTTACCTGTATCCTTAGTAAAAGGTCATTTAATGATTCTTACCTGTATCCTTAGTAACAGGTCATTTAATGATTCTTACCTGTATCTTAGTAACACGTCATTTAATGGTTCTTACCTGTGTCCTTAGTAACAGGTCATTTAATGATTTTTACCTGTATCTTAGTAACAGGTCATTTAATGATTCTTACCTATATCCTTAGTAACAAGTCATTTAATGATTCTTACCTATATCCTTAATAACAGGTCATTTAATGATTCTTACCTATATCCTTAGTAGCAGGTCATTTAATGATTCTTACCTGTATCTTAGTAACAGGTCATTTAATGATTCTTACCTATATCCTTAGTAGCAGGTCATTTAATGATTCTTACCTGTATCTTAGTAACAGGTCATTTAATGATTCTTACCTATATCCTTAGTAACAAGTCATTTAATGATTCTTACCTATATCCTTAATAACAGGACAGGTCATTTAATAATTCTTACCTGTGTCCTTAGTAACAAGTCATTTAATAATTCTTACCTATATCCTTAATAACAGGTCATTTAATAATTCTTACCTGTGTCCTTAGTAACAAGTCATTTAATAATTCTTACCTATATCCTTAGTAACAAGTCATTTAATGATTCTTACCTGTGTCCTTAGTAACAAGTCATTTAATAATTCTTACCTATATCCTTAGTAACAAGTCATTTAATGATTCTTACCTATATCCTTAGTAACAAGTCATTTAATGATTCTTACCTGTATCCTTAATAACATGTCATTAATGGTTCTTACCTGTATCCTTAGTAACAGGTCATTTAATGATTCTTACCTGTATCCTTAGTAACATGTCATTTAATGATTCTTACCTGTATCCTTAGTAACATGTCATTTTATGATTCTTACCTGTATCCTTAGTAACATGTCATTTAATGGTTCTTACCTGTGTCCTTAGTAACATGTCATTGAATGATTCTTACCTGTATCCTTAGTAACAGGTCATTTAATGATTCTTACCTGTATCCTTAGTAACATGTCATTTAATGATTCTTACCTGTATCCTTAGTAACAGGTCATTTAATGATTCTTACCTATATCCTTAGTAACATGTCATTTAATGATTCTTACCTGTATCCTTAGTAACAGGTCATTTAATGATTCTTACCTATATCCTTAGTAACAGGTAATTTAATGATTCTTACCTGTATCTTAGTAACAGGTCATTTAATGATTCTTACCTATATCCTTAGTAGCAGGTCATTTAATGATTCTTACCTGTATCTTAGTAACAGGTCATTTAATGATTCTTACCTATATCCTTAGTAACAAGTCATTTAATGATTCTTACCTATATCCTTAATAACAGGACAGGTCATTTAATAATTCTTACCTGTGTCCTTAGTAACAAGTCATTTAATAATTCTTACCTATATCCTTAATAACAGGTCATTTAATAATTCTTACCTGTGTCCTTAGTAACAAGTCATTTAATAATTCTTACCTATATCCTTAGTAACAAGTCATTTAATGATTCTTACCTGTGTCCTTAGTAACAAGTCATTTAATAATTCTTACCTATATCCTTAGTAACAAGTCATTTAATGATTCTTACCTATATCCTTAGTAACAAGTCATTTAATGATTCTTACCTGTATCCTTAATAACATGTCATTAATGGTTCTTACCTGTATCCTTAGTAACAGGTCATTTAATGATTCTTACCTATATCCTTAGTAACAGGTCATTTAATGATTCTTACCTGTATCTTAGTAACAGGTCATTTAATGATTCTTACCTATATCCTTACTAACAGGTCATTTAATGATTCTTACCTGTATCCTTAGTAACGTGTCATTTAATGATTCTTACCTGTATCTTAGTAACAGGTCATTTAATGATTCTTACCTATATCCTTAATAACATGTCATTAATGGTTCTTACCTGTATCCTTAGTAACATGCCATTTATTGATTCCTACCTGTGTCCTTAGTAACAGGTCATTTAATGATTCTTACCTGTGTCCTTACTAACATGTCATTTAATGGTTCTTACCTATATCCTTAGTAACAGGTCATTTAACGATTCTTACCAGTATCCTTAGAAACAGGTTATTTAATGATTCTTACCTGTGTCCTTAGTAACAGGTCATTTAATGATTCTTACCTGTATCCTTAGTAACAGGTCATTTAATGATTCTTACCTGTATCCTTAGTAAAAGGTCATTTAATGATTCTTACCTGTATCCTTAGTAACAGGTCATTTAATGATTCTTACCTGTATCTTAGTAACAAGTCATTTAATGGTTCTTACCTGTGTCCTTAGTAACAGGTCATTTAATGATTTTAACCTGTATCTTAGTAACAGGTCATTTAATGATTCTTACCTATATCCTTAGTAACAAGTCATTTAATGATTCTTACCTGTGTCCTTAGTAACAGGTCATTTAATGATTCTTACCTGTATCTTAGTAACAGGTCATTTAATGATTCTTACCTGTATCTTAGTAACAGGTCATTTAATGATTCTTACCTATATCCTTAATAACAGGTCATTTAATGATTCTTACCTATATCCTTAATAACAGGTCATTTAATAATTCTTACCTGTGTCCTTAGTAACAAGTCATTTAATAATTCTTACCTATATCCTTAGTAACAAGTCATTTAATGATTCTTACCTGTGTCCTTAGTAACAAGTCATTTAATAATTCTTACCTATATCCTTAGTAACAAGTCATTTAATGATTCTTACCTATATCCTTAGTAACAAGTCATTTAATGATTCTTACCTGTATCCTTAATAACATGTCATTAATGGTTCTTACCTGTATCCTTAGTAACAGGTCATTTAATGATTCTCACCTATATCCTTAGTAACAGGTCATTTAATGATTCTTACCTGTATCTTAGTAACAGGTCATTTAATGATTCTTACCTATATCCTTAGTAACATGTCATTTAATGATTCTTACCTGTATCCTTAGTAACTTGTCATTTAATGAGTCTTACCTGTATCTTAGTAACAGGTCATTTAATGATTCTTACCTATATCCTTAATAACATGTCATTAATGGTTCTTACCTGTATCCTTAATAACATGCCATTTATTGATTCCTACCTGTGTCCTTAGTAACAGGTCATTTAATGATTCTTACCTGTGTCCTTAGTAACATGTCATTTAATGGTTCTTACCTATATCCTTAGTAACAGGTCATTTAATGATTCTTACCTGTATCCTTAGAAACAGGTTATTTAATGATTCTTACCTGTGTCCTTAGTAACAGGTCATTTAATGATTCTTACCTGTATCCTTAGTAACAGGTCATTTAATGATTCTTACCTGTATCCTTAGTAAAAGGTCATTTAATGATTCTTACCTGTATCCTTAGTAACAGGTCATTTAATGATTCTTACCTGTATCTTAGTAACACGTCATTTAATGGTTCTTACCTGTGTCCTTAGTAACAGGTCATTTAATGATTTTTACCTGTATCTTAGTAACAGGTCATTTAATGATTCTTACCTATATCCTTAGTAACAAGTCATTTAATGATTCTTACCTATATCCTTAATAACAGGTCATTTAATGATTCTTACCTATATCCTTAATAACAGGTCATTTAATAATTCTTACCTGTGTCCTTAGTAACAAGTCATTTAATAATTCTTACCTATATCCTTAGTAAAAGGTCATTTAATGATTCTTACCTGTATCCTTAGTAACAGGTCATTTAATGATTCTTACCTGTATCCTTAGTAACAGGTCGTTTAATGATTCTTACCTGTATCCTTAGTAACATGTCATTTAATGATTCTTACCTGTATCATTAGTAACGTGTCATTTAATGATTCTTACCTGTATCCTTAGTAACAGGTCTTTTAATGATTCTTACCTGTATCCTTAGTAACAAGTCATTTAATGATTCTTACCTGTATCCTTAGTAACAAGTCATTGAATGATTCTTACCTATATCCTTAGTAACATATCATTTAATGATTCCTACCTGTATCCTAAGTAACTGGTCATTTCATGATTCTTACCTGTATCCTTAGTAACAGGTCATTGAATGATTCTTACCTATATCCTTAGTAACAGGTCATTTAATGATTCTTACCTATATCCTTAGTAACAGGTCATTTAATGATTCTTACCTGTATCCTTAGTAACAGGTCATTTAATGATTCCTACCTGTATCCATAGTAACATGTCATTTAATTGTTCTTACCTGTATCCTTAGTAACAGGTCATTTAATGATTCTTACCTGTATCTTAGTAACAGGTCATTTAATGATTCTTACCTATATCCTTAGTAACAGGTCATTTAATGACTCTTACCTGTATCCTTAGTAACATGTCATTTAATGATTCTTACCTGTATCCTTAGTAACATGTCATTTAATGATTCTTACCTGTATCCTTAGTAACAGGTCATTGAATGATTCTTACCTGTATACTTAGTAACATGTCATTTAATGATTCTTACCTGTATCCTTAGTAACATGTCATTTAATGATTCTTACCTGTATCTTAGTAACAGGTCATTTAATGATTCTTACCTATATCCTTAGTAACATGTCATTTAATGATTCTTACCTATATCCTTAGTAACATGTCATTTAATGATTCTTACCTGTATCTTAGTAACAGGTCATTTAATGATTCTTACCTATATCCTTAGTAACATGTCATTTAATGATTCTTACCTGTATCCTTAGTAACATGTCATTTAATGATTCTTACCTGTATCCTTAGTAACATGTCATTTAATGATTCTTACCTGTATCTTAGTAACAGGTCATTTAATGATTCTTACCTGTATCCTTAGTAACATGTCATTTAATGATTCTTACCTGTATCCTTAGTAACAGGTCATTTAATGATTCTTACCTGTATCTTAGTAACAGGTCATTTAATGATTCTTACCTATATCCTTAGTAACAGGTCATTTAATGACTCTTACCTGTATCCTTAGTAACATGTCATTTAATGATTCTTACCTGTATCCTTAGTAACATGTCATTTAATGATTCTTACCTATATCCTTAGTAACATGTCATATAATGATTCTTACCTGTATCTTAGTAACAGGTCATTTAATGATTCTTACCTATATCCTTAATAACATGTCATTAATGGTTCTTACCTGTATCCTTAATAACATGCCATTTATTGATTCCTACCTGTGTCCTTAGTAACAGGTCATTTAATGATTCTTACCTGTGTCCTTAGTAACATGTCATTTAATGGTTCTTACCTATATCCTTAGTAACAGGTCATTTAATGATTCTTACCTGTATCCTTAGAAACAGGTTATTTAATGATTCTTACCTGTGTCCTTAGTAACAGGTCATTTAATGATTCTTACCTGTATCCTTAGTAACAGGTCATTTAATGATTCTTACCTGTATCCTTAGTAAAAGGTCATTTAATGATTCTTACCTGTATCCTTAGTAACAGGTCATTTAATGATTCTTACCTGTATCTTAGTAACAAGTCATTTAATGGTTCTTACCTGTGTCCTTAGTAACAGGTCATTTAATGATTTTTACCTGTATCTTAGTAACAGGTCATTTAATGATTCTTACCTATATCCTTAGTAACAAGTCATTTAATGATTCTTACCTATATCCTTAATAACAGGTCATTTAATAATTCTTACCTGTGTCCTTAGTAACAAGTCATTTAATAATTCTTACCTATATCCTTAGTAAAAGGTCATTTAATGATTCTTACCTGTATCCTTAGTAACAGGTCATTTAATGATTCTTACCTGTATCCTTAGTAACAGGTCGTTTAATGATTCTTACCTGTATCCTTAGTAACATGTCATTTAATGATTCTTACCTGTATCATTAGTAACGTGTCATTTAATGATTCTTACCTGTATCCTTAGTAACAGGTCTTTTAATGATTCTTACCTGTATTCTTAGTAACAAGTCATTTAATGATTCTTACCTGTATCCTTAGTAACAAGTCATTGAATGATTCTTACCTATATCCTTAGTAACATATCATTTAATGATTCCTACCTGTATCCTAAGTAACTGGTCATTTCATGATTCTTACCTGTATCCTTAGTAACAGGTCATTGAATGATTCTTACCTATATCCTTAGTAACAGGTCATTTAATGATTCTTACCTATATCCTTAGTAACAGGTCATTTAATGATTCTTACCTGTATCCTTAGTAACAGGTCATTTAATGATTCCTAACTGTATCCTTAGTAACATGTCATTTAATGATTCTTACCTGTGTCCTTAGTAACAGGTCATTTAATGATTCTTACCTGTGTCCTTAGTAACATGTCATTTAATGGTTCTTACCTGTGTACTTAGTAACAGGTCATTTAATGATTCTTACCTGTATCTTAGTAACAGGTCATTTAATGATTCTTACCTGTATCCTTAGTAACAGGTCATTTAATGATTCTTACCTGTATCCTTAGTAACAGGTCATTTAATGGTTTTTACCTGTATCCTTAGTAACAAGTCATTTAATGATTCTTACCTGTATCCTTAGTAAAAGGTCATTTAATGATTCTTAGCTATATCCTTAGTAAAAGGTCATTTAATGATTCTTACCTATATCCTTAGTAACAGGTCATTTAATGATTCTTACCTATATCCTTAGTAACAGGTCATTTAATGATTCTTACCTATATCCTTAGTAACAGGTCATTTAATAATTCTTACCTGTGTCCTTAGTAACATGTCATTTAATGATTCTTACCTGTGTCCTTAGTAACATGTCATTTAATAATTCTTACCTGTATCCTTAGTAACATGTCATTTAATGATTCTTACCTGTATCCTTAGTAACAGGTCATTTAATGGTTCTTACCTGTGTCCTTAGTAACAGGTCATTTAATAATTCTTACCTGTATCCTTAGTAACAGGTCATTTAATGATTCTTACCTATATCCTAAGTAACATGTCATTTAATAATTCTTACCTGTATCCTTAGTAACATGTCATTTTATGATTCTTACCTGTATCCTTAGTAACAGGTCATTTAATGGTTCTTACCTGTGTCCTTAGTAACAGGTCATTTAATGATTCTTACCTGTATCCTTAGTAACAGGTCATTTAATAATTCTCACCTGTATCCTTAGTAACATGTCATTTAATGATTCTTACCTGTATCCTTAATAACATGTCATTTAATGATTCTTACCTGTATCCTTAGTAACATGTCATTTAATGATTCTTACCTGTATCCTTAGTAACGTGTCATTTAATGATTCTTACCTGTATCCTTAGTAACGTGTCATTTAATGATTCTTACCTGTATCCTTAGTAACGTGTCATTTAATGATTCTTACCTGTATCTTAGTAACGTGTCATTTAATGATTCTTACCTGTATCCTTAATAACATGTCATTTAATGATTCTTACCTGTATCCTTAGTAACGTGTCATTTAATGATTCTTACCTATATCCTTAGTAACATGTCATTTAATGATTCTTACCTATATCCTTAGTAACATGTCATTTAATGATTCTTACCTGTATCTTAGTAACAGGTCATTTAATGATTCTTACCTATATCCTTAGTAACATGTCATTTAATGATTCTTACCTGTATCCTTAGTAACATGTCATTTAATGATTCTTACCTGTATCCTTAGTAACATGTCATTTAATGATTCTTACCTGTATCTTAGTAACAGGTCATTTAATGATTCTTACCTGTATCCTTAGTAACAGGTCATTTAATGATTCTTACCTATATCCTTAGTAACAGGTCATTTAATGATTCTTACCTGTATCCTTAGTAACATGTCATTTAATGATTCCTACCTGTATCCTTAGTAACATGTCATTTAATGATTCTTACCTGTATCCTTAGTAACAGGTCATTTAATGATTCTTACCTGTATCCTTAGTAACATGTCATTTTATGGTTCTTACCTGTATCCTTAGTAACATGTCATTTTATGATTCTTACCTGTATCCTTAGTAACATGTCATTTTATGATTCTTACCTGTATCCTTAGTAACAGGTCATTTAATGGTTCTTACCTGTGTCCTTAGTAACATGTCATTGAATGATTCTTACCTGTATCCTTAGTAACAGGTCGTTTAATGATTCTTACCTGTATCCTTAGTAACATGTCATTTAATGATTCTTACCTGTATCCTTAGTAACAGGTCATTTAATGATTCCTACCTGTATCCTTAGTAACAGGTCATTTAATGATTCTTACCTATATCCTTAGTAACAGGTCATTTAATGATTCTTACCTGTATCCTTAGTAACGTGTCATTTAATGATTCTTACCTGTATCCTTAGTAACAGGTCGTTTAATGATTCTTACCTGTATCCTTAGTAACATGTCATTTAATGATTCTTACCTGTATCCTTAGTAACAGGTCGTTTAATGATTCTTACCTGTATCCTTAGTAACATGTCGTTTAATGATTCTTACCTGTATCCTTAGTAACATGTCATTTAATGATTCTTATCCGTGTCCTTAGTAACATGTCATTTAATGATTCTTACCTGTATCCTTAGTAACATGTCATTTAATGATTCTTACCTGTATCCTTAGTAACAGGTCGTTTAATGATTCTTACCTGTATCCTTAGTAACGTGTCATTTAATGATTCTTACCTGTATCCTTAGTAACGTGTCATTTAATGATTCTTACCTGTATCCTTAGTAACATGTCATTTAATGATTCTTACCTGTATCCTTAGTAACAAGTCATTTAATGATTCTTACCTGTATCCTTAGTAACAGGTCATTTAATGATTCTTACCTGTATCCTTAGTAACGTGTCATTTAATGATTCTTACCTATATCCTTAGTAACAGGTCATTTAATGATTCTTACCTGTATCCTTAGTAACAGGTCATTGAATGATTCTTACCTATATCCTTAGTAACAGGTCATTTAATGATTCTTACCTATATCCTTAGTAACAGGTCATTTAATGATTCCTACCTGTATCCTTAGTAACGTGTCATTTAATGATTCTTACCTAAATCCTTAGTAACAAGTCATTTAATGATTCTTACCTGTATCTTAGTAACAGGTCATTTAATGATTCTTACCTATATCCTTAGTAGCAGGTCATTTAATGATTCTTACCTGTATCTTAGTAACAGGTCATTTAATGATTCTTACCTATATCCTTAGTAACAAGTCATTTAATGATTCTTACCTATATCCTTAATAACAGGACAGGTCATTTAATAATTCTTACCTGTGTCCTTAGTAATAAGTCATTTAATAATTCTTACCTATATCCTTAATAACAGGTCATTTAATAATTCTTACCTGTGTCCTTAGTAACAAGTCATTTAATAATTCTTACCTATATCCTTAGTAACAAGTCATTTAATGATTCTTACCTATGTCCTTAGTAACAAGTCATTTAATAATTCTTACCTATATCCTTAGTAACAAGTCATTTAATGATTCTTACCTATATCCTTAGTAACAAGTCATTTAATGATTCTTACCTGTATCCTTAATAACATGTCATTAATGGTTCTTACCTGTATCCTTAGTAACAGGTCATTTAATGATTCTTACCTATATCCTTAGTAACAGGTCATTTAATGATTCTTACCTGTATCTTAGTAACAGGTCATTTAATGATTCTTACCTATATCCTTACTAACAGGTCATTTAATGATTCTTACCTGTATCCTTAGTAACGTGTCATTTAATGATTCTTACCTGTATCTTAGTAACAGGTCATTTAATGATTCTTACCTATATCCTTAATAACATGTCATTAATGGTTCTTACCTGTATCCTTAGTAACATGCCATTTATTGATTCCTACCTGTGTCCTTAGTAACAGGTCATTTAATGATTCTTACCTGTGTCCTTAGTAACATGTCATTTAATGGTTCTTACCTATATCCTTAGTAACAGGTCATTTAACGATTCTTACCTGTATCCTTAGAAACAGGTTATTTAATGATTCTTACCTGTGTCCTTAGTAACAGGTCATTTAATGATTCTTACCTGTATCCTTAGTAACAGGTCATTTAATGATTCTTACCTGTATCCTTAGTAAAAGGTCATTTAATGATTCTTACCTGTATCCTTAGTAACAGGTCATTTAATGATTCTTACCTGTATCTTAGTAACAAGTCATTTAATGGTTCTTACCTGTGTCCTTAGTAACAGGTCATTTAATGATTTTAACCTGTATCTTAGTAACAGGTCATTTAATGATTCTTACCTATATCCTTAGTAACAAGTCATTTAATGATTCTTACCTATATCCTTAATAACAGGTCATTTAATGATTCTTACCTATATCCTTAATAACAGGTCATTTAATAATTCTTACCTGTGTCCTTAGTAACAAGTCATTTAATAATTCTTACCTATATCCTTAGTAACAAGTCATTTAATGATTCTTACCTGTGTCCTTAGTAACAAGTCATTTAATAATTCTTACCTATATCCTTAGTAACAAGTCATTTAATGATTCTTACCTATATCCTTAGTAACAAGTCATTTAATGATTCTTACCTGTATCCTTAATAACATGTCATTAATGGTTCTTACCTGTATCCTTAGTAACAGGTCATTTAATGATTCTCACCTATATCCTTAGTAACAGGTCATTTAATGATTCTTACCTGTATCTTAGTAACAGGTCATTTAATGATTCTTACCTATATCCTTAGTAACATGTCATTTAATGATTCTTACCTGTATCCTTAGTAACGTGTCATTTAATGAGTCTTACCTGTATCTTAGTAACAGGTCATTTAATGATTCTTACCTATATCCTTAATAACATGTCATTAATGGTTCTTACCTGTATCCTTAATAACATGCCATTTATTGATTCCTACCTGTGTCCTTAGTAACAGGTCATTTAATGATTCTTACCTGTGTCCTTAGTAACATGTCATTTAATGGTTCTTACCTATATCCTTAGTAAAAGGTCATTTAATGATTCTTACCTGTATCCTTAGAAACAGGTTATTTAATGATTCTTACCTGTGTCCTTAGTAACAGGTCATTTAATGATTCTTACCTGTATCCTTAGTAACAGGTCATTTAATGATTCTTACCTGTATCCTTAGTAAAAGGTCATTTAATGATTCTTACCTGTATCCTTAGTAACAGGTCATTTAATGATTCTTACCTGTATCTTAGTAACAAGTCATTTAATGGTTCTTACCTGTGTCCTTAGTAACAAGTCATTTAATGATTCTTACCTATATCCTTAATAACAGGTCATTTAATGATTCTTACCTATATCCTTAATAACAGGTCATTTAATAATTCTTACCTGTGTCCTTAGTAACAAGTCATTTAATAATTCTTACCTATATCCTTAGTAAAAGGTCATTTAATGATTCTTACCTGTATCCTTAGTAACAGGTCATTTAATGATTCTTACCTGTATCCTTAGTAACAGGTCATTTAATGATTCTTACCTGTATCCTTAGTAACAGGTCGTTTAATGATTCTTACCTGTATCCTTAGTAACATGTCATTTAATGATTCTTACCTGTATCATTAGTAACGTGTCATTTAATGATTCTTACCTGTATCCTTAGTAACAGGTCTTTTAATGATTCTTACCTGTATCCTTAGTAACAAGTCATTTAATGATTCTTACCTGTATCCTTAGTAACAAGTCATTGAATGATTCTTACCTATATCCTTAGTAACATATCATTTAATGATTCCTACCTGTATCCTAAGTAACTGGTCATTTCATGATTCTTACCTATATCCTTAGTAACAGGTCATTGAATGATTCTTACCTATATCCTTAGTAACAGGTCATTTAATGATTCTTACCTATATCCTTAGTAACAGGTCATTTAATGATTCTTACCTGTATCCTTAGTAACAGGTCATTTAATGATTCCTACCTGTATCCTTAGTAACATGTCATTTAATTGTTCTTACCTGTATCCTTAGTAACAGGTCATTTAATGATTCTTACCTGTATCTTAGTAACAGGTCATTTAATGATTCTTACCTATATCCTTAGTAACAGGTCATTTAATGACTCTTACCTGTATCCTTAGTAACATGTCATTTAATGATTCTTACCTGTATCCTTAGTAACATGTCATTTAATGATTCTTACCTGTATCCTTAGTAACATGTCATTTAATGATTCTTACCTGTGTCCTTAGTAACAGGTCATTTAATGATTCTTACCTGTGTCCTTAGTAACATGTCATTTAATGGTTCTTACCTGTGTACTTAGTAACAGGTCATTTAATGATTCTTACCTGTATCTTAGTAACAGGTCATTTAATGATTCTTACCTGTATCCTTAGTAACAGGTCATTTAATGATTCTTACCTGTATCCTTAGTAACAGGTCATTTAATGGTTTTTACCTGTATCCTTAGTAACAAGTCATTTAATGATTCTTAACTGTATCCTTAGTAAAAGGTCATTTAATGATTCTTAGCTATATCCTTAGTAAAAGGTCATTTAATGATTCTTACCTATATCCTTAGTAACAGGTCATTTAATGATTCTTACCTATATCCTTAGTAACAGGTCATTTAATAATTCTTACCTGTGTCCTTAGTAACATGTCATTTAATGATTCTTACCTGTATCCTTAGTAAAAGGTCATTTAATGATTCTTACCTGTATCCTTAGTAACAGGTCATTTAATGATTCTTACCTGTATCTTAGTAACAAGTCATTTAATGTTTCTTACCTGTGTCCTTAGTAACAGGTCATTTAATGATTTTTACCTGTATCTTAGTAACAGGTCATTTAATGATTCTTACCTATATCCTTAGTAACAAGTCATTTAATGATTCTTACCTATATCCTTAATAACAGGTCATTTAATGATTCTTACCTATATCCTTAATAACAGGTCATTTAATAATTCTTACCTGTGTCCTTAGTAACAAGTCATTTAATAATTCTTACCTATATCCTTAGTAAAAGGTCATTTAATGATTCTTACCTGTATCCTTAGTAACAGGTCATTTAATGATTCTTACCTGTATCCTTAGTAACAGGTCGTTTAATGATTCTTACCTGTATCCTTAGTAACATGTCATTTAATGATTCTTACCTGTATCATTAGTAACGTGTCATTTAATGATTCTTACCTGTATCCTTAGTAACAGGTCTTTTAATGATTCTTACCTGTATCCTTAGTAACAAGTCATTTAATGATTCTTACCTGTATCCTTAGTAACAAGTCATTGAATGATTCTTACCTATATCCTTAGTAACATATCATTTAATGATTCCTACCTGTATCCTAAGTAACTGGTCATTTCATGATTCTTACCTGTATCCTTAGTAACAGGTCATTGAATGATTCTTACCTATATCCTTAGTAACAGGTCATTTAATGATTCTTACCTATATCCTTAGTAACAGGTCATTTAATGATTCTTACCTGTATCCTTAGTAACAGGTCATTTAATGATTCCTAACTGTATCCTTAGTAACATGTCATTTAATTGTTCTTACCTGTATCCTTAGTAACAGGTCATTTAATGATTCTTACCTGTATCTTAGTAACAGGTCATTTAATGATTCTTACCTATATCCTTAGTAACAGGTCATTTAATGACTCTTACCTGTATCCTTAGTAACATGTCATTTAATGATTCTTACCTGTATCCTTAGTAACATGTCATTTAATGATTCTTACCTGTATCCTTAGTAACATGTCATTTAATGATTCTTACCTGTGTCCTTAGTAACAGGTCATTTAATGATTCTTACCTGTGTCCTTAGTAACATGTCATTTAATGGTTCTTACCTGTGTACTTAGTAAAAGGTCATTTAATGATTCTTACCTGTATCTTAGTAACAGGTCATTTAATGATTCTTACCTGTATCCTTAGTAACAGGTCATTTAATGATTCTTACCTGTATCCTTAGTAACAGGTCATTTAATGGTTTTTACCTGTATCCTTAGTAACAAGTCATTTAATGATTCTTACCTGTATCCTTAGTAAAAGGTCATTTAATGATTCTTAGCTATATCCTTAGTAAAAGGTAATTTAATGATTCTTACCTATATCCTTAGTAACAGGTCATTTAATGATTCTTACCTATATCCTTAGTAACAGGTCATTTAATGATTCTTACCTATATCCTTAGTAACAGGTCATTTAATAATTCTTACCTGTGTCCTTAGTAACATGTCATTTAATGATTCTTACCTGTGTCCTTAGTAACATGTCATTTAATAATTCTTACCTGTATCCTTAGTAACATGTCATTTAATGATTCTTACCTGTATCCTTAGTAACAGGTCATTTAATGGTTCTTACCTGTGTCCTTAGTAACAGGTCATTTAATAATTCTTACCTGTATCCTTAGTAACAGGTCATTTAATGATTCTTACCTATATCCTAAGTAACATGTCATTTAATAATTCTTACCTGTATCCTTAGTAACATGTCATTTTATGATTCTTACCTGTATCCTTAGTAACAGGTCATTTAATGGTTCTTACCTGTGTCCTTAGTAACAGGTCATTTAATGATTCTTACCTGTATCCTTAGTAACAGGTCATTTAATAATTCTCACCTGTATCCTTAGTAACATGTCATTTAATGATTCTTACCTGTATCCTTAATAACATGTCATTTAATGATTCTTACCTGTATCCTTAGTAACATGTCATTTAATGATTCTTACCTGTATCCTTAGTAACGTGTCATTTAATGATTCTTACCTGTATCCTTAGTAACGTGTCATTTAATGATTCTTACCTGTATCCTTAGTAACGTGTCATTTAATGATTCTTACCTGTATCTTAGTAACGTGTCATTTAATGATTCTTACCTGTATCCTTAATAACATGTCATTTAATGATTCTTACCTGTATCCTTAGTAACGTGTCATTTAATGATTCTTACCTGTATCCTTAGTAACAGGTCGTTTAATGATTCTTACCTGTATCCTTAGTAACATGTCGTTTAATGATTCTTACCTGTATCCTTAGTAACATGTCATTTAATGATTCTTATCCGTGTCCTTAGTAACATGTCATTTAATGATTCTTACCTGTATCCTTAGTAACAGGTCATTTAATGATTCTTACCTGTATCCTTAGTAACGTGTCATTTAATGATTCTTACCTGTATCCTTAGTAACATGTCATTTTATGATTCTTACCTGTATCTTAGTAACAGGTCATTTAATGATTCTTACCTATATCCTTAGTAGCAGGTCATTTAATGATTCTTACCTGTATCCTTAGTAACAAGTCATTTAATGATTCTTACCTGTATCCTTAGTAACAGGTCATTTAATGATTCCTACCTGTATCCTTAGTAACATGTCATTTAATGATTCTTACCTATATCCTTAGTAACATGTCATTTAATGATTCTTACCTGTGTCCTTAGTAACAGGTCATTTAATGATTCTTACCTATATCCTTAGTAACAGGTCATTTAATGATTCTTACCTGTATCCTTAGTAACAGGTCATTTAATGATTCTTACCTATATCCTTAGTAACAGGTCATTTAATGATTCTTACCTGTATCCTTAGTAACATGTCATTTAATGATTCCTACCTGTATCCTTAGTAACATGTCATTTAATGATTCTTACCTGTATCCTTAGTAACAGGTCATTTAATGATTCTTACCTGTATCCTTAGTAACATGTCATTTTATGGTTCTTACCTGTATCCTTAGTAACATGTCATTTTATGATTCTTACCTGTATCCTTAGTAACATGTCATTTTATGATTCTTACCTGTATCCTTAGTAACAGGTCATTTAATGGTTCTTACCTGTGTCCTTAGTAACATGTCATTGAATGATTCTTACCTGTATCCTTAGTAACAGGTCGTTTAATGATTCTTACCTGTATCCTTAGTAACAGGTCATTTAATGATTCTTACCTGTATCCTTAGTAACAGGTCATTTAATGATTCCTACCTGTATCCTTAGTAACAGGTCATTTAATGATTCTTACCTATATCCTTAGTAACAGGTCATTTAATGATTCTTACCTGTATCCTTAGTAACGTGTCATTTAATGATTCTTACCTGTATCCTTAGTAACAGGTCGTTTAATGATTCTTACCTGTATCTTTAGTAACATGTCATTTAATGATTCTTACCTGTATCCTTAGTAACAGGTCGTTTAATGATTCTTACCTGTATCCTTAGTAACATGTCGTTTAATGATTCTTACCTGTATCCTTAGTAACATGTCATTTAATGATTCTTATCCGTGTCCTTAGTAACATGTCATTTAATGATTCTTACCTGTATCCTTAGTAACATGTCATTTAATGATTCTTACCTGTATCCTTAGTAACAGGTCGTTTAATGATTCTTACCTGTATCCTTAGTAACGTGTCATTTAATGATTCTTACCTGTATCCTTAGTAACGTGTCATTTAATGATTCTTACCTGTATCCTTAGTAACATGTCATTTAATGATTCTTACCTGTATCCTTAGTAACAAGTCATTTAATGATTCTTACCTGTATCCTTAGTAACATGTCATTTAATGATTCTTACCTGTATCCTTAGTAACAGGTCATTTAATGATTCTTACCTGTATCCTTAGTAACGTGTCATTTAATGATTCTTACCTGTATCCTTAGTAACATGTCATTTTATGATTCTTACCTGTATCTTAGTAACAGGTCATTTAATGATTCTTACCTATATCCTTAGTAGCAGGTCATTTAATGATTCTTACCTGTATCCTTAGTAACAAGTCATTTAATGATTCTTACCTGTATCCTTAGTAACAGGTCATTTAATGATTCCTACCTGTATCCTTAGTAACATGTCATTTAATGATTCTTACCTATATCCTTAGTAACATGTCATTTAATGATTCTTACCTGTGTCCTTAGTAACAGGTCATTTAATGATTCTTACCTATATCCTTAGTAACAGGTCATTTAATGATTCTTACCTGTATCCTTAGTAACAGGTCATTTAATGATTCTTACCTATATCCTTAGTAACAGGTCATTTAATGATTCTTACCTGTATCCTTAGTAACATGTCATTTAATGATTCCTACCTGTATCCTTAGTAACATGTCATTTAATGATTCTTACCTGTATCCTTAGTAACAGGTCATTTAATGATTCTTACCTGTATCCTTAGTAACATGTCATTTTATGGTTCTTACCTGTATCCTTAGTAACATGTCATTTTATGATTCTTACCTGTATCCTTAGTAACATGTCATTTTATGATTCTTACCTGTATCCTTAGTAACAGGTCATTTAATGGTTCTTACCTGTGTCCTTAGTAACATGTCATTGAATGATTCTTACCTGTATCCTTAGTAACAGGTCGTTTAATGATTCTTACCTGTATCCTTAGTAACAGGTCATTTAATGATTCTTACCTGTATCCTTAGTAACAGGTCATTTAATGATTCCTACCTGTATCCTTAGTAACAGGTCATTTAATGATTCTTACCTATATCCTTAGTAACAGGTCATTTAATGATTCTTACCTGTATCCTTAGTAACGTGTCATTTAATGATTCTTACCTGTATCCTTAGTAACAGGTCGTTTAATGATTCTTACCTGTATCTTTAGTAACATGTCATTTAATGATTCTTACCTGTATCCTTAGTAACAGGTCGTTTAATGATTCTTACCTGTATCCTTAGTAACATGTCGTTTAATGATTCTTACCTGTATCCTTAGTAACATGTCATTTAATGATTCTTATCCGTGTCCTTAGTAACATGTCATTTAATGATTCTTACCTGTATCCTTAGTAACATGTCATTTAATGATTCTTACCTGTATCCTTAGTAACAGGTCGTTTAATGATTCTTACCTGTATCCTTAGTAACGTGTCATTTAATGATTCTTACCTGTATCCTTAGTAACGTGTCATTTAATGATTCTTACCTGTATCCTTAGTAACATGTCATTTAATGATTCTTACCTGTATCCTTAGTAACAAGTCATTTAATGATTCTTACCTGTATCCTTAGTAACCGGTCATTTAATGATTCTTACCTGTATCCTTAGTAACGTGTCATTTAATGATTCTTACCTATATCCTTAGTAACAGGTCATTTAATGATTCTTACCTGTATCCTTAGTAACAGGTCATTTAATGATTCTTACCTGTATCCTTAGTAACAGGTCATTTAATGATTCTTACCTATATCCTTAGTAACAAGTCATTTAATGATTCTTACCTGTATCTTAGTAACAGGTCATTTAATGATTCTTACCTATATCCTTAGTAGCAGGTCATTTAATGATTCTTACCTGTATCTTAGTAACAGGTCATTTAATGATTCTTACCTATATCCTTAGTAACAAGTCATTTAATGATTCTTACCTATATCCTTAATAACAGGACAGGTCATTTAATAATTCTTACCTGTGTCCTTAGTAACAAGTCATTTAATAATTCTTACCTATATCCTTAATAACAGGTCATTTAATAATTCTTACCTGTGTCCTTAGTAACAAGTCATTTAATAATTCTTACCTATATCCTTAGTAACAGGTCATTTAATGATTCCTACCTGTATCCTAAGTAACTGGTCATTTCATGATTCTTACCTGTGTCCTTAGTAACAGGTCATTTAATGATTCTTACCTGTGTCCTTAGTAACATGTCATTTAATGGTTCTTACCTGTGTACTTAGTAACAGGTCATTTAATGATTCTTACCTGTATCTTAGTAACAGGTCATTTAATGATTCTTACCTGTATCCTTAGTAACAGGTCATTTAATGATTCTTACCTGTATCCTTAGTAACAGGTCATTTAATGGTTTTTACCTGTATCCTTAGTAACAAGTCATTTAATGATTCTTACCTGTATCCTTAGTAAAAGGTCATTTAATGATTCTTAGCTATATCCTTAGTAAAAGGTCATTTAATGATTCTTACCTATATCCTTAGTAACAGGTCATTTAATGATTCTTACCTATATCCTTAGTAACAGGTCATTTAATAATTCTTACCTGTGTCCTTAGTAACATGTCATTTAATGATTCTTACCTGTATCCTTAGTAAAAGGTCATTTAATGATTCTTACCTGTATCCTTAGTAACAGGTCATTTAATGATTCTTACCTGTATCTTAGTAACAAGTCATTTAATGGTTCTTACCTGTGTCCTTAGTAACAGGTCATTTAATGATTTTTACCTGTATCTTAGTAACAGGTCATTTAATGATTCTTACCTATATCCTTAGTAACAAGTCATTTAATGATTCTTACCTATATCCTTAATAACAGGTCATTTAATGATTCTTACCTATATCCTTAATAACAGGTCATTTAATAATTCTTACCTGTGTCCTTAGTAACAAGTCATTTAATAATTCTTACCTATATCCTTAGTAAAAGGTCATTTAATGATTCTTACCTGTATCCTTAGTAACAGGTCATTTAATGATTCTTACCTGTATCCTTAGTAACAGGTCGTTTAATGATTCTTACCTGTATCCTTAGTAACATGTCATTTAATGATTCTTACCTGTATCATTAGTAACGTGTCATTTAATGATTCTTACCTGTATCCTTAGTAACAGGTCTTTTAATGATTCTTACCTGTATCCTTAGTAACAAGTCATTTAATGATTCTTACCTGTATCCTTAGTAACAAGTCATTGAATGATTCTTACCTATATCCTTAGTAACATATCATTTAATGATTCCTACCTGTATCCTAAGTAACTGGTCATTTCATGATTCTTACCTGTATCCTTAGTAACAGGTCATTGAATGATTCTTACCTATATCCTTAGTAACAGGTCATTTAATGATTCTTACCTATATCCTTAGTAACAGGTCATTTAATGATTCTTACCTGTATCCTTAGTAACAGGTCATTTAATGATTCCTAACTGTATCCTTAGTAACATGTCATTTAATTGTTCTTACCTGTATCCTTAGTAACAGGTCATTTAATGATTCTTACCTGTATCTTAGTAACAGGTCATTTAATGATTCTTACCTATATCCTTAGTAACAGGTCATTTAATGACTCTTACCTGTATCCTTAGTAACATGTCATTTAATGATTCTTACCTGTATCCTTAGTAACATGTCATTTAATGATTCTTACCTGTATCCTTAGTAACATGTCATTTAATGATTCTTACCTGTGTCCTTAGTAACAGGTCATTTAATTATTCTTACCTGTGTCCTTAGTAACATGTCATTTAATGGTTCTTACCTGTGTACTTAGTAACAGGTCATTTAATGATTCTTACCTGTATCTTAGTAACAGGTCATTTAATGATTCTTACCTGTATCCTTAGTAACAGGTCATTTAATGATTCTTACCTGTATCCTTAGTAACAGGTCATTTAATGGTTTTTACCTGTATCCTTAGTAACAAGTCATTTAATGATTCTTACCTGTATCCTTAGTAAAAGGTCATTTAATGATTCTTAGCTATATCCTTAGTAAAAGGTCATTTAATGATTCTTACCTATATCCTTAGTAACAGGTCATTTAATGATTCTTACCTATATCCTTAGTAACAGGTCATTTAATGATTCTTACCTATATCCTTAGTAACAGGTCATTTAATAATTCTTACCTGTGTCCTTAGTAACATGTCATTTAATGATTCTTACCTGTGTCCTTAGTAACATGTCATTTAATAATTCTTACCTGTATCCTTAGTAACATGTCATTTAATGATTCTTACCTGTATCCTTAGTAACAGGTCATTTAATGGTTCTTACCTGTGTCCTTAGTAACAGGTCATTTAATAATTCTTACCTGTATCCTTAGTAACAGGTCATTTAATGATTCTTACCTATATCCTAAGTAACATGTCATTTAATAATTCTTACCTGTATCCTTAGTAACATGTCATTTTATGATTCTTACCTGTATCCTTAGTAACAGGTCATTTAATGGTTCTTACCTGTGTCCTTAGTAACAGGTCATTTAATGATTCTTACCTGTATCTTTAGTAACAGGTCATTTAATAATTCTCACCTGTATCCTTAGTAACATGTCATTTAATGATTCTTACCTGTATCCTTAATAACATGTCATTTAATGATTCTTACCTGTATCCTTAGTAACATGTCATTTAATGATTCTTACCTGTATCCTTAGTAACGTGTCATTTAATGATTCTTACCTGTATCCTTAGTAACGTGTCATTTAATGATTCTTACCTGTATCCTTAGTAACGTGTCATTTAATGATTCTTACCTGTATCTTAGTAACGTGTCATTTAATGATTCTTACCTGTATCCTTAATAACATGTCATTTAATGATTCTTACCTGTATCCTTAGTAACGTGTCATTTAATGATTCTTACCTGTATCCTTAGTAACAGGTCGTTTAATGATTCTTACCTGTATCCTTAGTAACATGTCGTTTAATGATTCTTACCTGTATCCTTAGTAACATGTCATTTAATGATTCTTATCCGTGTCCTTAGTAACATGTCATTTAATGATTCTTATCCGTGTCCTTAGTAACATGTCATTTAATGATTCTTACCTGTATCCTTAGTAACAGGTCATTTAATGATTCTTACCTGTATCCTTAGTAACGTGTCATTTAATGATTCTTACCTGTATCCTTAGTAACATGTCATTTTATGATTCTTACCTGTATCTTAGTAACAGGTCATTTAATGATTCTTACCTATATCCTTAGTAGCAGGTCATTTAATGATTCTTACCTGTATCCTTAGTAACAAGTCATTTAATGATTCTTACCTGTATCCTTAGTAACAGGTCATTTAATGATTCCTACCTGTATCCTTAGTAACATGTCATTTAATGATTCTTACCTATATCCTTAGTAACATGTCATTTAATGATTCTTACCTGTGTCCTTAGTAACAGGTCATTTAATGATTCTTACCTATATCCTTAGTAACAGGTCATTTAATGATTCTTACCTGTATCCTTAGTAACAGGTCATTTAATGATTCTTACCTATATCCTTAGTAACAGGTCATTTAATGATTCTTACCTGTATCCTTAGTAACAGGTCATTTAATGATTCTTACCTGTATCCTTACTAACATGTCATTTTATGGTTCTTACCTGTATCCTTAGTAACATGTCATTTTATGATTCTTACCTGTATCCTTAGTAACATGTCATTTTATGATTCTTACCTGTATCCTTAGTAACAGGTCATTTAATGGTTCTTACCTGTGTCCTTAGTAACATGTCATTGAATGATTCTTACCTGTATCCTTAGTAACAGGTCGTTTAATGATTCTTACCTGTATCCTTAGTAACATGTCATTTAATGATTCTTACCTGTATCCTTAGTAACAGGTCATTTAATGATTCCTACCTGTATCCTTAGTAACAGGTCATTTAATGATTCTTACCTATATCCTTAGTAACAGGTCATTTAATGATTCTTACCTGTATCCTTAGTAACGTGTCATTTAATGATTCTTACCTGTATCCTTAGTAACAGGTCGTTTAATGATTCTTACCTGTATCCTTAGTAACATGTCATTTAATGATTCTTACCTGTATCCTTAGTAACAGGTCGTTTAATGATTCTTACCTGTATCCTTAGTAACATGTCGTTTAATGATTCTTACCTGTATCCTTAGTAACATGTCATTTAATGATTCTTATCCGTGTCCTTAGTAACATGTCATTTAATGATTCTTACCTGTATCCTTAGTAACATGTCATTTAATGATTCTTACCTGTATCCTTAGTAACAGGTCGTTTAATGATTCTTACCTGTATCCTTAGTAACGTGTCATTTAATGATTCTTACCTGTATCCTTAGTAACGTGTCATTTAATGATTCTTACCTGTATCCTTAGTAACATGTCATTTAATGATTCTTACCTGTATCCTTAGTAACAAGTCATTTAATGATTCTTACCTGTATCCTTAGTAACAGGTCATTTAATGATTCTTACCTGTATCCTTAGTAACGTGTCATTTAATGATTCTTACCTATATCCTTAGTAACAGGTCATTTAATGATTCTTACCTGTATCCTTAGTAACAGGTCATTGAATGATTCTTACCTGTATCCTTAGTAACAGGTCATTTAATGATTCTTACCTATATCCTTAGTAACAGGTCATTTAATGATTCCTACCTGTATCCTTAGTAACGTGTCATTTAATGATTCTTACCTATATCCTTAGTAACAAGTCATTTAATGATTCTTACCTGTATCTTAGTAACAGGTCAATTAATGATTCTTACCTATATCCTTAGTAGCAGGTCATTTAATGATTCTTACCTGTATCTTAGTAACAGGTCATTTAATGATTCTTACCTATATCCTTAGTAACAAGTCATTTAATGATTCTTACCTATATCCTTAATAACAGGACAGGTCATTTAATAATTCTTACCTGTGTCCTTAGTAACAAGTCATTTAATAATTCTTACCTATATCCTTAATAACAGGTCATTTAATAATTCTTACCTGTGTCCTTAGTAACAAGTCATTTAATAATTCTTACCTATATCCTTAGTAACAAGTCATTTAATGATTCTTACCTATGTCCTTAGTAACAAGTCATTTAATAATTCTTACCTATATCCTTAGTAACAAGTCATTTAATGATTCTTACCTATATCCTTAGTAACAAGTCATTTAATGATTCTTACCTGTATCCTTAATAACATGTCATTAATGGTTCTTACCTGTATCCTTAGTAACAGGTCATTTAATGATTCTTACCTATATCCTTAGTAACAGGTCATTTAATGATTCTTACCTGTATCTTAGTAACAGGTCATTTAATGATTCTTACCTATATCCTTACTAACAGGTCATTTAATGATTCTTACCTGTATCCTTAGTAACGTGTCATTTAATGATTCTTACCTGTATCTTAGTAACAGGTCATTTAATGATTCTTACCTATATCCTTAATAACATGTCATTAATGGTTCTTACCTGTATCCTTAGTAACATGCCATTTATTGATTCCTACCTGTGTCCTTAGTAACAGGTCATTTAATGATTCTTACCTGTGTCCTTAGTAACATGTCATTTAATGGTTCTTACCTATATCCTTAGTAACAGGTCATTTAACGATTCTTACCTGTATCCTTAGAAACAGGTTATTTAATGATTCTTACCTGTGTCCTTAGTAACAGGTCATTTAATGATTCTTACCTGTATCCTTAGTAACAGGTCATTTAATGATTCTTACCTGTATCCTTAGTAAAAGGTCATTTAATGATTCTTACCTGTATCCTTAGTAACAGGTCATTTAATGATTCTTACCTGTATCTTAGTAACAAGTCATTTAATGGTTCTTACCTGTGTCCTTAGTAACAGGTCATTTAATGATTTTAACCTGTATCTTAGTAACAGGTCATTTAATGATTCTTACCTATATCCTTAGTAACAAGTCATTTAATGATTCTTACCTATATCCTTAATAACAGGTCATTTAATGATTCTTACCTATATCCTTAATAACAGGTCATTTAATAATTCTTACCTGTGTCCTTAGTAACAAGTCATTTAATAATTCTTACCTATATCCTTAGTAACAAGTCATTTAATGATTCTTACCTGTGTCCTTAGTAACAAGTCATTTAATAATTCTTACCTATATCCTTAGTAACAAGTCATTTAATGATTCTTACCTATATCCTTAGTAACAAGTCATTTAATGATTCTTACCTGTATCCTTAATAACATGTCATTAATGGTTCTTACCTGTATCCTTAGTAACAGGTCATTTAATGATTCTCACCTATATCCTTAGTAACAGGTCATTTAATGATTCTTACCTGTATCTTAGTAACAGGTCATTTAATGATTCTTACCTATATCCTTAGTAACATGTCATTTAATGATTCTTACCTGTATCCTTAGTAACGTGTCATTTAATGAGTCTTACCTGTATCTTAGTAACAGGTCATTTAATGATTCTTACCTATATCCTTAATAACATGTCATTAATGGTTCTTACCTGTATCCTTAATAACATGCCATTTATTGATTCCTACCTGTGTCCTTAGTAACAGGTCATTTAATGATTCTTACCTGTGTCCTTAGTAACATGTCATTTAATGGTTCTTACCTATATCCTTAGTAACAGGTCATTTAATGATTCTTACCTGTATCCTTAGAAACAGGTTATTTAATGATTCTTACCTGTGTCCTTAGTAACAGGTCATTTAATGATTCTTACCTGTATCCTTAGTAACAGGTCATTTAATGATTCTTACCTGTATCCTTAGTAAAAGGTCATTTAATGATTCTTACCTGTATCCTTAGTAACAGGTCATTTAATGATTCTTACCTGTATCTTAGTAACAAGTCATTTAATGGTTCTTACCTGTGTCCTTAGTAACAAGTCATTTAATGATTCTTACCTATATCCTTAATAACAGGTCATTTAATGATTCTTACCTATATCCTTAATAACAGGTCATTTAATAATTCTTACCTGTGTCCTTAGTAACAAGTCATTTAATAATTCTTACCTATATCCTTAGTAAAAGGTCATTTAATGATTCTTACCTGTATCCTTAGTAACAGGTCATTTAATGATTCTTACCTGTATCCTTAGTAACAGGTCATTTAATGATTCTTACCTGTATCCTTAGTAACAGGTCGTTTAATGATTCTTACCTGTATCCTTAGTAACATGTCATTTAATGATTCTTACCTGTATCATTAGTAACGTGTCATTTAATGATTCTTACCTGTATCCTTAGTAACAGGTCTTTTAATGATTCTTACCTGTATCCTTAGTAACAAGTCATTTAATGATTCTTACCTGTATCCTTAGTAACAAGTCATTGAATGATTCTTACCTATATCCTTAGTAACATATCATTTAATGATTCCTACCTGTATCCTAAGTAACTGGTCATTTCATGATTCTTACCTGTATCCTTAGTAACAGGTCATTGAATGATTCTTACCTATATCCTTAGTAACAGGTCATTTAATGATTCTTACCTATATCCTTAGTAACAGGTCATTTAATGATTCTTACCTGTATCCTTAGTAACAGGTCATTTAATGATTCCTACCTGTATCCTTAGTAACATGTCATTTAATTGTTCTTACCTGTATCCTTAGTAACAGGTCATTTAATGATTCTTACCTGTATCTTAGTAACAGGTCATTTAATGATTCTTACCTATATCCTTAGTAACAGGTCATTTAATGACTCTTACCTGTATCCTTAGTAACATGTCATTTAATGATTCTTACCTGTATCCTTAGTAACATGTCATTTAATGATTCTTACCTGTATCCTTAGTAACATGTCATTTAATGATTCTTACCTGTGTCCTTAGTAACAGGTCATTTAATGATTCTTACCTGTGTCCTTAGTAACATGTCATTTAATGGTTCTTACCTGTGTACTTAGTAACAGGTCATTTAATGATTCTTACCTGTATCTTAGTAACAGGTCATTTAATGATTCTTACCTGTATCCTTAGTAACAGGTCATTTAATGATTCTTACCTGTATCCTTAGTAACAGGTCATTTAATGGTTTTTACCTGTATCCTTAGTAACAAGTCATTTAATGATTCTTACCTGTATCCTTAGTAAAAGGTCATTTAATGATTCTTAGCTATATCCTTAGTAAAAGGTCATTTAATGATTCTTACCTATATCCTTAGTAACAGGTCATTTAATGATTCTTACCTATATCCTTAGTAACAGGTCATTTAATAATTCTTACCTGTGTCCTTAGTAACATGTCATTTAATGATTCTTACCTGTATCCTTAGTAAAAGGTCATTTAATGATTCTTACCTGTATCCTTAGTAACAGGTCATTTAATGATTCTTACCTGTATCTTAGTAACAAGTCATTTAATGGTTCTTACCTGTGTCCTTAGTAACAGGTCATTTAATGATTTTTACCTGTATCTTAGTAACAGGTCATTTAATGATTCTTACCTATATCCTTAGTAACAAGTCATTTAATGATTCTTACCTATATCCTTAATAACAGGTCATTTAATGATTCTTACCTATATCCTTAATAACAGGTCATTTAATAATTCTTACCTGTGTCCTTAGTAACAAGTCATTTAATAATTCTTACCTATATCCTTAGTAAAAGGTCATTTAATGATTCTTACCTGTATCCTTAGTAACAGGTCATTTAATGATTCTTACCTGTATCCTTAGTAACAGGTCGTTTAATGATTCTTACCTGTATCCTTAGTAACATGTCATTTAATGATTCTTACCTGTATCATTAGTAACGTGTCATTTAATGATTCTTACCTGTATCCTTAGTAACAGGTCTTTTAATGATTCTTACCTGTATCCTTAGTAACAAGTCATTTAATGATTCTTACCTGTATCCTTAGTAACAAGTCATTGAATGATTCTTACCTATATCCTTAGTAACATATCATTTAATGATTCCTACCTGTATCCTAAGTAACTGGTCATTTCATGATTCTTACCTGTATCCTTAGTAACAGGTCATTGAATGATTCTTACCTATATCCTTAGTAACAGGTCATTTAATGATTCTTACCTATATCCTTAGTAACAGGTCATTTAATGATTCTTACCTGTATCCTTAGTAACAGGTCATTTAATGATTCCTACCTTTATCCTTAGTAACATGTCATTTAATTGTTCTTACCTGTATCCTTAGTAACAGGTCATTTAATGATTCTTACCTGTATCTTAGTAACAGGTCATTTAATGATTCTTACCTGTATCCTTAGTAACAGGTCATTTAATGATTCTTACCTGTATCCTTAGTAAAAGGTCATTTAATGATTCTTACCTGTATCCTTAGTAACAGGTCATTTAATGATTCTTACCTGTATCTTAGTAACAAGTCATTTAATGGTTCTTACCTGTGTCCTTAGTAACAGGTCATTTAATGATTTTAACCTGTATCTTAGTAACAGGTCATTTAATGATTCTTACCTATATCCTTAGTAACAAGTCATTTAATGATTCTTACCTATATCCTTAATAACAGGTCATTTAATGATTCTTACCTATATCCTTAATAACAGGTCATTTAATAATTCTTACCTGTGTCCTTAGTAACAAGTCATTTAATAATTCTTACCTATATCCTTAGTAACAAGTCATTTAATGATTCTTACCTGTGTCCTTAGTAACAAGTCATTTAATAATTCTTACCTATATCCTTAGTAACAAGTCATTTAATGATTCTTACCTATATCCTTAGTAACAAGTCATTTAATGATTCTTACCTGTATCCTTAATAACATGTCATTAATGGTTCTTACCTGTATCCTTAGTAACAGGTCATTTAATGATTCTCACCTATATCCTTAGTAACAGGTCATTTAATGATTCTTACCTGTATCTTAGTAACAGGTCATTTAATGATTCTTACCTATATCCTTAGTAACATGTCATTTAATGATTCTTACCTGTATCCTTAGTAACGTGTCATTTAATGAGTCTTACCTGTATCTTAGTAACAGGTCATTTAATGATTCTTACCTATATCCTTAATAACATGTCATTAATGGTTCTTACCTGTATCCTTAATAACATGCCATTTATTGATTCCTACCTGTGTCCTTAGTAACAGGTCATTTAATGATTCTTACCTGTGTCCTTAGTAACATGTCATTTAATGGTTCTTACCTATATCCTTAGTAACAGGTCATTTAATGATTCTTACCTGTATCCTTAGAAACAGGTTATTTAATGATTCTTACCTGTGTCCTTAGTAACAGGTCATTTAATGATTCTTACCTGTATCCTTAGTAACAGGTCATTTAATGATTCTTACCTGTATCCTTAGTAAAAGGTCATTTAATGATTCTTACCTGTATCCTTAGTAACAGGTCATTTAATGATTCTTACCTGTATCTTAGTAACAAGTCATTTAATGGTTCTTACCTGTGTCCTTAGTAACAAGTCATTTAATGATTCTTACCT
Source organism: Glandiceps talaboti (assembly GCF_964340395.1). Classification (NCBI taxonomy): domain Eukaryota; kingdom Metazoa; phylum Hemichordata; class Enteropneusta; family Spengelidae; genus Glandiceps; species Glandiceps talaboti. The sequence continues at coordinate 371,855 of NC_135554.1, forward strand.
ATATCCTTAATAACAGGTCATTTAATGATTCTTACCTATATCCTTAATAACAGGTCATTTAATAATTCTTACCTGTGTCCTTAGTAACAAGTCATTTAATAATTCTTACCTATATCCTTAGTAAAAGGTCATTTAATGATTCTTACCTGTATCCTTAGTAACAGGTCATTTAATGATTCTTACCTGTATCCTTAGTAACAGGTCATTTAATGATTCTTACCTGTATCCTTAGTAACAGGTCGTTTAATGATTCTTACCTGTATCCTTAGTAACATGTCATTTAATGATTCTTACCTGTATCATTAGTAACGTGTCATTTAATGATTCTTACCTGTATCCTTAGTAACAGGTCTTTTAATGATTCTTACCTGTATCCTTAGTAACAAGTCATTTAATGATTCTTACCTGTATCCTTAGTAACAAGTCATTGAATGATTCTTACCTATATCCTTAGTAACATATCATTTAATGATTCCTACCTGTATCCTAAGTAACTGGTCATTTCATGATTCTTACCTGTATCCTTAGTAACAGGTCATTGAATGATTCTTACCTATATCCTTAGTAACAGGTCATTTAATGATTCTTACCTATATCCTTAGTAACAGGTCATTTAATGATTCTTACCTGTATCCTTAGTAACAGGTCATTTAATGATTCCTACCTGTATCCTTAGTAACATGTCATTTAATTGTTCTTACCTGTATCCTTAGTAACAGGTCATTTAATGATTCTTACCTGTATCTTAGTAACAGGTCATTTAATGATTCTTACCTATATCCTTAGTAACAGGTCATTTAATGACTCTTACCTGTATCCTTAGTAACATGTCATTTAATGATTCTTACCTGTATCCTTAGTAACATGTCATTTAATGATTCTTACCTGTATCCTTAGTAACATGTCATTTAATGATTCTTACCTGTGTCCTTAGTAACAGGTCATTTAATGATTCTTACCTGTGTCCTTAGTAACATGTCATTTAATGGTTCTTACCTGTGTACTTAGTAACAGGTCATTTAATGATTCTTACCTGTATCTTAGTAACAGGTCATTTAATGATTCTTACCTGTATCCTTAGTAACAGGTCATTTAATGATTCTTACCTGTATCCTTAGTAACAGGTCATTTAATGGTTTTTACCTGTATCCTTAGTAACAAGTCATTTAATGATTCTTACCTGTATCCTTAGTAAAAGGTCATTTAATGATTCTTAGCTATATCCTTAGTAAAAGGTCATTTAATGATTCTTACCTATATCCTTAGTAACAGGTCATTTAATGATTCTTACCTATATCCTTAGTAACAGGTCATTTAATAATTCTTACCTGTGTCCTTAGTAACATGTCATTTAATGATTCTTACCTGTATCCTTAGTAAAAGGTCATTTAATGATTCTTACCTGTATCCTTAGTAACAGGTCATTTAATGATTCTTACCTGTATCTTAGTAACAAGTCATTTAATGGTTCTTACCTGTGTCCTTAGTAACAGGTCATTTAATGATTTTTACCTGTATCTTAGTAACAGGTCATTTAATGATTCTTACCTATATCCTTAGTAACAAGTCATTTAATGATTCTTACCTATATCCTTAATAACAGGTCATTTAATGATTCTTACCTATATCCTTAATAACAGGTCATTTAATAATTCTTACCTGTGTCCTTAGTAACAAGTCATTTAATAATTCTTACCTATATCCTTAGTAAAAGGTCATTTAATGATTCTTACCTGTATCCTTAGTAACAGGTCATTTAATGATTCTTACCTGTATCCTTAGTAACAGGTCGTTTAATGATTCTTACCTGTATCCTTAGTAACATGTCATTTAATGATTCTTACCTGTATCATTAGTAACGTGTCATTTAATGATTCTTACCTGTATCCTTAGTAACAGGTCTTTTAATGATTCTTACCTGTATCCTTAGTAACAAGTCATTTAATGATTCTTACCTGTATCCTTAGTAACAAGTCATTGAATGATTCTTACCTATATCCTTAGTAACATATCATTTAATGATTCCTACCTGTATCCTAAGTAACTGGTCATTTCATGATTCTTACCTGTATCCTTAGTAACAGGTCATTGAATGATTCTTACCTATATCCTTAGTAACAGGTCATTTAATGATTCTTACCTATATCCTTAGTAACAGGTCATTTAATGATTCTTACCTGTATCCTTAGTAACAGGTCATTTAATGATTCCTACCTTTATCCTTAGTAACATGTCATTTAATTGTTCTTACCTGTATCCTTAGTAACAGGTCATTTAATGATTCTTACCTGTATCTTAGTAACAGGTCATTTAATGATTCTTACCTATATCCTTAGTAACAGGTCATTTAATGACTCTTACCTGTATCCTTAGTAACATGTCATTTAATGATTCTTACCTGTATCCTTAGTAACATGTCATTTAATGATTCTTACCTGTATCCTTAGTAACATGTCATTTAATGATTCTTACCTGTGTCCTTAGTAACAGGTCATTTAATGATTCTTACCTGTGTCCTTAGTAACATGTCATTTAATGGTTCTTACCTGTGTACTTAGTAACAGGTCATTTAATGATTCTTACCTGTATCTTAGTAACAGGTCATTTAATGATTCTTACCTGTATCCTTAGTAACAGGTCATTTAATGGTTTTTACCTGTATCCTTAGTAACAAGTCATTTAATGATTCTTACCTGTATCCTTAGTAAAAGGTCATTTAATGATTCTTAGCTATATCCTTAGTAAAAGGTCATTTAATGATTCTTACCTATATCCTTAGTAACAGGTCATTTAATGATTCTTACCTATATCCTTAGTAACAGGTCATTTAATAATTCTTACCTGTGTCCTTAGTAACATGTCATTTAATGATTCTTACCTGTGTCCTTAGTAACATGTCATTTAATAATTCTTACCTGTATCCTTAGTAACATGTCATTTAATGATTCTTACCTGTATCCTTAGTAACAGGTCATTTAATGGTTCTTACCTGTGTCCTTAGTAACAGGTCATTTAATAATTCTTACCTGTATCCTTAGTAACAGGTCATTTAATGATTCTTACCTATATCCTAAGTAACATGTCATTTAATAATTCTTACCTGTATCCTTAGTAACATGTCATTTTATGATTCTTACCTGTATCCTTAGTAACAGGTCATTTAATGGTTCTTACCTGTGTCCTTAGTAACAGGTCATTTAATGATTCTTACCTGTATCCTTAGTAACAGGTCATTTAATAATTCTCACCTGTATCCTTAGTAACATGTCATTTAATGATTCTTACCTGTATCCTTAGTAACAGGTCATTTAATGATTCCTACCTGTATCCTTAGTAACAGGTCATTTAATGATTCTTACATATATCCTTAGTAACAGGTCATTTAATGATTCTTACCTATGTCCTTAGAAACAGGTTATTTAATGATTCTTACCCGTGTCTTTAGTAACATGTCATTTAATGATTCTTACCTGTATCCTTAGTAACATGTCATTTAATGATTCTTACCTGTATCCTTAGTAACAGGTCGTTTAATGATTCTTACCTGTATCCTTAGTAACATGTCATTTAATGATTCTTACCTGTATCCTTAGTAACGTGTCATTTAATGATTCTTACCTGTATCCTTAGTAACAGGTCTTTTAATGATTCTTACCTGTATCCTTAGTAACAAGTCATTTAATGATTCTTACCTGTATCCTTAGTAACAAGTCATTGAATGATTCTTACCTATATCCTTAGTAACATATCATTTAATGATTCCTACCTGTATCCTTAGTAACAGGTCATTTAATGATTCTTACCTGTATCCTTAGTAACAGGTCATTGAATGATTCTTACCTATATCCTTAGTAACAGGTCATTTAATGATTCTTACCTATATCCTTAGTAACAGGTCATTTAATGATTCTTACCTGTATCCTTAGTTACAGGTCATTTAATGATTCCTACCTGTATCCTTAGTAACAGGTCATTTAATGATTCTTACCTGTATCCTTAGTAACAGGTTATTTAATGATTCTTACCTGTGTCCTTAGTAACAGGTCATTTAATGATTCTTACCTGTGTCCTTAGTAACGTGTCATTTAATGATTCTTACCTATATCCTTAGTAACAGGTCATTTATTGATTCCTACCTGTATCCTTAGTAACAGGTCATTTAATGATTCTTACCTATATCCTTAGTAACAGGTCATTTAATGATTCTTACCTGTATCCTTAGTAACATGTCATTTAATGGTTCTTACCTGTGTCCTTAGTAACAGGTCTTTTAATGATTCTTACCTGTGTCCTTAGTAACAGGCCATTTATTGATTCCTACCTGTATCCTTAGTAACATGTCATTTAATGATTCTTACCTGTATCCTTAGTAACATATCTTTTAATAATTCTTAACTGTGTCCTTAAAATAGGACCGAAATTCACCAATGAACCTGCATCTCATCCTTATGAGTCTTACCTATATCATGAGTAATACAATGTCACTCACTGATTCTTATATATGTCCGTATTTTCAAAAAATAGTGCAAATATTGCGTTGTCACACAACTTCATGTTCAGGCCAATTATAGAATTTTTTTTTGAAGATTTAAAGTTGTAACGAAAACAAAATTTTCATACCTTATTTCCATCATCATAATCCAGCCATCCTATGTTGGAAGTGTACTTTATCAACACAAGTATAACAACATCCTAATCAAACTTTAAAGTGATGTGTCTATAAGGTTTTGTACTTCTTTATTTTTTAAAGTCACTTTGGAACTAAATCATTATTGTAATATTTTAAACACAAGCTACATTCAGTTTATATGGGTAGGTGATGAAACAGCTGCCTTACAACATATTACATAATCAAGTCATAAACCAAACTGGCCATGCTACATACTTTACCACCAGAGGAAATAGTAAAGTAACCATTATAGCTAATTAACAATTAGTATAGTGTTAATGTACTGTTCTCACTGTCTCAGCAAATGAGGACAAATCTACGCATCCTCAACAAAGTTAAGCTCAATATACTGGGTAATTTAAAAGTTGAAGATTTTTGAGGAAAAGCAATGATATAGAAACATCTCACCAAGTTTCAGACTCATTCACCAAGTAGTTTTTGAGATTAAGTTTTTGACCAAAGATACATTTTTAGCCCTATTTTGCATATCACTGATGGAATCATCATGTCATGAACAATTCTTAATCCAAACACCCGAAGAATGTTCCTACCAAATTTCAGATCGATCTGCCAGTAGCTTTTTGAGGTTAAGTTTTTTGACCAAATCACACATTGGTGGTAAGATCACAATTTCCCAACTAGACACCCAAGGTAATACACCCACCAAATATCATGGCAATTGGTCTGGCGGTTTTCAACCTTCAGTTGTTAAACACACACACACACACACACACACACACACACACACACACACACACACACACTTTGCTATGCCTATAGCACTACTGAACCTTATCAGTTCAGTTGTGCTAAAAAGTGTTTATCTCCTTCCCACCCTCCCCACCAGTGATCAATGGTGATGCTGTTTCTCCTAAAATCAAGATTGAAGGGAAGCCCTGCTGACTAAGTATATACAGGTTGCAGCCCAATGTGAAGTTTCTCCTTGCAATGCCAACATCTATTTGTAAAGAAATTTTTTGAGGGGTCATTTTTTGAGGGTGTGAAGGGGGTTGCAAAAACAATTTTCACTGAAACATTTTCTCCTCAGGCCCCTGTCGTAAATTCTGTTCACTCTCTAAGTTCACATTGAGGAATGTGTCAATTAACCTACTAATTCTTTATTTGAAATGTAAACCAAAGTTGTGTGTCTGCCAGTTTGATTATTTGTACCCAGTATCACAACTAATCTACATCTTCAGTATATTTCACTCTAGTACTCTAAAATCAAAATTGTGCAAGTGAGCCTGTTTCAAACATCTGTTCTTACCCGGTACCTGTTAAATGTCCAATTTTTACAAAAATTCAACGACATTGAACCATTTATCACCAAAAATACCAGAAATTTCCAGCAACTTCCTATGCTGACATTCTTATCTGGATCCTTAGCAATTGAATATCATATAGCGATTCTCACCTGCATCCTTAGCAACACAGGTAGCTACTTCCAGCAGTAACTCAATGATAACATGTATACAGACAAATGCCAACAAGACCCATGTAGCTGACTGTGGAAGGTCCAAAGCTGCCAGATCCATACCAATAAATACAGTAGCAACTACAATTAATATTTTAAAACAGGTCAAGTACAGGTTAAGTAAATAAACAACATATTCTCTCTTTCTACATTAATTGTGTTATGATCACTACATGTTACTTTTGTACTAGATACCAATAGTCTAAGACTTTAATAAGGCTCTCATTTTGGGTTTGATAACACTAAGGGTTTAATAAGACTAGTGAGGAATTCTGAATGTATATATATACCTGGAAGGTGAAAGATGCACATACATGTATGCCATGGCAATAATGGCAAGCATTATTACAGTGGTCCAATCTACAGTGGTCTAATGTAGTGTGTTTGCAGTGGTCCAATCTACAGTGGTCTAATGTAGTGTGTTTGCAGTGGTCTAATCTAGTGTGTTTGCAGTGGTCCAATCTAGAGTTATTGCAGTGGTCTAATGTAGTGTGTTTGCAGTGGTCCAATCTAGTGTTATTACAGTGGTCTAATGTAGTGTGTTTGCAGTGGTCCAATCTAGTGTTATTGCAGTGGTCTAATGTAGTGTGTTTGCAGTGGTCCAATCTAGTGTTATTGCAGTGGTCTAATCTAGTGTGTTTGCAGTGGTCCAATCTAGTGTTATTACAGTGGTCTAATGTAGTGTGTTTGCAGTGGTCCAATCTAGTGTTATTGCAGTGGTCTAATGTAGTGTGTTTGCAGTGGTCCAATCTAGTGTTATTACAGTGGTCTAATGTAGTGTGTTTGCAGTGGTCCAATCTAGTGTTATTGCAGTGGTCCAATCTAGTGTTATTACAAATGGTCCAATCTAGTGTTAATGCAGCTGTCCAATCTAGTGTTACTGCAGTGGTCCAAATCTAATGTTATTGCAATGGTCTTAAAATATAGTGTTATTGCAGTGGTCCAATCTAGTGTTATTGCAGTGGTCCAATCGAGAGTTATTGCAGCGGTCCAATCTAGTGTTATTACAGTGGTCCAATTTAGTGTTATTGCAGTGGTCCAATCTAGTGTTATTACAGTGGTCCAATGTGGCAATATTGCTGTGGTCTAAATCTAGTGTCATTGCAGTGGTTCAATCTAGTGTTTTAACAGTGGTCTAAATCTAGTGTGATTGCAGTGGTCTAATGTAGTGTTAATACAGTGGTCTAAATATGAAATTCATTTTTTAGAAAAATAAAATGAAATAAATGACCCCCCCCCCAAAAAAAAACAACAACAAACAAACAAAAAAACACACCAAAAAACCAACCAAAAACCACAAGAAAACAAACAAACAAACAAACAAACAAACAAAAAAACCAATAAAAACAGTCGTCTACATCTAGTGTTATTGCAGTGGTCTAATGTAGTGTTAATACAGTGATCTAAATCTAGTGTCATTGTAGTGGTCTAATGTAGTGTTAATACAGTGATCTAAATCTAGTGTCATTGTAGTGGTCTAATGTAGTGTTAATACAGTGATCTAAATCTAGTGTCATTGTAGTGGTCTAATGTAGTGTTAATACAGTGATCTAAATCTAGTTATTGTTATTGCAGAGGTCCAATCTAACATTAATGCAGTGGTCCACCCTAGTGTTATTACAGTGGTCCACCCTAGTGTTATTACAGTGGTCCACTCTAGTGCTATTATAGTGGTCCAATGTAGTTTTACTAAAGTGGTCCAATCTAGTATATTTGCACTGTTCTAAATTTACATATAGTCCTGGTCTAGTATTATAGTGGTCCAATCTACTGTTATTGCAGTGGTCCAATCTACTGTTATTACAGTGGTCCAATGCAGTGTTACTAAAGTGGTCCACTCTAGTGTTATTGCAGTGGTCCAATCTAGTTTCATTGCAGTGGTCCACTCTAGTGTTATTAATATTACAGTGGTCTAATGTAGTGTTATTGCAGAGGTCCAATCTAGTGCTATCGCAGTGGTCCAATTTAGTGTTATTACTGAGGTCCAATCTAGTGTTATTGCAATGGCCTAATGTAGTGTGATTGCAATGGTCTAAATCTAGTGTTATTGCAGATGTCCGCTCTAGTGTTTTAATAGTGGTCTAAATCTATTGTGATTGCAGTGGTCTAATGTAGTGTTAATACAGTGATCTAAATCTAGTGTCATTGTAGTGGTCTAATGTAGTGTTAATACAGTGATCTAAATCTAGTTATTGTTATTGCAGAGGTCCAATCTAACATTAATGCAGTGGTCCACCCTAGTGTTATTACAGTGGTCCACCCTAGTGTTATTACAGTGGTCCACTCTAGTGCTATTATAGTGGTCCAATTTAGTTTTACTAAAGTGGTCCAATCTAGTATATTTGCACTGTTCTAAATTTACATATAGTCCTGGTCTAGTATTATAGTGGTCCAATCTACTGTTATTGCAGTGGTCCAATCTACTGTTATTACAGTGGTCCAATGTAGTGTTACTAAAGTGGTCCACTCTAGTGTTATTGCAGTGGTCCAATCTAGTTTCATTGCAGTGGTCCACTCTAGTGTTATTAATATTACAGTGGTCTAATGTAGTGTTATTGCAGAGGTCCAATCTAGTGCTATCGCAGTGGTCCAATCTAGTGTTATTACTGAGGTCCAATCTAGTGTTATTGCAACGGCCTAATGTAGTGTGATTGCAATGGTCTAAATCTAGTGTTATTGCAGATGTCCGCTCTAGTGTTTTAATAGTGGTCTAAATCTATTGTGATTGCAGTGGTCTAATGTAGTGTTAATACAGTGATCTAAATCTAGTGTCATTGTAGTGGTCTAATGTAGTGTTAATACAGTGATCTAAATCTAGTTATTGTTATTGCAGAGGTCCAATCTAACATTAATGCAGTGGTCCACCCTAGTGTTATTACAGTGGTCCACCCTAGTGTTATTACAGTGGTCCACTCTAGTGCTATTATAGTGGTCCAATGTAGTTTTACTAAAGTGGTCCAATCTAGTATATTTGCACTGTTCTAAATTTACATATAGTCCTGGTCTAGTATTATAGTGGTCCAATCTACTGTTATTGCAGTGGTCCAATCTACTGTTATTACAGTGGTCCAATGCAGTGTTACTAAAGTGGTCCACTCTAGTGTTATTGCAGTGGTCCAATCTAGTTTCATTGCAGTGGTCCACTCTAGTGTTATTAATATTACAGTGGTCTAATGTAGTGTTATTGCAGAGGTCCAATCTAGTGCTATCGCAGTGGTCCAATCTAGTGTTATTACTGAGGTCCAATCTAGTGTTATTGCAACGGCCTAATGTAGTGTGATTGCAATGGTCTAAATCTAGTGTTATTGCAGATGTCCGCTCTAGTGTTTTAATAGTGGTCTAAATCTATTGTGATTGCAGTGGTCTAATGTAGTGTTATTAAAGTGATCTAAATCTAGTTATTGTTATTGCAGAGGTCCAATCTAACATTAATGCAGTGGTCCACCCTAGTGTTATTACAGTGGTCCACCCTAGTGTTATTGCAGTGGTCCACTCTAGTGCTATTATAGTGGTCCAATGTAGTTTTACTAAAGTGGTCCAATCTAGTATATTTGCACTGTTCTAAATTTACATATAGTCCTGGTCTAGTATTATAGTGGTCCAATCTAGTGTTATTGCAGTGTTCCAATCTAGTGTCATTGCAGTTGTCCAATCTAGTGTTATTACAGTGGTCCAATCTAGTGTTATTACAGTTGTCCAATCTAGTGTTATTACAGTGGACTAAAATAGTGGTATTACAAGTGGTCCAATCTAGTGTTATTACAGTTGTCCAATCTAGTGTTATTACAGTTGTCCAATCTAGTGTTATTACAGTTGTCCAATCTAGTGTTATTACAGTGGTCCAATCTAGTGTTATTACAGTTGTCCATTCTAGTGTTATTACAGTTGTCCAATCTAGTGTTATTACAGTGGACTAAAATAGTGGTATTACAAGTGGTCCAATCTAGTGTTATTACAAGTGGTCCAATCTAGTGTTATTACAGTTGTCCAATCTAGTGTCATTACAGTTGTCCAATCTAGTGGTATTACAAGTGGTCCAATCTAGTGTTATTACAGTTGTCCAATCTAGTGTTATTACAGTTGTCCATTCTAGTGTTATTACAGTTGTCCAATCTAGTGTTATTGCAGTTGTCCAATCTAGTGTTATTACAGTGGTCCAATCTAGTGTTATTACAGTTGTCCATTCTAGTGTTATTACAGTTGTCCAATCTAGTGTTATTACAGTGGACTAAAATAGTGGTATTACAAGTGGTCCAATCTAGTGTTATTACAGTTGTCCAATCTAGTGTTATTACAGTTGTCCATTCTAGTGTTATTACAGTTGTCCAATCTAGTGTTATTACAGTGGACTAAAATAGTGGTATTACAAGTGGTCCAATCTAGTGTTATTACAAGTGGTCCAATCTAGTGTTATTACAGTTGTCCAAGCTAGTGTTATTACAGTTGTCCATTCTAGTGTTATTACAGTTGTCCAATCTAGTGTTATTACAGTTGTCCAATCTAGTGTTATTACAGTTGTCCATTCTAGTGTTATTACAGTTGTCCAATCTAGTGTTATTACAGTGGACTAAAATAGTGGTATTACAAGTGGTCCAATCTAGTGTTATTACAGTTGTCCAATCTAGTGTTATTACAGTTGTCCATTCTAGTGTTATTACAGTTGTCCAATCTAGTGTTATTACAGTGGACTAAAATAGTGGTATTACAAGTGGTCCAATCTAGTGTTATTACAAGTGGTCCAATCTAGTGTTATTACAAGTGGTCCAATCTAGTGTTATTACAGTTGTCCAATCTAGTGTTATTACAGTTGTCCAATCTAGTGTTATTACAGTGGTCCAATCTAGTGTTATTACAGTTGTCCATTCTAGTGTTATTACAGTTGTCCAATCTAGTGTTATTACAGTGGACTAAAATAGTGGTATTACAAGTGGTCCAATCTAGTGTTATTACAGTTGTCCAATCTAGTGTTATTACAGTTGTCCATTCTAGTGTTATTACAGTTGTCCAATCTAGTGTTATTACAGTTGTCCATTCTAGTGTTATTACAGTTGTCCAATCTAGTGTTATTACAGTGGACTAAAATAGTGGTATTACAAGTGGTCCAATCTAGTGTTATTACAGTTGTCCATTCTAGTGTTATTACAGTTGTCCATTCTAGTGTTATTGCAGTTGTCCAATCTAGTGTTATTGCAGTGGACTAAAATAGTGGTATTACAAGTGGTCCAATCTTGTGTTATTACAGTGGTCTAATCTAGTGTTATTACAGTGGTTGTACAACCGACATTTGTAATAATTGCCGAAATTTGTAATAACGCCGATATTTGTAATAAAAATCACGTTTTTCGTGTAATAAAACCGACATTTGTAATAATTGCAGAAATTTGTAATAATTTCTATGAACGACAAATGTAACAAAAATTGCCGATATTTGTAATAAATTTCAGAAAAAAAATGTAATAAAATTGCCGAAATTTTTAATAAGAAATTACATTAAGGAGGGTCCTTCCTTTCACACTAAAACATGGGTTATCTAAATAAAGAAATACAAGATCGCAAAAACATCACGTCAAACGAAAGTGGATTTAACAAGCATTAATTGAATTGATTAATATAATAATTAATTGAACAATTAAACAAGTTATTATTATTTCAATCAATCCGCATATATGTTTGTATGTATGTATGTATGTATGTATGTATGTATGTATGTATATGTATGTATGTATGTATGTATGTATGTATGTATGTATGTATGTATGTATGTATGTATGTATGTATGTATGTATGTATGGTATGTGATGAGGAAGTTTAAGAATGATTGAACAAACAAACGAACGAATTAACAAACAAAGAAATGAATGAATGAATGAATGATCGAACAAATTAATTAATTAGTTAATTGATGGGTGCATGTCATTTATTTGAAGGAACTAATTAATTAATTGATGGATGGATGAATGAATGCATGAATGAATAAATGAATGAATGAATGAACGAACGAACGAACAAATTAATTAATTAGTTAATTGATGGGTGCATGTCATTTATTTGAAGGAACTAATTAATTAATTGATGAATGAATGAATGAATGCATGAATGAATAAATGAATGAATGAATGAACGAACGAACAAATTAATTAATGGATGGTTGGATGAATGAATGAATGAATGAATGAATGAATGAATGAATGAATGAATGAATGAATGAATGTACACTGTAATTCTTAGCGGAGTTTTGTTATATTTTGCAAGCTGCCGTGGATACTGAGCAATTCGACAGAAATGATATATTAGAAAATATGTGTTCGCATGACATTTATGTAATTTGTGAGATTTGTCGCCACTGATGTGTATCGATTTGACTTATACTATCAATGTTTGAGTACAGCAGCCCCCTTCCATATCATTACAGTGATTTTCTATTCTTCATTAATCTATTCAATTTTAGTGGCGTTTTATAAATCTGATAGGGAAGGGATTTCAGGGATAGTTGACCAGTAGAGCCGGGAATGAGTTCGTGAGTTCTGATTTATTTAGATGAAGGACAGAAAAAAGGGGAGAATAACGTCTCCCCAATCCCTTTCTCTAAAATAATGAAATCTTATCTCCATTTCAATTAAATCATTATTTTGTGTATTTCAATTTTGAACTTGTAGAATGTTTTATAATAGCACAACCAAATGTTGTTGTGGCCACTATATATAACATTACAACTTGTTTTGTATATTTACAGAGACTTGTACCAATTACGAATATACTTGTAATAAAGTTGTTGAAAACTTGTAACAAAATTGCCGACCTTTGTAATAAACTAACGATAATTGTAATAAAATTACCGACATTTGTAATAAACTAACAACATTTGTAATAAAATTGACGACATTTGTAATACAATTGACGACATTTGTAATAAACTAACGACAATTGTAATAAAATTGCCGACATTTGTAATATAACGTTGCCGACATTTGTAATAACTTATTAACGACATTTGTAATAAAATTGCCGACATTTGTTAAAACATTGCCAACATTTGTAATAAACTAACGACATTTGTAATAACATTGCCGACATTTGTAATAAACTAACGACATTTGTAATAAAATTGACGACATTTGTAATAAACTGACGACATTTGTAATAAAATTGACGACATTTGTAATAAACTAACAACATTTGTAATAAAATTGGCGACATTTGTAATATAACGTTGCCGACATTTGTAATAACTTATTAACGACATTTGTAATAAAATTGCCGACATTTTTAATAACATTGCCGACATTTTTAATAAACTAACGACATTTGTAATAAAATTGCCGACATTTGTAATAAACTAACGACATTTGTAATAAAATTGACGACATTTGTAATAAACTAACGACAATTGTAATAAAATTGCCGACATTTGTAAAACATTGCCGACATTGTAATAAAATTGCCGACATTTGTTAAAACATTGCCAACATTTGTAATAAACTAACGACATTTGTAATAACATTGCCGACATTTGTAATAAACTAACGACATTTGTAATAAAATTGACGACATTTGTAATAAACTGACGACATTTGTAATAAAATTGACGACATTTGTAATAAACTAACAACATTTGTAATAAAATTGGCGACATTTGTAATATAACGTTGCCGACATTTGTAATAACTTATTAACGACATTTGTAATAAAATTGCCGACATTTTTAATAACATTGCCGACATTTTTAATAAACTAACGACATTTGTAATAAAATTGCCGACATTTGTAATAAACTAACGACATTTGTAATAAAATTGACGACATTTGTAATAAACTAACGATAATTGTAATAAAATTGCCGACATTTGTAAAACATTGCCGACATTGTAATAAAATTGCCGACATTTGTAATAAAATAAGGACATTTGTAATAAAATTGACGACATTTTTAATAAACTAACGACATTTGTAATAACATTGCCGACATTTGTAACGACATTTGAAGTAAAACTGACAGTAAAAATTTACAAAATAAGTGCCTCATCTTCACCAATCCTAGATTTCAACAAATTAAACACCTGGATCTAAGAAACTTTATCAAAATTCCCTGTGTAAGAACTTATTCTACAAGTTAAGCCAGGGAAGTTTTGCGCCGGTATTTAGCACCAAAAATTGATACAGAACTATATTGTTATGTATTTACTTCTATGATTCAAATCCAAAATTCTTCCTTTATATATCAGAGTTTATCGTTGGTTGGCCTGTCATAGGTTTGTGTTAATAAAACCATCAGGCAGATATTGGCAAGCGATTATGTTTCTTTTTATACATAAGTACAATTAGTTCACAGACCAACAATAATCGAACCTGGAAACTGGTATGTGTGTCGCTAGACTTTGGTGAGATATAGTGATATACAGTATCCATAACACCAAGTGTCCGTAATGTATGATGTCTGAAATATTCGCCTTTATGCATATTAATCTCTTCACACTCACGGACAAGAATATGTCCGTGTAGACTTATTGATATACTAACTAATTTGTTTTTAAAAAATACTCATACCAATTACTTCTCAAGCCATTATGAAGCTTTCAATTTTTGCCCCCAAATGCACTCTAAAATTGGTTGTGAAATCGCCGTTTCTAAGATTTCTAGAGAAATCAGTTTGTTGGTAGTCAGCCGACCAGCTAACCAACCAACCAACCAACACTTTGTCCGCAATGATTAAAATATATACATTCGATCATACAACCATGAAGTGTTGATAAAGTGATGGATTGATGATGCTAGTTCGTATATTCATTCATCACTCAGAAGCCTTCACAATCACAAACAACTCATACATTCGCCGCTTGTACACTAGAGGAAGTAAGATTTAAGAACTAGATAAAATCAGGTTAGAAAACAGATTGAAATTATTTTTTAGCTATCCTCCATACGCCCGTCTTTCCATCCCTCCGTCAGTCAGTCAGCCAGTCAGCCAGTCAGTCAGTCAGTCAGTCAACCAACCGACCAGCCAGTCAGCCAACCAACCAGCCAGCCAACCAACCAACCGACAAGTTATCTTTTGACAAAGTCAATTTAACAACACGTCCACCAATGATCAAAATTTACATTCGTTCAATAAAGCACAACGTGTTCATCAAGTGAATTATGATTTGAACTGATGGGTTGGTACATGAGTACTGCTGGGTATATAATGTAGGTACTAGTAGGTAAGTAAGTAGCTAGGTAGATAAGTAGACTTATTATTGACTGATTGATTGATTGATTGATTGGTTGGTTGATTGATTGATTGATTGATTGATTGATTGATTGATTGATTGATTGATTGATTGATTGACAAAGATTCAAAGATCCAAGTGGCTGACATAATTGTTGTAAATTAATTCTAGGAAGCCTGTAATGACGATATTTTAAATCCTTTCTCTAAGTTTAGAATGAGTAACTCCATTTCTTTGAAAGTCAGAGAGGAACCCCCTTAACCTCTTTTTTATTACACATTTCGGCAGATTTATTACACATTTTTTTCTGAAATTTATTACAAATATCGGCAATTTTTATTACAATTGTCGTTCACAGAATTTATTACAAATGTCGTCAGTTTATTACAAATATCGGCAATTTATTACAAATGTCAGCAATTTTATTAAAAATTTCGGTTTATTACAAATTTCGGCAATTATTACAAATGTCGGTTGTACAAGGGTGTCATTCAACTAACTGAATGTAGAAAAGGGTGCCATTCCACTGTTTACCACCTAAGTGCTCCAATCTAGTGTTATTACAGTGGTCAAATCTAATGTTATTACAGTGATCTAATTTAGTGTTATGTTATTACAGTGGTCTAATTTAGTGTGATTGCAGAGGTTCAATCAAGTGCCATTGCAGTGGTTAAATCTAGAGTTATTACTGTGGTCCAGTCTAGTGTTATTAGAGTGGTCTAATGTAATGCTATTACAAGTGGTCCAATCTAGTGTTATTACAAGTGGTCCAATCTAGTGTTATTACAAGTGGTCCAATCTAGTGTTATTACAGTGGTCTAATCTAGTGTTATTGCAGTCGTCCAATCTAGTGTTATTGCAATGGTCTATTCTTGTGTTATTACAAGTGTTCTAAATCTAGTGTTATTACAGTGGTCCAATGTAGTGTTACTGCAGTGGTCCAATATACTATATTTCCACTATTCTAAATTTACATAGAGTGCTGGTCTAGTGTTATTGCAGTGGTCAAATCTACTGTTATTGCGGTGGTCTAATCTAACGTTATTGCAGTGGTCAAATCAAGTGTTATTGCAGTGGTCCAATCTAGTGTTCTTGCAGAGGTTTAATCTAGTGTGATTGCAGTTGTCTAAATCTAGTGTTATTACAGTGGTCCAATGTAGTGTTACTGAAGTGGTCCAATCTACTAAATTGCCATTATTCAAAATTTACATAGAGTGCTGGTCTAGTATTATTACAGTGGTCCAGTTTAGTGTCATTGCAGTGGTCCAATCTAGTGTTATTACAAGTGGTCTAATCTAGTGTTATTGCAGTGGTCCAATCTAGTGTTATTACAAGTGGTCTAATCTAGTGTTATTGCAGTGGTTCAATCTACTGTTATTGCAGTGGTCTAATCTAACATTATTGCAGTGGTCCAGTATAGTGTTATTGCCGTGGTCCAATCTACTGTTATTGCAGTGATCCAATCTAGTGTTATAACAGTCTTCCAATCTAGTGTTATTGCAGTGGTCCAATCTAGTGTTATTGCAGTGGTCCAATCTAGTGTTATTGCAGTGGTCCAATCTACTGTTATTGCAGTGGTCCAATCTAGTGTTATTGCAGTGGTCCAGTATAGTGTTATTGTCATGGTCCAATCTACTATTATTGCAGTGGTCTAAACTAACGTTGTTGCAGTGGTCCAATCTCTTGTTATTGTAGTGGTACATTCTTGTGTTTATTACAAGTGATCCAATCTAGTGTTATTACAGTGTTCCAATCTAGTGTTATTACAGTGGTCTAATCTAGCGTTATTGCAGAAGTCCAATCTAGTGTTATTGCAGTGGTCCAATCTAGTGTTATTACAGTGTTCCAATCTAGTGTTATTACAGTGGTCTAATCTAGCATTATTGCAGAAGTCCAATCTAGTGTTATTGCAGTGGTCCAATGTAGTGTTATTGTAGTGGCCCAAACTAGTGTTATAACAGTGGTCTAATCTAGTGTTATTGCAGAGGTACAATCTAGTGTTATTGCAGAGGTACAATCTAGTGTTATTGCAGTAGTCCAATCTAGTCTTAATACAGTGGTCTAATCTAGTGTTATTATAGTGGTATAATCTAGTGTTATTACAGTGGTCCAATCTAGTGTTCTTACAGTGTTCCAATCTATAGTTATTGCAGTGGTCCAATCCAGTGTTATTACAGTGGCCTAATGTAGTGTTACTGCATTGGTCTATATCTAGTGTTATTGCAGTGGTCCACTCTAGTATTCTAACAGTGGTCTAAATCTTGTGTGATTGCAGTTGTCTAATTTAGTTGTCTAATCTAGCATTATTGCAGTGGTCCAATCTACTATTATTGCCGTGCTCTAATCTATTGTTATTGCAGTGGTCTATTCTTGTGTTATTACAAGTGATCCAATCTAGTGTTATTGCAGTGGTCTAATCTAGTGTTATTACAGTGGTCCAATCTAGTGTTATTGCAATGGTCTAATCTAGTGTTATTGCAGTGGTCCAATCTAGTGTTATTACAGTGGTCGAATCTAGTGTTATTGCAGTGGTCCAAGCTAGTATTGTTGCAGTGGTCCAATCTAGTGCTATTGCAGTGGTCCAATCTAGTGTTATTGCAATGGTCTAATCTACTGTTATCACAGTGGTCCAATTTAGTGTTATTGCAGTGGTCTAATGTAGTGTTATTGCAGTGGTCCAATCTAGTGTTATTGCAGTGGTCCAATCTAGTGTTATTGCAGTGGTCAAATCTAGTGTTATTGCAGTGGTCTAATCTAGTGTTATTGCAGTGGTCTAACATAGTGTGTTTGCAGTGGTCTAATCTAGTGTTATTGCAGTGGTCCAATCTAGTGTTATTGCAGTGGTCCTATCTAGTGTTATTGCAGTGGTCCAATCTAGTGTTATTGCAGTGGTCCAATCTAGTGTGTTTGCAGTGGTCCAATCTAGTGTGTTTGCAGTGGTCCAATCTAGTGTGTTTGCAGTGGTCCAATCTAGTGTTATTGCAGTGGTCCAATCTAGTGTTATTGCAGTGGTCCTATCTAGTGTTATTGCAGTGGTCTATTCTTGTGTTATTACAAGTGATCCAATCTAGTGTTATTGCAGTGGTCAAATCTAGTGTTATTGCAGTGGTCCAATCTAGTGTTATTGCAGTGGTCTAACGTAGTGTGTTTGCAGTGGTCTAATCTAGTGTTATTGCAGTGGTCCAATCTAGTGTTTTTGCAGTGGTCCTATCTAGTGTGTTTGCAGTGCTCTAATAGAGTGTTATTGCAGTGGTCCAATCTAGTGTTATTGCAGTGGTCTAATCTAGTGTGTTTGCAGTGGTCCAATCTAGTGTGTTTGCAGTGGTCCAATCTAGTGTTATTGCAGTGGTCCAATCTAGTGTTATTGCAGTGGTCCTATCTAGTGTTATTGCAGTGGTCTATTCTTGTGTTATTACAAGTGATCCAATGTAGTGTTATTATAGTGGTCCAATCTAGTGTTATTGCAGTGGTCCAAACTAGTGTTATTGCAGTGGTCCAATCTACTGTTATTGCAGTGGTCTAATCTACTGTTATTGCAGTGGTCTAATCTAGTGTTATTGCAGTGGTCTAATGTAGTGTTATTGCAGTGGTCTAATCTAGTGTTATTGCAGTGGTCCAATCTAGTGTTATTGCAGTGGTCCAATCTAGTGTTATTGCAGTGGTCAAATCTGGTGTTATTGCAGTGGTCCAATTCAGTGTTATTGCAGTGGTCTAATGTAGTGTGTTTGCAGTGCTGTAATCTAGTGTTATTGCAGTGGTCCAGTCTAGTGTTATAGCAGTGGTCCAATCTAGTGTGTTTGCAGTGGTACAATCTAGTGTGTTTGCAGTGGTCCAATGTAGTGTGTTTGCAGTGGTCCAATCTAGTGTTATTGCAGTGGTCCAATCTAGTGTTATTGCACTGGTCCTATCTAGTGTTATTGCAGTGGTCTATTCTTGTGTTATTACAAGTGATTCAATGTAGTGTTATTATAGTGGTCCAATCTAGTGTTATTAGAAGTGGACCAATCTAGTGTTATTACAAGTGGTCCAATCAAGTGTTATTACAGTGGACCAATCTAGTGTTATTGCAGTTGTCCAATCTAGCATTATTGCAGTGTTCCAATCTAGTGTTATTGCAGTGGTCTAATCTAGTGTTATTGCAGTGGTCAAATCTAGTGTTATTGCAGTGGTCTAATCTAGTGTTATTGCAGTGGTCCAATCTAGTGTTATTGCAGTGGTCAAATCTAGTGTTATTGCAGTTGTCCAATCTAGTGTTATTGCAGTGGTCTAATGTAGTGTTATTGCAGTAGTCCAATCTAGTGTTATTGCAGTGGTCAAATCTAGTGTTATTGCAGTGGTCCAATCTAGTGTTATTGCAGTGGTCTAACGTAGTGTGTTTGCAGTGGTCTAATCTAGTGTTATTGCAGTGGTCCAATCTAGTGTTATTGCAGTGGTCCTATCTAGTGTTATTGCAGTGGTCCAATCTAGTGTTATTGCAGTGGTCCAATCTAGTGTTATTGCAGTGGTCCAATCTAGTGTTATTGTAGTGGTCCAATCTAGTGTTATTGCAGTGGTCCAATCTAGTGTTGTTGCAGTGGTCTAATCTAATGTTCTTGCAGGGGTCCAATTTTGTGTTCTTGCAGTGGTCCAATTTTGTGTTATTGCAGTGGTCCAATCTTGTGTTATTGCAGTGATCCGATCTAGTGTTACTGCAGTGGTCCAATCTAGTGTTATTGCAGTGGTCCATTGTAGTGTAATTGCAGTGGTCCAATCTTGTGTTATTGTAATGGTCCAATCTAGTGTTATTGCAGTGGTCTAATCTAACATTATTTCAGTGGTCCAGTATAGTGTAATTGCCGTGGTCCAATCTACAGTTATTGCAGTGGTCCAATCTACTATTATTGCAGTGGTCTAATCTAACGTTGTTGCAGTGGTCTATTCTTGTGTTATTACAGTGTTCCAATCTAGTGTTATTACAGTGGTCCAATCTAGTGTTATTACAGTGGACTAATCTAGTGTTATTGCAGTGGTTTAATTTAGTGTTATTGCAGCTGTCCAAATTAGTGCTATTACCTCCCGTACCCTTCCGGGAGGTATTAAAATTTTTAGCCCTAATTTGCATATCACTGACGGGAACATCATGTTGTGAACAATTCTTAAACACACCTGAGAATATTCTCACCAAATTTCAAATGATCTGCCCAGGAGTTTTGGAGTTTAAGTTTTTTTGACCAAAAATCTCACATTTTGTCCTAAATCACACACCGGTGGTAAGATCATTTTCATTTGAACAATTTCCAAACTAGACACCCACAGTAATACACCCACAAAATATCAGGGCAATTGGTCCAGCATTTTTTGACTTTAAGTTGTTTACACACATCCACACACACAAACGCACAGACAGACACACAAACACACATATACTTTGCTATGCCTATAGCACTACTGAACCTTATCATTTCAGTTGTGCTAAAAATGGCAGGCAGCAATGGGTTATCGTGGAAGGGCAATCATCCCCCCCTGGAATAATATTTATTTCTTATTTCTTATTTCTTATATCCCATTATCTGATTGGACCAGAGATGACTGACCCGATTCACATAGATTGGCGCTCAGAGAATGTAAACAACAGTACCAATATTACACTGTATCAGTCCATAGACATTGTCTATGATCAGTCATAAGAGTTTCCCAAAAGGAAACATTTTTCTACTTACCTGATGCATAACAATTAGGCTATATTTGCATACTCATATCATAACCCCACTAGGCAAGAATTCTTCGTCTCGCGATAGACGAGGCTGCCCTCTCGCTGATACTACCAATACTAGCCAGTTTTTATTTGCCAGCCCATCCTTAAATACAATTGTATTTCCCAACAAGTGGGGAGGAGGGTGGGTACTGCATCAGGTAAGTAGATTGATCTTATAGAAAAATGTTTCCTTTTGGGGAAACTCTTATTCTATTGCAATCAATCAACTTACCTGATGAATAACAATTAGGCTATTAACAGAATACAAAGGTATCTGTGGAGGTGGATAGTATATAATTATAAAGTCAAAAGGAACTTTCACTCACCATCTAGTTAAGTTCTTTTGCTTCTTGAGCTTAGGCTCGATAAACCAAAGGCAGCTTAATCCATGCCAACATCTTTCAGGTAATAGCTGATGAAAGTAGTTGGTGATGCCCAGAATGCAGCTTTCATGATGTCATCAGTGCTAACACCATTAAACAATGCCCAGGATGATGCTAAAGCTCTAAGTATCATGTGCAGTAATCCTGTGTAACTGACGACTGGTACTGTCCTGGTTGTTATAGGCATAGAAAATAGTCCCTTTTATCCAGCGAGAGATAGAGCTTGGATGTGCTGGATTATGGGCATTAGATTTGTAAGCGAGAAACAACTGACTGTGATTACCTCTCAGTTTAGCAGTTGTCTTAATATAGCATTTTAATGCTCTGTAAGGACATAAGAACTTATCCTCAGAGTCTGATGAAAAGGCTGTGAGCTTTGGGACAAAGACAGCTGTGCCTGGATGGTTTAAGGACTCATTCTTAGCCAGGAACTGCAGGTGAGGTATTAATCTGACCCCATTTGGTTCCCAGCGGATATGATTGGGATCAATGGATAAAGCATGCAACTCACTTCGTCTACGACCTGTCACCACTGCTAGTAGAAAAACAGTCTTCCATGTAAGGAATTTAAGAGAACATGAGTGAATAGGTTCAAAAGGGCTGCCCCTGAGGCTGTCTAAAACCAGGGGAAGGTGCCACGGAGGGAGAAGATGCCGTTTAATAGGCCTCTGAACAAAGAAGCCCTTGATAAGAGCAGAAAATGCAGGGTGACTACCTATTTTGACACCCTGTATCTCTGGTAACACTGCTGAGAGTGCTGATAAATAAGAGCTTATAGTTCTGACTTGAAGAGATCTGTCCTCAAAAAGGAAAACTAAGAAATCAGCAATCTGTCCTATACTTGGATTGCTGGGATTAACAGATTGTTTATGGCACCAACTATAAAAAGTCCTGATTTTGTTATCATAGGATTGTCTGGTGCTCTGTCTTCTAGCTCCACTTGCATATTTTGCAGCTTTTTGTGAAAGGCCCTTCTCAAGCCATCGTTGCTGGATAATTTTGGAAACCATGACCTTCTGGGCCAATTTGGTGCAATCAAGATTACAGTTGTTTCCTCTGAGCTTATCTTTTGAAGTGCTCAAGGGATTAGAGGTACTGGTGGGAAGGCATACCCGTATAGGTGCTTCCATGAAATTGATAGAGCGTCTACAGCTTCCGCTCTTGGGTCTGGGAGCGGAGCATAGAATACTGGTAGTTGAGTGTTTGGTACTGTAGCGAAAAGAACTATGAGTGGTCTGCCCAGTCTCATGAAGACCTCCTTCACCACTGTTCTGTTCAAAGTCCACTCTGTAGGAATCATGCGTTTTCTGGATAGGGCATCTGCGATCAGATTCTTTTTTTTCCCGGAATATGAGCTGCTCTTTCCCACACTAGCATGCACAGTGATGGGGAATGAGTTCCCCCCTGACGATTTATGTATGATACTACCATTGTCGGATTGTATCAGTACCCTTTGTTGTATTATGTGGTTTATAAAGGCTTTCAGGGCATTCAACACTGCCATTAGCTCCAACCAGTTTATGTGCTTTTTGTTGTTGGAGTGAGGTCCACTTTCCTGATGCGATCAAGTCTCCATAGTGGGCCCCCACCCCTGGACTGATGCGTCTGTTAACAGAGTGCTCTCTGGGGGTGGATGATATAAGGGAACTCCCTTGAAAAAGTTGTCTGGTACTATACCCACCACCTGAGTGTGTCGATAAGTAATGGGTCCATTTGGATCAGTTTGTCTATCGGATGAACAATAGGACGCCATTGTGAGAGGAGGTATAACTGAATTGGTCTTATGTACAACCTGGCATGAGGCATCAGTTGAGTGCATGACACATCAAACTGAGTAATCGTAGAAACTCCACTGCCGGAAATTGGTTCCTTGTCAGGAGCCTCTGTACTGTGTGAGGGATCCCCATAAGGACGTCTAAAACGTAACTCCTGCTGTGGCAGGTATGTGATCTCATCAAACTCATTCCCAGCATAGAGAGATACCCCATCGGATCTATCAAAACGTTCAGTTAAACTAGGATTGACACCCATCTCGGGAACCATAGTAGGCTGAGTACCAATGTTACCATCTGTTTCATTCGAAGTAGGGACTGTGCTATTCCTCTGAGCTACAGCGCCCTCACTCGGCAGATTCTGAGATTTTTGAATTGATATGCCATTTGTTGAGAAAAATTATCGAAATGTTCATTAAGAATAGTCGCACCTTGACAAAAGCTCGGACGACTTGACACTCTTACCTTTCGAGGTGGACTTACTCGTATTTATACGGGCCCTAGACTTACTACAGGTTGTCACTGGCTTCGGCACGGGTTGTTGTGGAGTCATGCCGACGCACGCTTCACATACCTTGTGCCCACAGTTAGGGTCCATCTTTTTGTAGCATTGAGTACATAAAATGGGGTCCCCAGACATCTCCGTTGTAGAACTTTCTTCCATGTTCGTAGAATTCTAAAAGAAAGCACACTTGAAACACGAGAACGGTAGTTCCGGTTTTGTTTTGAGATACTGGAAGTTCAGACCGATAGCGTGCTACGCTAACGTAGGTCAGTAAATGTTATGTTACTACGCTAATAAATGTCTTTGAAACTACAATTAAAGAACCTCAAAGAGAAAAATTGTCCCACAAAGGGACAGGAAAGAACGGAAATACCTGCAAGGGTAGTGCCATTAAATGTTCGAAGAACTTTATCGGAGTATGAGTGTAGCGTGCGTGCATACGCAACGCTAGGCAAATAAGAACTGGCTAGTATTGGTAGTATCGGCGAGACCAAGAATTCTTGCCTAGTGGGGTTATGAGTATGCAAATATAGCCTAATTGTTATGCATCAGGTAAGTTGATTGATTGTAATAGAAAAACCAAAGTGAAACGAAATATCAACATTTACGATCATCAACTTTGTATCTTCAAGGTAGTGCTCTAACTTTCTGTTTTCTGCTGCATATGGAATCTAATATATATGAATTTTGATTCACCACCGTGGCGAAAGACTTCGAAAATATTTTAACCATTTCACATTTACGAGACTCAGTGTAGTGAATCATATGAATGGGTGGCTCGAGCACAGACATGTCGATCATCAATATTAATTGATCACGATCATTTTCCAGGGTTTACCA
Organism: Glandiceps talaboti; assembly: GCF_964340395.1. Taxonomy (NCBI): domain Eukaryota; kingdom Metazoa; phylum Hemichordata; class Enteropneusta; family Spengelidae; genus Glandiceps; species Glandiceps talaboti. Next base: position 396,438 of record NC_135554.1, read on the forward strand.
GGGGTAGGGGGCATTTTTCCAGGGAGGGTTTGAAATTCCAGGGGTTTCCAGGACCGTGCAAACTCTGTATACAACTAGATTTTACATTTGTTTGTAAATGTCCCATTATGTATCATAATCTCACTTTTTGATCATTTACATCATACAACAATGTTAATATTTCCTGTGCTATCTCCAGACGTTATTTGTTTGACCCTTTAAGTTTATTATTCTGTCTATTTCCAAGCTCTCAAAATGAAATCTCACAAATTCTGTGTCGCTCCTTTTAGTCGTGCTTGGTACTCATGACATTAGGCAACCCCTCTAGTGGTGAATTTAGCAACGGTGCCAGCTCCATTTTACCCTGTTTCTATATGCTAGTAACCCAGCTGAAAATGTTGCTTTATGATGAATAAATATCTACTGAAAAATACTCTGAGTTCAGGTAACTCTCTAGTCCAAGGTCAAGTCCTACAGTGCTTTACACAGAATACTTTTCACTCAGGGATAATATGATGACATAAATTGTTAATTTCTCAAAGTGAACACTGGTGGGTGCTGTCTTCAAGGGCAAAATAACGACATACATGAACTTGTGACATTGGAAGCTAAATCTAATTTTTAAGCTATAAGCAAGGAAAATTAAGTTAAAAAAGAAAATTGTATAAATCACTTGTCACAAATGTATTTCATTAATAGAAATTACAAGTATATGTCATTTGATTGGACCTTTCCTTTAAAAGTCTTTTAAAATGTACATGAATGACTATTCTGAAGTATTTGTCTGAACAAGTCATTGAGAATGACATAGTCCCCGATATGATTGGGTTTTAAGGAATTATCACTACTCTGATCACGCAACAACACTTGTGAACCTAAATCAAACAGACTTAGATATGTTGTGTCTGCTTGTTGGACATGGAACATGCCTACAACAATAAATGATTGGTCGGGTATGGGGGATCATATCACGATGAAAATGGATATGCACGTGTATGTCATAGAACACTGTCCTAATACCAACTTTGAATGTGATCTGTTCAAGCATGTCTGAGTTATGGCTTTGGACATTGAAAAATCGCAAACAAAATGGCTGCCAGGCGGCCACATTGGATCTTATTACAACAACAATGAATATGCACATGTATGTCATAGAACACTGTCCTAATACCAACTTTGAATGAGATCTGTTCAAGCATGTCTGAGTTATGGCTTTGGACATGGAAAATTCACAAACAAAATGGCTGCCAGGCGGCCATATTGGATCATATCATGACAACAATGAATATGCACATATATGCCATAGAACACTGTCCTAATACCAACTTTGAATGAGATCTGTTCAAGCATGTCTGAGTTATGGCTTTAGACAGGGAAAATTTGCAAACAAAATGGCTGCTAGGTGGCCATATTGGATCGTATCATGAAACAAATTGACATGCGTATGTATGCCATTGTATGTTGCCCCTGTACCAAGTTTGAAAAAAATCGGTCCAGGCATCTCCAAGAAATGGCTGCGGACGGACGGACGGACGGACGGACAGACGGAACCCAATCCATAAGTCCCCGTCCCGGACTTCGTCCGGCGGGGACTAACAAAGATTGTATAGTTATGGAATGTAAATCAATGGACTTACTTGCAAGTATATGAGATGCTGTCCCTACACCCCAGTGAGCCCAATTGAATATAACACGCCTGAAATAAGGAAGACAAGCAAGTACTAAGTTACCAACAGTTAACTACATTATCAATCAATCAATCAATTAATTAAAAAATAGCACCAATGGTGTTGAAGCTGTACATTTATGTTTATCCACATACTGATCAATGCTAGGTATATGTGTTCATTTGCTGCATGAACAAAAATAAATAGTGCAAATATTGTGTTGTCGCACAACTTCATGTTCAGGGCAATGATAGTTATATAATTTTTTGAGGATTTAATGTTGTAACCAAAACAAAACAAAATGTTCATACCTAATTTCCATTATAATAATCCAGCCATCCTATGTTGAAAGTGTACTTAATCAAAACAAGTATAGCAACATCCTAATTAAACTTTAAATTGATGTGTCTACAAGGTTTTGTACTTCTTTATTTTTAAAAAAATCAATTTGGAACTAAGTCATACCAATGTAACAGGTTTAACTTTCTTGCTTGTCTTATTGTAATATCAAATGCCAGCTACATTCAGTTTATATGGGTAGGTGATGAAAAAGCTGTCTTACAACATATTACATAATCAAGTCATAAACCAAACTGTCCATGCTACATACTTTACCACCAGAGGAAATAGTAAAGTAAACATTATAGCTAATAAACAATTAGTATAGTGTTAATGTACTGTTCTCACTGTCTCAGCAAATGAGGACAAATCTACCCATTCTCAACAAAGTTAAACTCAGTCTACTGGGTAATTTCAAAGTTAAAGATTTTTTAGGAAAAGCAATGATATAGAATAACAGTTCTAGAAACATCTCACCAAGTTTCAGACTCATTCACTTAGTACTTTTTGAGATACAAGTTTTTCACCAAAAGAGAACATTTTTACACCTAAATTCCATATCACTGATGATCATTATGTGGTTAATATTTCTTCATTTATACATCCTGATGCATCCCCATCAAATTTTGGAATTAAAGACTTTTGACCAAAAATATACATGTTTAGCCCTAATTTGCATATCACCGATGGGCTCATCATGTTATGAACAATTCTTAGTATAAATAAACACCCTGAAGAATGTTTCACCCAAATTTCAGCCCAATCTGCCAGGTAGTTTTAAAGTTCTTGCTGTTGCTAAGGGTGTGGTCATGGTTGCTAGGGCCAATTGGGTCAAAATGTTTTGAAGAAAATCTGCAGAATAACACTTTCAGAAACATCTCACCAAGTTTCAGACTCATTGACCAAGTACTTTATGAGATAAAAATTTTGACCAAAACTGAACATTCTTACACCTAATTTGCATATCACTCATGGAATCATTGTATGCTTACTATTTCTTTGTCCAAACATCCCTAGATGCATTCCCATTAAATTTCAGCCCAATCTGCTCAGTGGTTTTGCAATTATAGATTTTTGACCAAAAAGACATATTCTTAGCCCCAATTTGCATATTACTGATGGAATCATCATGTCATGAACAAATCTTACTTTACACCCCCTTAAGAATGTTCCCACCAAATTTGGCACCAATCTACCTGGCAGTAGTTTCTGAGTTTAAGTTTTTTGACCAAAAATCACATTTTTTGACCCAAAACCAACATCTCTGATGCAATCAATTTCATTTGAACAATTTTCCAACTAGACACCAGAAGTAACATGACCACCGAATATCAAGGCAATCGGTCCAGCAGTTTTTTTACTTTAAGTTGTTTACACACACACACACACAGATGCCGGGCAATGACTATAGCACTACTGAACCTCAGTTCAGTTGTGCTAAAAATCACATTTTTTGACCCAAATCACAAACCAGTGGTAAGATCAATTTGATTTGAACAATTTCCCAACTAGACACCCAAGGTAATGGACCCACCAAATATGGCAATTGGTTCAGTGGTTTTTGACACACACACACACACACACACACACACACACACACACACACACACAGATGCTGGGCGATCCCTATAGCACTACTGCACCTCAGTTCAGTTGTGCTACAAAATGAATTGTTGCCTATCCAGCCCTGTTGTTATCTTTGGAATAAATGCAATCATTTGGCTGTTACTATGGGCGTGGTCATGTTGCCAGACATATTTGCATACATTTTTTGAATGTTTGCTCACTTGCCTACTAGATGATGATGTTATTTAAGTAAAATATACTGCCATTTGGTTGTTGTGAATGGTGTGGTCATGGTTGCCAGGGCCAATTTTGTCAAAATGTTTTGAAAATCTGCAGATTAACACTTTCAGAAACATCTCACAAGTTTCAGATTCACTGACCAAGTACTTTTTGAGATATAAGTTTTTGACCAAAAAAAGAACATTTTTACACCTAATTTTCATATCACTCATGGAATCATTGTATGCTTAATATTTCTTTGTCCATACATCCCTAAATGCATTCCCATTAAATTTCAGCCCAATCTGCTCAGTGGGTTTGGAATTATAGATTTTTGTCCAAAAAGACAAACCCAAATCACAAACTGGTGGTAAGATCATTTTGATTTGAACAATTTCCCTACTAGACACCCAAGGTAATGGACTCAAATATCATGGCAATCGGTTCAGCGGTTTTTGACTTTAAGTTGTTTACACACACACACACACACACACACATGCACCCCCCCCCCCCCACACACACACAGACAGACAGACAGATGCTGGGCAATCGCTTTAGCACTACAGAACCTCAGTTCAATTGTGCAGGTACTTTTTGATCGTGATATAAGGTCCTGGGTTAGCACTATCACATGACAATTATAATTATTGACTACAGTGGGTAAATATTTTCCAAAAGGAGTCTAATAGCATCTTGACAGTGAAAGGTAGAGGAAAGCTTGAGAAGGGAATATGTACATCTCTTATGGGGGTCCTAGGGGGTCTCCCCTAGAAGTCCTGGATGTTATTTTCAGAAAACAATTTCCAAGCTTTACAAGACCTCACCAACATGTAAAAAGGAACTACATAGGGTTGAACTATTTTTGAAATATAGTTTGATAGCATCTTGACGGTAAGAGGTAGAGGGAAGAGCTTGAGACTTGGATATGTCCACCTCATGTAGGGGGGGGGGGGTCTCCCTCTAGAAGCCCTGGAGCTTTCTTACTCTTATTAAGAGCCAATTTTATGTTACTCAAACCCTTTCAAACAATAACCTCCAAGTTTTACAAGACAGCACCATCAAGCGTGAGAAAGTATTCTTTATAACTTACACAGGGTTGGAATACGTTCTTAAAAAGTTAAATGGCATCATTATAGTGTAAAGTTCAGCATCTTTAAAAGACAATATCATCTCAAATTAGCATAGGGTGAAAATCTTTAAGCTTAAGAAAAGTTTAATATCATTATGATAGTAAAAAGGTTGGTGCATTTAAATTTCAGCCCAATCTGCTCTTTTGATTTGGAATTAAAGATTTTTGACCAAACAGACACCTTTTTAGCCCTAATGTGCATATTACTATAGGAATCATCATGTCATGAACACATCTTAATGTACAACCCCCTAAGAATGTTCCCACCAAATTTCAGACCAATCTGTCTAGTAGTTTTGGAGTTTACATTTTTTACCCAAATCAAATACCTGTGATGCAATCATTTTGCTTTAAACAATTTCCCAACTAGACAGCTAAAGTAATGTCCCTACCAAATACCAATGCAATTGGTCTTGCGGATTTTGTGTTTAAGTCTTCCACACACAGAAGACAGACAGACAGACAGACACTGCACCATGCCTATAGCACTACTGAACCTTATCAGTTCAGTTGTGCTAAAAACAATATACAATAACACCTATAAAAATAGCACCAATGGCATTGCAGCACAACTGTACAGTTTTTAAAAATGTTTACCCACATGCTGACCCATGCTATAGGTATAGTATAGGTGTTCATTTGCTGAAATGACTATCCAGTTGCCTATCCAATCCTGATGTTATCTTTACAATATACATGATCATTTGGCTGTTGCTATGGGCGTGGTTTTGTTAATATTCACATACTTGTTTTGAATGATTGTTCACTTGTCTAAGAATCCCAGTTATTACCTTTGTGAAATACACCACCGTTTGGATGTAGCTATGGTCGTGGTCATGTTGCTAGGCATTTTTGCATACAGTTTTTGAATATTTATTAACTTGTCTAAGAATCCTTGTTATCTTTGTGAAATACACCACTGTTTGGGTGTTGCTATGGGTGTGGTCTTTTTGCTAGGCATTTTCGCATACACATTTTGAATGTTTGTTCACTTGTCTAAGAATCCCTGTTGCTATCTTTGTAAAATACAGTGTCATGTACACCACCACCATTTGGCTGTTGCTATGGTTGAGATCGTGGTTGCTAGGGATATTTGCATACATTTTTTGAATGTTAACTCACTTGCCTAACAGATGATGTTGTGTCATTTAATCAAAATATGCTGCCAATTGGTTGTTGCTATGGGCATGATGATGTTGCTTGGGCCAATTGTGTCAAAACATTTCGTCGAAAATCTGCAGAATTACACTTCCAAGTTCCATCTTACCAAGTTTCAGTCTCATTCACCAAGTACTTTTTGAGATATAAGTTTTTGGCCAAAATTCATATTTTTAAGCCTAATTTGCATATCTCCGATGATATCATTAGCTATTACTATAGGTGTGGTCCTGTTGCTAGCCATTTTTCCATTCATTTTTTGACTCTGTATTCACTTACCTACCCATCCCTGTTATCATTTGCAATATGTATCATCATTTCACTGTTGCTAAGGCCAACTGTGTCAAAATGTTTTTAACGATAACAGCAGAATAACACCTCTAAAAACATCCCTACCCAAAACTTCATGATTTACACAGCACTAAGAATGTTCCAACCAAGTTTCAGACCGATCTGACCGGTAGTTTTTGAGTTTAAATTTGCTGACCAAAAACCACATTTTTTACCCAAATCATTACCAGTGGTAAGATCACTTTGATTTGACTAATTTGTCAACTAGACATCCAAGCTAATGGATATCATTGCATTTGGTCGTGTTTTTTTCACTTGAAGTTTATTACACACACATCCACACATCCACACATCCACACAGACAGACAGACAGACAGACCTTATGCCATGCCTATAGCACTACTGAACCAAGAAGGTCAGGTGTGCTAAAAACAATACATATAATGTAACACAATTTCATCATCGAAGTAATTAAAGTAAAGTATATACACACATAAAATGTTATTGTATATACCAAACAATGTTTTACAACAACTAATGAGTCAGTGTCTCTATTGAAAGTATTGTCTATCACCCATACTGTATTCTGTGATAAACAAAGTCTAACCAAGGTCTGATAACACTGACTGATAAGCGCATCAAATACATTGTTGCAGTTTGGCATCTCTGTTTTAGAGAGAAAGAGAAAGTGTGGATTGATTAATCAATTATATATCAGTTGATGAGCATTATGATACTGAACAACATTTCAGACATCATTACACTGCATGTTTTCTTTTTTGTTTTTAATAATAAATATTTTTTCACATTTAAACTTAATCACTGCTTTATATGATACATACTTTTCTGCGCCTGGATGTGGTCTGAAGAAAGCCATAATTGGATTTGTCAAGCCCAGTGCTGTTACTATGATACCACTTAGTGCATGTACAAAGACCAACTGAAAGTAAATACAAATATATCACATATATGGTATTGGTTTGTGTTTTTTTCCACAAACAATAAAATGGCACACAATGAGTTTATAAACTCTTTACTCAAGTGAAAATACTTACACACAAACCTTCAGTCAAAGACATAGCCACCAACTGGAATGGAAATGGAACACTGAAACATGGAAATGATTTGTTAGACTTTCCAGGGATGCATATGTTTGTAGTGTTGGGTTATCAGTATATTTCGCAATTATATATTATTTGGCTGTCGTAAGTGTACAACTACAACATAACCTTTCTCTCTCTTCATCTTGAAAATGTTTGTCAAGGTTAAAGGTCATAGTCTCATTAGAAAACTCCTCATTGATAATGTCAGGGTAGGCACTTGAATGGTGTCAATAGGTATCAATCTTTTGGAGATAACAGCCAAAATGTACTTTTTATCACAAATATGGCTGTCATTTTCGTATACACATCGCAAATTAAGTGAACTGCATATGCCTCACATCATCAAACCCACATCATGATTAAAAATATTATCACTTGAAATAATTGTTTCAAAAAGCTCTGAAGAAAACCCAAACTTGGCTATTTCACCTTGAAGAAGACTTTCAATGTCAATGTTGAAGGTCTTAAAAGAAAGCTTATATTTGATAATATGGGTGTAGACACTTGAATGGCAGTACTATATATTACATCTCAAAAGTTATGATGTATATTGTGAATTTAACAACAATTAGCATGTTACCTTTGGCCCAGGTTTGGTTGGAATCGGTTGGTGCATGCCAGAGATATGAGGGTAAACACACAATTAACAAATATGGCTGCCATTTGGCCATACTTGATTCAGTCCCAAAACTAAGTGACGTGCGTATGTCTCACATAGTATGTTACCTTTGTGCCTGGTTAAGTTGAAATCTGTTGGTGCATGCCACAGATGTGACGGTGAATGCATCATTACATGCACAGTTGGGTGGATGGATGGATGGACAGATGGATGGAACCCAACCAATTGTCTTCTGACATTTTTACCTTCCGTAAGGAAGGTTTTATATTAGGGGTTGAAATGTCTTTGTGTGTCTCTCTGTGTGTGTGTGTGTCTCTGTATCATCATTTTCAAAAAAATGACTGGCTCAATTCAAACGAAATTTTGTAGACATGTTCCATAGGGTAATGGCAAGAACTGATTAGATTTTGGTGAACATCCCATGAATATTAATTAGCAATTAATATTAATGAGCAATTTATGTAATTAAGCTCAAGAATGCACACTTCAAATTCATTATAACTTGGTACATACATTTGCGATACCTAAGCGCATCTGTCTTGAAAATATTATCGATGTAGTGTTTAGTTTTGATAAGATATTGGCATAATTTCTGTAGGCCACAAAAATTTAAAAAAAATTCTGGTCAGGAAATGTTGTCTAAAGTGATGCAACCATATCATCATTTTCTAAAAAACAACTGGCTCAATTTAAACTAAATTTAGTACACATGTTCCGTAGGGTAGTGGCAAGAACTGATTAGGTTACGGTATTTGGACTATATGATGTATTTGAACTATAGATGGCGCCATGTGTTGGCTGCCTATCGAACGCTCCGTAACCTATTACTTTTTACTACAGTCTTTACTGAGAAGTGACATTCAATAATGTCAGTAAATGTTCATGAATATCCTTGGACTGTGGCAAATTGTCATTATCGGAGTGTCATATTTGGAGAGAAATCGATCAAATTGCTCATACAGTTGAAGACGAACGAATATGGTGGATTCTGCTGTAGAATAATTCAATGGACCCAACCCAAATTCCAAAATTTGGTATTCAAATGAGACATTGCATGCACTGAGAACACCTGCAAGAATTCCAAGTTGCCTATTTCACAAACTAATGAAAACTGGTATCCTTAGACGATATAGAGGTACAAGAGCTGGCAGAAAACAGAGAGATAGACCATGGGATGTGAACAATGGGGTGAGATTAAAAAACTTACTCTATCCCGATGTCAAAACTGTTCAACCAAAAGGGATTTTAAATACTGTCAAGTTGGCAGCAGTTAATGTAAGGTCAATTTAAAAGCAAGTGCCAGATTTTCAGAGACCATCTTGTACAGGAAAACATTGACTTTTGTATAATAACAGAGACATGGTTGAAAGATAATGACACAGCCATCAAATCAGCCTGTGTTCCACCTATGTATAGTATTAAAGACCATCCGCAACAAAAAAGAACTGGCGGAGGACTTGCTGTTGTTTATCGTCAGGATTTGTTTAAAGTTGATAAGATCTGAGTTGGAGAGAAACAATCTTTTGAATAATTATGCAGAATGGCAAGTTATCCAATAAAGAAGGAAAGATCAAGCTGATCACAATATATCGACCTCAATACTAACGTCTTTCTAGAAGAATTCGAAAACCATCTTGGCACCATCATAGACTGCAATGAATCCATCGTAATATGTGGCGATTTTAACATTCATGTTAACAACACACAAGATCAGTTTGCTACTAAGTTCAATGACATTTGTTTTACAAGAGATCTCATTCAACACGTATCTAATCCTACCAATAAATCAGGAAACACGCTTGACCTGATTATAACAAGGGATGATGACAGGCTTGGTATCTCTCTACCTATTAGCGATCATTTCATTTCTGATCATTATTTTGTTACAACGAATCTTGGCAAGATCAGTTGACACGTTGAGGTAAAGTCAGTCAAATTCCGACCTTACCGAAAGATGGATAAATTGGTATTCAAAAATGATATTTTAGCATCGCAGCTATGTGATTAAGACTTTCTGTCTAGTCAGTATTTAGACACTTTGGTTTCCACTTACAACTCTATACTGAGAGAACTGATAGATAAACACGCTCCTGTGAAAATGCGGCAAATAACTGAAAGACCACAACTACCATGGATTGACGATCAAATTATAATTACCAGGCGACTGAGGAAATGGGCAGATAGAAAATGGAGAAAGCAGCAAACTGTGATTAGCCGACTAATTTTTTTAAGCAACTTCGAAATTGAATGACGAACAAACTAGAGAGTGCCCATGTTAATTATTACTCTACCAAAGTATCTGAATGTCAAGGTGATCAGAACAAACTCTATAGTATCGTTACTTCTCTACTGAAGCCAGAAAGACACCGATGCCTGATCATGAGTCAAAGTCTGAACTTGCAAACTCGTTTAATCACATTTTCATCAATAAAGTCAATAACATAAGGGACAAGTTAGACAATCGGTCTGGACAATCACCACAAATGAACCACTGTGCAACAAGGATGGTTGAAAATAAGTTAGAATGTTTCACACCTGTGACATCTGATGAAGTAAGGCATTACATTCTAAAGGCTCTGTCAAAGCAATGCATAAGTGACCCCATTCCAACTTGGTTACTGAAAGAATGTGTTGATACTCTGCTGCCCATTATCACCAGAATGACTAACTGCTCTCTTTGTAATGGTATATTTACTGATTCTTGGAAAGATGCAATTGTCACACCACTGATAAAAAAGACATGCCAAGACAAACTTATCCAATTACAGACCAGTCAGTAATCTCAGCTTCATCTCAAAATTAGTCGAACGCATAGTTGTCGATCAATTCACCGCTCACATGCAAGTCATTGCTTCTCTACCGGCTAATCAGTCAACTTATAGACAATTTCATAGTACTGAAACTACACTCTGTAGGATGATGTCTGACATTCTTCAATGTATGGGTCGTCAACAAGCAGCATTGATGGTTTTACTGGACCTCAGTGCTGCTTTTGACACAGTTGATCTTAACACTTTACTTAGGACAATGGAGAATGATTTTGGCATATACAATACCACACTCAAATGGCTTGAGTCATATTTAACAGATCGTTCGCAGAGTTTCTATTGTGGGTAATTTGTCTGAAAGTGCTGGCCTCATGTGTGGTGTTCTGCGTATTCTAGTTCACTTTTTAATGTAATAAATAATCACATGATAATTCCCACGGCTATGCTGATGATACTCAGCTATTGAAAGTGTTTAGACCGCGAACAGATGATAAGACTGACGCTGTCCAGTCTGTTGAAAATTGTATTGTGGACATTCAAAGGTGGATGTTGGATCACAAACTGAAATTAAATGAGAACAAAACGGAGGTCTCTTTGGTATCAGACAACAACTAGCTAGAGTAAACTTTGACTATGTCACAATTGGTAATGATGAAATCAAAGTGGTAGACCATGTACGCAACCTTGGTGGTTGGTTGGATTCCAATCTGTCAATGGAATGCCATGTAAATCAAATGTCCAAAAGAGTACATCATAACCTGTATAATCTGCATCATATATGCAAATATCTCACTCAAAGTGCCACTGAAAGTTTAGTTCATTCTCTTACTAGTTCCCATTTGGATTATGCAAATTTGATTTTTATATGGAATGCCACAAGACTTTCGGCGCAAGACATAACATTCCCCTATGTTTGAAGTGATTGCATTAGATTCTGATTACAGTAGAAACTTGAAATGAAAAATTCCGGAACTTCATTATTTATTCACCAGGACGTCGCCATTTGCACCAATAGCAAGATATATACTGCGTCGGTGCTTTGTTTCGATACTTTTTCAAACTGTTAACTTTTTTCTGGTGGGGTTAAACATTTCCAATTGTTTTGAAGTTTTTAAAATGGCCGCTGGTCTGAGACGATAGTTTCTTCGGCGGCGGCAGGCTGTCTGACACAGATTCTGCCGTGGTACTAGTAAGAAGTCACATTTTTTACCGACGAAGGATTGAACTTTCAACGATGGGTGGCTCAGTCATTTTAAATGGTGTCGTCACTTGTCCAATCTGATTAAAATCCGTTGTGTAGATAGGCTACGTTGTACTTCCATGCGTCCTTGTAATTGCGTCTTTTACGTATGTATTTTGTCTTCTGGGTGTTACCGCCTATCTCACCAGTAACAACCGGAAGACAAACGACGCATGTATAAGATGATGAAGTAAAGGTGAATAAAAGAAACATAGCCTATCTACACATCGTATTTTAATCAGATTGTTACTTGTCAGACCGTAACGTCATGGAATGCGATGTTTGTTTCAAAGCAAAACGAAAAAAAAATCTTTTTCTGAAGGGTGTTCAAATTTCAGAAACTCAACTCTTACATGAAATCAAGACTCTAGAAGTCACATAAACAGTGTTTGTTTGTTGTCCATGAAGTTGGACTTTACTACAGACTGTCAGGTAACAAACGGAAGGAAATCTCAAGAGATGAGTGACAATGTACATGTAATATCATAGTCACTGTCATACTCAACTCAACAGTGAACAGTTAACATGTTTATGTTATGATATAATCATGTAATGACTAAACAAGATCTCCCTTGCGATCATGTATAAATGCCGATTTCATGCATGTTCAGAAATGGTTTGTTAGGGAGTTCAAGGAATGCATTGAACAGGTACTTTCAATATCTCTAGAATTTGAATTACGAACGATAAAAATGTAAATGTGTGTTAAACAAAGTTCCTATCTCATGGGTGAATAAAGACTGGGATTAATTATTTGTATTTTCATTTGCCTTCTCAATTTCATTCAAATCAATTTAATTCTGTTCTGGCTTATTTCAATTGCTCCATTGTACTATTTCCCCATCTTACAGACATTAATTGCTTGGTTTTGTGAATGACCCCTAGATTTCCAGCTGTGACCCCAAAATTTTCAGACCTTGGGTCACAAGACCCCTATAACCAAAAAGTGATGTAAACCCTGGGTACGGGGGGTGGGGGTGGGTCCTGTGATTCTTATCTCAAGTAAAGACATTGCACCCAACGATGATACAATTAGTTTGATACACAAAAAATTACAATTCGATATCTTGATATAATAAATAATAATAATATCAATCAAAAGATGTCCAATGGTGCTCCCAGTTCACATGAATGCTCTTGGATATCACTACTCTGATCACGCAACAACACTTGTGAACCTAAATCAAACAGACTGAGATATGTTGTCTCTGCTCGTTGGACATGGAACATGCTTACTCTTCAAGATAATGTCATGGAATAAACCATTCAACAATAAAGGATGGGCTGAGTACGGAGGGGGGGGACCTGTTCAAACATGTCTGAGTTATGGCTTTGGACATGAAAACTGCACCAATAAAATGGCTGCCAGGCAGCCATATCGGATTGTATCACGGCGAAAATGGATATGCACATGTATGTCATAGAACACTGTGCTAATGCTATCATTGAATGAGATCTGTTCAAGCATGTCTGAGTTATGGTTTTGGACAGGGAAAATTCACAAACAAAATGGTTGTTAGGCGGCCATATTGGATCGTATAATGAAACAAATTGACATGCATATGTATGCCATAGTATGTTGCCCCTGTATTAAGTTTGAAAAATACCGCCAATGGCGTTGTAGCACAACTGTACAGTTTTTAAAAATGTTTATCCATATGCTAGTCCATGCTAACAATAGGTGTTCATTTGCTGAATAACTATCCAGTTGCCTATCCAACCATGTTGCTATCTTTACAATAAATGCTATCATTTGGCTGTTGCTATGGGCATGGTCATGTTGTTAGATATATTTGCATACATTTGTGTATGTTTTTGTTCACTTGTGTATGAATTCCTGATATTGTCTTTGCAATATACGTGATCATTTGGCTGTTGCTATGGGCGTGGTCTTGTTGCTAGGCAAATTTACATACATTGTTTGAATGTTTATTCAATTGTCTATTAAACCCCATTGTTATCTTTGTGAAATACACCACCATTTGGCTGTTGCTATGGGCGTGGTCATGGTTACTAGGATATTTGCATACATTTTTTGAATGTTTATTCATTTGTCTTTCTATTCCTGTTGTTATCTTTGCAATATACATGATTATTTGTCTGTTGCTATGGGCGTGGTCTTGTTGCTAGGCATATTTACATAATTTTTTTGAATGTTTATTCAATTGTCTATTAATCTCTGTTATCTTTGTGAAATACACGACCGTTTGGCTGTTGCTATGGGCGTGGTCATGGTTGCTAGGGTATTTGCATACATTTTTTGAATGTTTACTCACTTGCCTACCAGATGATGTTGTTATTTGACCAAAATATTCTGCTATTTGGTTGTTGCTAAGGGCGTGGTCATGGTCGCTAGGGCCAATTTTGTCAAAATGTTTTGAAGAAAATCTGCAGAATAACACTTTAAGCAACATCTCACCAAGTTTCAGACTCAGTGACCACATACTTTTTGAGATATAAGTTTTTGACCAAAAATGAACATTTTTACACCTGATTTGCATATCACTCATGGAATCATTGTATACTTAATATTTCCTCGTCCATACATCCCTAGATGCATTCCCATTAAATTTCAGCCCAATCTGCTCAGTAGTTTTGGAATTAGAGATTTTTAATCAAAAAGACACATTTTTAGCCCTAATTTCCATATCACTGATGGAATCATCATGTCATGAACAAATCTTACTTTACACCCCCTTAAGAATGTTCCCACCAAACTTCGCACCAATCTGCCCAGTGGTTTATGAGTTTAAGTTTTTTGACCAAAAATCACATTTTTGACCCAAATCACACACCTGTGATGCGATCATATTGATTTGAACAATTTCCCAACTAGACACCCAAGGTAATGAATCCACCAAATATCATGATAATCAGTCGAGCGGTTTTTGACTTTAAGTTGTTTACACACACACACACACAGATGCCGGGCGATCCCTATAGCACTACTGAACAGAACTGAGAGTTCAGTTGTGCTAAAAATGTCTAAATCCTGAGCAAGCATGAAACTGAGATGACATGGAGAATGGTACGTTATTTACGTCTAGGGGATTACATAACGTATCCTTGGCAGATACACGTATTTGACCTAAACCTGTTGTTGTAAAGATTCAGTTTGCTTCACTGTATATTGCAGTATAACAACAAGCCAATTTTGAAAACAAAGGTCGTTGATCACGCGGTACATTTGCCGAGATCTCATAGCCGCAAAAGTTTACAAAATTGTCTAGTTTCGCATTTTCGGTGGCCGTTTCTGATGGGGGAAAGGGCAGATTAGGGCATCGATTGTGCTGCGAGGTATTCCTAAGAATTGTTGCGGTTAGGAAATGTCAGATTTTCCGTAGGTAGGTCGATATTTTGGCGAAAATAGGGATTGATACGTGCGATACCGATCTGCATCGCATCAGCTGATTGGAATCCCTGCACTAGGAATTGCAGCGTTAGGTGCGGGTTAAACACTAAAACATAAAAAGTCACCAAAATAGACGAAACAAGTCATTGAGAATGACACAGTCCCCGCTATGATTGGGTTTTAAGGTACTGGCAGTTTATGTTGTCATTTTCTTGATATAACTACTCTGATCATGCAACAACACTTCTGAACCTAAATCAAACAGACTTAGATATGTTGTGTCTGTTCGACATGGAATATGCCTACTCTTCAAGATGACATGATGGAATAAACCATTCAACAATAAAGGATGGGTCGGGTATGGGGGGGGGGACCTGTTCAAGCATGTCTGAGTTATGGCTTTGGACATGGAAAATTTGCAAATAAAATGGCTGCCAGGCGGCCATATTGGATCGTATCACGACAACAATGAATATGCACATGTATGTCATAGAACACTGTCCTAATACCAACTTTGAATGAGATCTGTTCAAGCATGTCTGAGTTATGGCTTTGGACATGGAAAATTCGCAAACAAAATGGCTGCCAGGCAGCCCTATTGGATCGTATCACGATGAAAATGGATAAGCACATGTATGTCATAGAACACTGTGCTAATACCAATTTTGAATGAGATCTGTTCAAGCATGTCTGAGTTATGGCTTTGGACATGGAAAATTAGCAAACAAAATGGCTGCCAGGCAGCCATATTGGATCATGTCATGATGAAAATGGATATGCACATGTATGTCATAGAACACTGTCCTAATACCAACTTTGAATGAGATCTGTTCAAGCATGTCTGAGTTATGGCTTTGGACATGGAAAATTCGCAAACAAAATGGCTGCTAGGCAGCCATATTGGATCGTATCATGACAACAATGAATGTGCACATGTATGTCATAGAACACTGTCCTAATACCAACTTTGAATGAGATCTGTTCAAGCATGTATGAGTTAAGGCTTTAGACAGGGAAAATTTGCAAACAAAATGGCTGCTAGGCAGCCATATTGGATCGTATCATGATAAAAATGAATATGCACATGTATGTTATAGAACACTGTCCTAATACCAACTTTGAATGAGATCTGTTAAAGCATGTCTGAGTTATGGCTTTAGACTGGGAAAATTCGCAAACAAAATGGCTGCTAGGCGGCCATATTGGATCGTATCATAAAACAAATTGACGTGCATATGTATGCCATAGCATGTTGCCCCTGTACCAAGTTTGAAAAAAATCCGTCCAGGCATCTCCAAGAAACGGCTGCGGACGGACGCACGGACGGACGGACAGACGGAACCCAATCCATAAGTCCCTGTTCCGGACTTCGTCCGCGGGGACTAAAAAACCTCAAAACCTCACCAAGACGGTACAATTATTGCAGCTAATTGCAGTATAGCATGACAAGTTGAGAACTACACTTCTGTCTACGTGTAATACAGGTCATGTCAACATGTGCATTAATACACAGACTGTGGTTACTACCATGCCTTGACTGCGTTTCCTACCCCAACCCGCATAAGCACTTTCGATTTTATGTGCATTTCACTTGTTCCTCAGTTTCAATCGTGCTCAATGAACATAAATACACAACACCCTAAAAACTATACGCACTAGACTTAGCCATCACAATAATGACTTTTACTGATGCAACAACTTTAGATTTTAGATTTACCCATTGCACATTGATCGTGTCCTTCATGGTACATGCAGCCACATCCCTATTTAATAGATACATCCATGCTATGGTACATACGTACCTGACACAAGTCGCTGTTGTTGGGGAAAACACAAGCTATCACATGTGAATTACATGTAAGGGACCGGTCAGTTTCTCCAGTCTGGGGGGGTGGATTCTTAAATCAGGCCGACAAAAAGTCACTGATCCCCCCCCCCTATCTGTAAAACCAAAAAAACAGGCTGACCCCCCCCCCCCCTATCACTTAATTCTAAAACATTACCCCCCCCCCCCCCCCATATATATAATATTCGCATGACAGGTATTTTTTTATCGTGACTCAGTGTGGACTGCTGGACTGTCTTGCATCTACTTTATAAGATCCCGGGTTAGCACTATCATATTTATAATTAAATATTCGAAAAGGAGTTTAATAGCATCTTGGCAGTGAAAGGTAGGAAAGCTCGAGAAGGGAATATGTACATCTCTTTTGGAGGTCCTAGGGGGTCTCTCCCTAGAAGCCCAGGAGGTTTTTACCTCTGAAAAGTCAATTTTGAGACTATTCAGGCATTATCAGAAAATAATTTCCAAGCTTTACAAGACAGCACCAACATGTAAAATGCAACTACATAAAGTTGAAATATTTTTGAAATATAGTTTGATAGGATCTTGACAGTAAGAGGTAGGGGGAAGATCTTGAGACTAGGATGTGTACACCTCATGTGTGTGGGGGGGGGGGGGGTCCTAGGGGGTCTCCCCCTAGAAGCCCTGGAGGTTTTTAACTCTGAAAAGTCAATTTTGAGACTATTCAGACCCTTTCAGACAATAATTTCCAAGCCTTACAAGACAACACCAACATGTTAAAAGCAACTACATAGGGTTGAAATACTTTTGAAATATACTTTGATAGCATCTTGACAGTAAGAGGGGAATAGCTTGAGAATGGAATATGTCCACCTCATGTGGGGGGTCTGAGGGGGTCTCCCTCTAGAAACCCTGGAGGATTTTTACTCTTAAAGCCAATATTTAGGCCATTCAGACCCTTTCAAGCAATAACTTAATCCATGCTTAAAAAAGACAGCAAGTATCAGAAACTATTCTTTATAACTTACACTAAGGGTTGAAATATGTTCATAAAAAGTTTAAATGGCATCATTATATACATGTAGTAAAGGTCAGCACATCTATAATGGTAGTATCATTGGTAGGGGAGATTTGGAGTTTAAGGTAATTTTAGACTATCTTGGCAAACGTTTCAGATCTTGAAAAGACAATATCATATCAAATTAGAAGAGGGTGAAAATATTTAAGAAAAGTTTAATACCATTATGACAGTAAAAAGGTTGTTGGTGCATCTGATTGTTGGTTGAATGTATGAGTGACCTCTGGGGGTGAGGGAGTCCTTGGGGTTTTCCCCCTGGCAGATCTGGAGTTTTTTGCTTGAGATACTAAGGCAATGTTTAGGTTATTCATAACCTTTGAGGTAATATTTCCAAGCTTCGAAAAGCTAAATGTAAAACGTTTTTAAATGAGTTTCTCATATCACATAAAATGGACACGTAACATTAGTATATAGGGGCATTAATATTGCATGTATAATAAAGTCACCGGTATGTTAGAGAACTTTAGGTGGTCATACCTAGTGTATAATAGTAACTGGAATCTGATGAGATGTGGTGATTTGTAGTGTCAATAGAATGACGAGTAGAACAATTTAGATTAACTTCATTTATAAACTACCTATGAAAATTACCATTACGAAACCTTCAAGTTCACTTTTGCCCCAAACTGCAATATAAGTGAAGCATTGATTGTGAAACAGCCAAGCATTTACATGACATGTTCTGTAACTAGTGTGGTAGCTAGGTAATACCGGTACATGTACAATGTATATGAATATGTATAGTTAGGTTTGAACTAATAAGTAATGTTAACGAATTCATGTAAGAAACAGGGACAAGAACAAATATTGACATGTACCACATTTCAGACAAGGCTATATGCCATTGTAGAAAGGATTTTTTTCTTCCATCACTATCTGAAACACAATGACCCCCCCCCCCCCTTCCACAATTTTCAAAACAGCATGACCCCCCTACTGCCAATTTCAAAAACAGGGTGACCCCCCCCCCTACCAATCCACCGCCCCCCCCCCCCCCCAGGCCGAAGAAACTGACCGGTCCCTAACAGTTTTGAGGAGTGAATATGTTTAGTTAATCAATGTCAAGGATAGTAAGAACGTGTATTTGACCACCGAAACAACATAATCGACTCCATTTTCAAGTAAAGGTCACGCCTGTGGTAACAGGCGCCTGTCAGCAGACTCGGCCTATTTAAAGGTCAGTAAATCATGTACATGTAAATGTTACCGGCTTTCTTGATCAATTTACTGGAGTTCCCCATGGGTGTGGCCCATGATCAAAAATGAAGTGATGGAAAACAAATGTAAATGCCTTGAAAATTGTGTTTGAACTAATAAAGAACGCAAGTTAGCTTCATAAAATATGTTCAATATGATCATGAGTACTTTTTTTGGAATGATAATGCATAGTCCAATTGTAAGTCTTGTTTTCCAGCAGAGTAGTAGTACAGAGAGCAGATCGTTTTTATTTTGATACATAACATATAGTGATATACCTCTGGATATACCATGTCTATGTCGCAATCAACGTACTAAAAAGACGCAATACTGATGTTGCAATTCAGTGTTGCCATTGTTCTGTCTACCTTAGTGGAAAATTACTGTATCGTGACAAACACAAGTTCATGTGGGCACAGCACAGTAGTCAATAGCTCCCTCATCAAAAAACAAACAAAGAAACAAGCAAAACAAAACAAAACAAAACAAAACAAAAACTCGCACTGTCAGACATGTCTAGACATAGTTCTCTTCAGCGTGTTAAAATTTTAGTTTACAAGACAAAAATAGTCGCAGATGATGCGGCACCATGCCACAGTAGGCCTACAGTTAGCACAGGCTATTTTTAGAAAGACAATGAAACCATGGAAACTGCTTCATGTCACTAGAGAGGGAAGATCATGCCCTTAGACTTTGTCATGGCCTTTCCGATTCCATCCATGAAGAGTGGACTCGCCCACATTGAAACTACATGTTATTACATTGTGTCACGTGTTGTCATATCATGAAGCCCTTTCTCATTCGATCTTTGTAAGTTCGTGGGTATGAAAATATCAGACCATTTTTGTCTCGATTAGAATTCTATAATTGGGAATTAGAACGTAACATTTTGTTCATTTCGGTGACATTTTAGCAAGTATCACCTAAGTGGTGTAGGTCGACAACACTAGATGGGGTGTGTGTACATGTAAACGTGGCTCTGGATATGCGAAGTTCAACTAGTGATGTAGTAACCTCTTCCTAATATTTTTTTATTATTATATAATATTAAACCCCTTCACTTGTAATAATAATAATTATTATTATTATTATAATATACATCATTATATGGCTGTTGCTATAGGTGTGGTCTTGTTGCTAGGCACATTTACAAACATTTTTTGAATGTTTATTCAGTTATCTATTAATCCCTGTTGTTATCTTTGTGATATACACAATTGGCTGTTGCTAAGGGTGTAATCATAGTTGTTTAAGGATATTTGAATACATAGTTTGAATGTTCCTTCACTTGTGTAAGAAACCCTGTTGTTATCTTTGTGTAGACACAATTGGCTGCTGCTAAGGGCATGATCATAGTTGCTAAGGATATTTGAATACATTTTTGAATGTTTACTCACTTGCCTACCAGATCATGATGTTATTTATAAAGCAAAATATACTGCCATTCGGTTGTTGTGAAGGGCATGGTCATGGCTACTAGGGCCAATTGTGTCAAAATATTTTTAAAAAATACCGCCAATGGCATTGTAGCACGACTGTACATTTTTAAAAATGTTTATCCATATATGCGATCATTTGACTGTTGCTATGGGCTAGATATATTTGCATACATTTTTGAATGTTTTTGTTCACTTGTGTATGAATTCCTGATATTATCTTTGCAATATACATGATTATTTGGCTGTTGCTATGGGCATGGTCTTGTTGCTAGGCAAATTCACGTACATTTTTTGAATGTTTATTCAATTGTCTAAGAATCCTTGTTCTCTTTGTGAAATACACCACCGTTTGGCTGTTGCTATGGGCGTGGTCATGGTTGCTAGGGTATTTGCATACATTTTTTGAATGTTTACTCACTTGCCTACCAGATGATGTTACTTGACCAAAATATACTGCCATTTGGTTGTTGCTAAGGGCGTGGTTATGGTTGCTAGGGCCAATTTTGTCAAAATGTTTTGAAGAAAATCTGCAGAATGACACTTCTAGAAACATCTCACCACGTTTCAGACTCACTGACCAAGTACTTTTTGAGATAAAAGTTTTGGACCAAAAATTAACATTTTTACACCTGATTTGCAAATCACTCATGGAATCATTGTATGCTTAATATTTCCATGTCCAGACATCCCCAGATGCATTCCCATTAAATTTCAGCCCAATCTGCTCAGTGGTTTTGGAATTAGAGATTTTTGACCAAAAAGACACATTTTTAGCCCTAATTTGCTTATCATTGATGGGACCATAATATCATGAACAATTCTTATTTAGTAAAAACACACTGAAAAATGTTTCACCCAAATTTCAGCCCAATCTGCCCAGTAGTTTTTGAGTTTAAGGTTTTTGACCAAAAATCACATTTTTTTACCCAAATCACAAACCGGTGTAAGATCATTTTGATTTGAACAATTTCCCAACTAGACACCCAAGGTAATGGACCCACCAAATATCATGGCAATTTGTTCAGCGGTTTTTGACTTTAAGTTGTTTACACAAACACACACACACACACACATCCAGACAGACAGATAGACAGATAGACAGACAGACCCCGAGCAATCCCTATAGCACTCATGAACCTCAGTTCAGTTGTGCTAAAAAAAAACCTTCAGATATAATATCACTTCTAGAAACATCTCACCAAATTTCAATCTCATCGATTGGGTACTTTTTGAGATATAAGTTTTTGATCAAAATTCACATTTGTATGCCTAATTTGCATATTACAGATGAGATAATTATATGCTTAAGTAGTAGATTTGGAATTAAAGAATTTTTACCAAAATGACATATTTTCAGCACTAATTTGCATATTACTGATGGAATCATCATGTCATGAACAAATCTTAATTAATTTACACACCCCTAAGAACGTTCCCCTAAGAACGTTCCAAATTTTAGACCATACTGCCTAGCAGTTTGTGAGTTTTAATATCTGGTCAAATTAACAACCTTATTGGTTGGTCCACGTGCATTTAGGCAACAAATCATCACACATAATCCAAGGTATCTATACTGGGAAGCATTCATATCACAGAACAAATTTCACACTGAGTTTCATAGAAAAAACTGGCAATAACTGTTAAAAGACTTCATAAACAAACAATTCTTTTGAACTTGAAATACATAATGTAATCTATCATACTGTGTCAGTACATGCAGATGCAACATAGAGAAGTAGACAGATTAATCAGTATCCGTCTGAAGAAATAAACTGAAACAAAATGAAAGGTATAGATTCTGCAAAAGCTCTGCTGACAAAACAAATAATGCCAATTAAAGCCATTGTGTAATTTCCCAAATAGTCACCCAAGGTAATATACCCACCAAATATCATCATGGCAATCAGTTCAGCAGTTTTGACTTTAAGTTGTTCACACACACACACACACACACACACACAGACAGACAGACAGACAGAGACAAACAGACAGACAGCCAGACACTTTGCCGTGCCTGTAACACTACTGAAGTGCTAAATTAGTGCTAAAACTGGCAATAACAATTCAGTAGTGCTAAACACATGTACATTTTATCATCTACTAATAACAGCGATTTCTAAGAACCACAGCAGTTCTTATACAATTTTCATAATTTTTTTGGTGACTAACTCAGGTCGTTTGTTGATGATGATGATGAGGATGTTGTTGTTGTTGTTGTCATTGTTGTTGCTTAGAAACTTTGGATATCAGAATTTCATCATGAGACATTTCCTGAAAGCAGCTAATCACTTCAAGTAATATTAATCAACTTACATCTGATGACTTATTAAATGTGACAAATCCTCCAACGTAGATGAATATTAGGATAAATGCAACAATAAAGCAGAGTAAATTCAGAATCATCAAACTCCGGTGGAACTGCAAAATAAACAAAGTGTAATCAACTTGCAGTTATGGTCAACAACTATTATATGGTACACTTTACACGGGTGGGCTAGAGACAGGAGTCAAATTTGGAAACTATTAAATCAGATACGGAGACCTGGAATTATCCTCTAAAAACCCATGTCACATCCCAGTTTCTCTGAATCTTGATGTGAGGGCACAACTTTCCAAAATGGCGGCATCCATCAAAGGGATTAAGTCTTGTGTTACATTTCTTCTGGAAAACAGCATTCAGTTTTAGATTTGACATCTTAAACATGTCCTATCCAATGTTAAAATACATGGAGAGATAAAAATCATTAATTAGGCTCAAGCCTACTTTGAAGAAAGACAAAATAAAAGTTGTAGTACTGTACTGGAGTGTACATGAGGGTCATTGCATATGCATAGAACATGTAGTAGAATATACTTGGTGATACTGTTTTCATGCATATTTGACCAATATCTCAAACGAAAACAAAATATCACCAAGGGCATTCCAACAAGTAGTACTACTACATGGGTCAAAATAATGAAAAAATTTTGCTTGTCCACTGGGCAAGTAGAAAACAAAAAGTACTTGCCCAAATCAAAAAGTGCTTGCCCATTCAAAATAGTGGGGTATTTTTGTGTGGCTTACAAATGCACTGTTGTGATCGATTGGTCTTTCTTTTGTTTATTGTCAGAAAATTTCACTTTGAAAGTTTCTGTGGGTACTGAAAAGTTCTCTCCACAATAAACAGGAGTCCTAGATAATATGGCTTAATTAATATTCATACTATAGCATAGCATACAATTTTTTGTCCACCTGTGAAAAGTAGTTGTTAAAATAATCACAAGTTTTTCAGCACTTTCATAAGCTATCAATATAAAAAATGAACATTTATTTCAACACATAAAATCTTTCTAAGTATTTCCTTTTGCACCATGTCTATATATTTTCTTTCCTTCCTCATCCACACCAACTATTTTTCTTCCACAAAATTTGCAGTTGATACAAACACCCAAAACCTGCAAAATCATGCTGTAATTTACTATTGTTGAACAATATTCAATGAGTCACTGGTCATTCCAGGTATGTTTTTTTGATAGAGTAAACAAAGTTTGTCAAGGACAGCTGGTCCAGATTGTTTTGAAAAGTCAAGTCAAGAAAGACGTCTTCTCAATATTGCTACAATGTTATAATTTTCCAGACTTGTTGGCACCATGGTTATACAATGTATCCAAAGTCCTATCAGACATGTGTAGTGTCTGATAAGTACAGCATGAACACAGGCAAAAACACACCCCTGATCAATAATCATACCAAATTTTACTTGCCCCTTGGGACAAGTACTTTTCAAAACAACTTGCCCAAGCCTTCAAATCACAATCAAGTAAAAGGCCATTATTTCGAACCCTGTACTAGTATGCATACACATACACTCCAGTACAGTACATGTTAGCCCTGCATTTTTTAGAATTCGTCTTTCTTCAAAATAACCTTGAACCTAGCAATGGTTATGCTGTGGACACTCTCCATGTATTTTGACATTGGATAGGACATGTTTAAGACATCAAATCTAAAACTGATTAAAAAGTAAACTAATACTCATGAGCAAAGTACTTCCTCCAATTGCAACCCCACATGGTGAATCAGAGAAAACTGGTATGTGACATATGCTTTTAGGAGATGATTCCTGGTCTTAGTATCTGATTTAATTATTTCAGAATTTGACTCCTGTCTCTATCCTACCTGTTATATTTCACTTTATTATACCTAAATATACAATTTGTAACTTATATCTATACATTAAACCAACCACAGTCAGATCTACCTCTTACAGTTTATAAAACATTGCTACTTAAAGCAATCCAATCACATTCTACCTCTTATAAATGGCAATCCAATCACATTCTACCTCTTATAAACGGCAATCCAATCACATTCTACCTCTTATAAACGGTAATAAAATCACATTCTACCTTTCATAACTTAAAAACAGTGCTACTTACAACAAACCAATCACATTCTATCTCTCATATCTTATAAACATTGCTACTCACAATAAACCAATCATATTTTACCTCTCATATATTACAAGCATTGCTGCTAACAATAAAACAATCACATTCTACCTCTCATAATACACAATCAAATGTACATCTCCATAAATTTGTCTAAGTACATTCATACATTATTTTTCTCTTTCTTTTCATTGAATAGCTTTTGTAGTTCATTAGTTTTATTATGTTATGTAATGCTTCTTTTAGATAGTTTATTAGTTTTGTTATTATTTTCCTTTTATGTTTTGTACCATTAACTACTCCCAGGGTTTTGTTACATGTACTCAAATATTAAATTTAATCATAACTTGTAACTGCTACTCACAACAAGACACACCTTCCCTCCAATACTTTAATTACTTCTATGTGACTGAATAGAGACATGATTTAAAAGAAATTGGTGGCAACAAAGAAATACTACAAAGTATCTCATAATTCATTAAATTGCTGAATTTCGACAATTGAACCTGAAGATCAGAGTAAAACCAAAGGTCGATGTCTCAAAAGAAAGTGTAAACCAAGCAATAAGGGGGTAGACACTTGAGTGTAGTCTCTACATATTATTGTTTTTGAGTTGTGAGGTAAATCATGATTGTTCACTACAAATATGGCTGCCATTGAGTACAAATAGTACCAATAATGTAGCACAACTAGTTTTTATTTTGTATTTATCTGGTGGCCTATCCCACCCTGTTATTACATTTACCAATACACCATCATGTTCCTATGGGCATGGTCTTGCTGTTAGGCATATTTGCATTCATTTTTTGACCGAATATTGGGTGTAACAATTATAGTTTCATGACACTAAACAAAAGTTCATTATGTTCAAATGATACCAATAAGCAATCCTAACATTTATTCTGTGCATGGGTAAATGTATGTCTGCATGTGTATCTCTGTAAATTTGAATAATTTCACTTCAGAAACCATTACATCCTTAGATTGATATTACAAAGTCCTTTCAGATTTCTTAAAGTTTGGCACATCTTTTTGCCAATTGAGGGGTATATCATGTACTACAGCCAAGATTTTTGCATTCCAGCAATTATTATGTATAGGAACAAACAATTCAAGACTGCCCTTATCGAAAGCATTCAGTTTAAATCTGGTTATAGACCTATTTTGCATATCACTGATGGAATCATCATGTCATGAACAATTCTTAACCTACATACCCCCAAGGGTGTCTGGTCGTTTCGCCCCATAACCAGTTCGCCCCATTGCTAGTTCGCACCTACTTAGTTGTTTCGCCCCAGCGGTTTGGTCGCTTCGCCCCATAGGTTTGGTCGTTTCGCCCCATGTGGTAAACAATGGTTATGGGTTAGAATACGCAGTTTTGAGACAGTGCTTTCCCACGATCGAAACATTACGGCCACATTCGTAAAACAAATTACGGTATTTTTTCAGTTTACTACGTAGTATCTCCTATTACTAAACCGAGTAATGATGAAAACCACTGACACGTGCCGTGTTTATAGGTCAACTTGAAGTTGAAGTAGAACCTTAGTCCATGAGTACGGACGATCATTCCGACTTTTTTGCAATTTTCATTACATGTACATGTAACTTGTCTTTTAATTTCATGATGTCGCCCTATTCTGAAGCAAGTTTGCTTGAAGTTTTACCGCGATCTGGTCGATACACAACTTCGCATCAAAACCATGTACAACCCGTTTATGTTTCAAGGCGAATGGGTAGAGAGAACTCGATCAGTATTTGTTCACTTTATCTGATAGATGCGTTGCCGACCATTTACAATGGTTTCGGGTTTTTGCGAACGATGCCGAGTTTGTATGAATTTTTATGTCATGTCAACGTAGTTTAGTCGATTGATAGACAGCTGTCATAGCTTTTTCTATTCGTTGTAATCATTCACACTCCACTGACATAGGCCATGATGGACAAACATGTGTCTATGTCAAGCCTATAGAATGACTACTGTTACGTCTTTGTGGCCTTGTCGGATCGTTCTCACCTCTTTAGAAACATTGCATTGTAGCAAGCAATTGAATGATGACAACAGACTAACTAGCGGCGAGGTTGTTGAAAGAAAAAAGTTAATTGCAGCATAGACATTTTGTCTATGATTGAAGCACATACAAGTAACAAAGATTGAAGTAAGATCTTAGACCGCCGAAGACTGGTCGTAGTTAGTCAAACCATTGAATACAATGAATAATACTTGGGGGGAGACAAAGGTAGTTCAGATGACCCAACCCCCTACCAAGGGGTTTTCTGGACGATGCATACCCTATAGCTGTGGGTGTAGGCGCAGTACATACCCCCTACAACGGCGGGTAAGGACAAAGTCATGGGTATGCGCATAGATATTATATATGGTATGCGGTATTACTATTAGAATGTTGTGTTATAATTACCCCCTGTATAATTCTCTTCGATCTAATGAAAAAGCGCCCCCTGTTTTGAAAGTCTAGAGAGATTGTTTTAAAAAACACCCCTTTTTTCTTGAAAAAGGGAACGCGCACGCGGCCCCTTATTGAATGGGAGGGAGCTGTGCCGACATCATCGTGGTGTTTATACTTCAAACTTTGATCATGAGAACTTCCACTGTGTTTGCTATGACTAATTTGAATGATGAATGTTACCTTACACCATTAGAACATGGAGGTACTAAAGCCCATTAGAAATACTGCCCCAGTGCATTGTCTTTTGTCATGTCATTACAGAAATGAACATTCGTCTCGTTTCGGACGGCAAACTCACACGGCAACATAGGAAGAAGTATGTGAAATTACAACAAAAGATATTCGCACTATGGGACGCATATATTAACCGAACGAAAACAGCAAATCAACTTCTCAAAGGATGTGCTTACTTAAACGGACCCGTCTAGTAACAATGTGAAAACCAATCGAACAATGATTTGTTTTGTTAATTTGGATTGTAGTGATGTAAATAGTAAAAGTTGTAAAACTTCTTTCTTTTGTTCATTTGGATTGTAATGATGAAATTGTAAATAGTTAAACTGTTTTCTTTTGTTCATTCACTGTAAACTGTTTCTCAGTCAATAAAATAATCTTTTTTTCATTCACTGTAAACTGTTTCTTAGTCAATAATTGTTCATTCAGTAAGTATTAGACAGACCATAATACAAATTCTTATTATGGTCTGAGCTTATACTACGGCGTGATTGGTTCAAGCGAAGTCTTTGTATCAAAATTTAAATTTTCAGCTACGCATTAATACAGTATGTTTGGAATGTTCTTGCAAGAAGTGATATTTTCATTTGAATTTAAATGGTTCAAAGGAAACAGTGCTTGTCATATGACGTGGTAAAGTGTTTGGGTGGGAATAAATAGTGTCGTTAAATTGTATCTAAGTCTTGAGTAGTTTTGATGCATGCAAATTGAGTGCTGAGAATGAGTGGGTTATAGCTAGCTCTCTAATCGCCTGAAATCCGGGCATCTGATTGGCCAAGTGGGTCTAGCCGTAGTAAAACAGTTTCTGTTGATCGAAGGCTAAAATGTCATAACATTGTTACAATATTATTTTATGGTATAAAATATACACAAGACCCTTGTGTACATCGCGTGAATGTTAAGAAGTATCTGCGTTTCTGACCAAAAAATTGGGTACGACAAAAAATATAACGTTGTGACGCAAGAGTCGCTTCCACCGTACAACTTCAAGGGGTAATGATCGAACTGGTAGACCACCGATTAACACATCGAACAATAGGAGTTTCTAATCTGTTTTTTTTTTTCATTGTCTGTGGTGTAAACGTAGACTTCTCCAAGTCGCTAGGCTAATTATTTGCACATTAAACAAAAATCAAAACTGCCACCGTCCTAATAAATCCCGGGCCTAACACACCCTAATCTGTAATCATAAATCTGAAAAATCAGTCACTGGTTGCTGTAACATTGTAACAACGTAAATTTTGAAAGAAAAAAATACCGCCAATGGCGTTGTAGCACAACTGTACAGTTTTTAAAAATATTTATCCATATGGTAGTCCATACTAACAGTAAGTGGTCATTTGTTGAATGACTATCCAGTTGCCTATCCAACCATGTTGCTATCTTTACGATATATGCTATCATTTGGCTGTTGCTATGGGCGTGGTCATGTTGTTAGATATATTTGCATACATTTTTGTATGTTTTTGTTCAATTGTGTATGAATTCCTGATATTATCTTTGCAATATACGTGATTATTTGGCTGTTTCTATGGGCGTGGTCTTGTTGCTAGGCATATTTACATATATTTTTTGAATGTTTATTCAATTATCTATTAATCCCCGTTGTTATCTTTGCAATATATGTGATCATTTGGCTGTTGCTATGGGCGTGGTCTTGTTGCTAGGCACATTTGCATACATTTTTTGAATGTTTATTCATTTGTCTTTCTATTCCTGTTATCTTTGCAATATACGTGCTTATTTGGCTGTTGCTATGGGCGGGGTCTTGTTGCTAGGCAAATTTACATACATTTTTTGAATGTTTATTCAATTGTCTATTAATCCCTGTTGTTATCTTTGTGAAATACATGACCGTTTGGCTGTTGCTATGGGCGTTGTCATGGTTGCTAGGGTATTTGCATACATTTTTTGAATGTTTACTCATTTGCCTACCAGATGATGTTGTTATTTGACCAAAATATACTGCCATTTAGTCGTTGCTAAGGGCGTGGTCATGGTCGCTAGGGCCAATTTTGTCAAAATGTTTTGAAGAAAATCTGCAGAATAACACTTTCAGAAACATCTCACCAAGTTTCAGACTAGGTGACCAAGTACTTTTTGAGATATAAGTTTTTGACCAAAAATGAACATTTTTACACCTAATTTGCATATCACTCATGGAATCATTGTATGCTTAATATTTCTTCGTCCATACATCCCTAGATACATTCCCATTAAATTTCATCCCAATCTGCTCAGTAGTTTTGGAATTATAGGTTTTTAACCAAAAAGACACATTTTTAGCCCTAATTTGCATATCACTGATGGAATCATCATGTCATGAACAAATCTTACTTTACACCCCTTTAAGAATGTTCCCACCAAATTTCGCACCAATCTGCCCAGTAGTTTCTGGGTTTAAGTTTTTTGACCAAAAATCACATTTTTTGACCCAAATCACACACCTGTGATGCGATCATTTTGATTTGAACAATTTCCCAACTAGACACCTAAGGTAATGGACCCACCAAATATCATGGCAATCAGTTCAGCAGTTTTTGACTTTAAGTTGTTTACACACACACACACACACACACACACACACACACACATCCACACACACACACAGACAGACAGACAGACGCCGGGCGATCCCTATAGCACTACTGAACCTCAGTTCAGTTGTGCTAAAAATCTGGGCATAGAAATTGGAAAAGAAATAGTATAAGTATATAATAAACGCAAAAAAATTGACCAGTCTCACTAAACTAAATTTTCACCAATGTATCTATACTTTGACCATAGACACTTTGAATGCGACTGCACTGAACGCACTTGTGTACAAGCACAGATAAAGGATACATAAATTCGTAACGCCTTTTGTTTCAAGGTGTGAATGGGCATCGATACACATCTGTACACTTATAAATCTTTCCGAGGAACTCCACAAAGCTCATGTTTCAAACTTTATTTTGAACTAAAAAAGCAAGTAAGGCTTTTTGCGGAACAAGAAACACATGATTTTTGAAATCGATGCAATCGGTGTTCTACGTCTGGTTGTAAAAGACCTAAAAGAAAATGTGTCGATGTTATCGGTGTTCTACGTCTTGTTAAAAGACCAAAAAGAAAAAGCGTTAATGGGCCAGAACAATATGTGACAAAGGTGTTACGTTTCTGTTCTATATCCTTCGCCGATAATAGATCCGCGTGATGACGGCAAAACCCTGTTTATCATATCTTAGTACGATCGATGTCTCCATCATGGCCTATGTCAATGGAGTGTGAATGATTACAAAGAATAGAAAAATACCGCCAATGGCGTTGTAGCACAACTGTAGTTTTTAAAAATGTTTATCCATATGCTAGTCTATGCTAACAATAGGTGTTTATTTGCTGAATAACTATCCAGTTGCCTATCCAACCATGTTATTATCTTTACGATAAATGCTATCATTTGGCTGTTGCTATGGGCGTGGTCATGTTGTTAGATATATTTGCATACATTTGTGTATGTTTTTGTTCACTTGTGTATGAATTCCTGATATTGTCTTTGCAATATACGTGATCATTTGGTTGTTGCTATGGGCGTGGTCTTGTTGCTAGGAAAATTTACATACATTTTTTGAATGTTTATTTAATTGTCTATTAAACCCTGTTGTTATCTTTGTGAAATACACCACCGTTTGGCTGTTGCTATGGGCGTGGTCATGGTTACTAGGGTATTTGCATACATTTTTTGAATGTTAATTCATCTGTCTTTCTATTCCTGTTGTTATCTTTGCAATATACGTGATTATTTGGCTGTTGTTATGGGCGTGGTCTTGTTGCTATGCAAATTTACATACATTTTTTGGATGTTTATTCAATTATCTATTAAACCCTGTTGTTATCTTTGTGAAATACACCACCGTTTGGCTGTTGCTATGGGCGTGGTCATGGTTGCTAGGGTATTTGCATACATTTTTTGAATGTTTACTCACTTGCTTACCAGATGATGTTGTTATTTGACCAAAATATGCTGCCATTTGGTTGTTGCTAAGGGCGTGGTCATGGTCGCTAGGGCCAATTTTGTCAAAATGTTTTTAAGAAAATCTGCAGAATAACAGTTTCAGAAACATCTCGCCAAGTTTCAGACTAATTGACCAAGTACTTTTTGAGATATAAGTTTTTGACCAAAAATGAACATTTTTACACCTAATTTGCATATCACTCATGGAATCATGGTAAGCTTAACATTTCTTCGTCCATACATCCCTAGATACATTCTCATTAAATTTCAGCCCAATCTGCTCAGTAGTTTTAGAATTATAGATTTTTAACCAAAAAGACACATTTTTAGCCCTAATTTGCATATCACTGATGGAATCATCCCGTCATGAACAAATCTTACTTTACACCACCTTAAGAATGTTCCCACCAAATTTCGCACCAATCTGCCCAGTAGTTTCTGAGTTTAAGTTTTTTGACCAAAAATCACATTTTTTTACCCAAATCACACACCTGTGATGCGATCATTCTGATTTGAACAATTTCCCAACTAGACACCCAAAGTAATGGACCCACCAAATATAATGGCAATCGGTTCAGCGGTTTTTGACTTTAAGTTGTTTACACACACACACACATCCACACACACACACACACACACACACACACACACACACACACACACACACACACAGACAGACGCCGGGCGATCCCTATAGCACTACTGAACAAGTTCAGTTGTGCTAAAAAGCTATGACAGCTGTCTATCAATCGACTAAACTACGTCGACATGACATAAAAATTCATACAAACTCGGTATCGTTCGCAAAAACCCGAAACCATTGTAAATGGTTGGCAACGCATCTATCAGATAAAGTTAACAAGTTCTCTCTACCCATGAAACGTAACGGGTTGTACATGGTTCTGATGCGAGGTTGTGTATGAATCGACCAGATCGCGGTAAAACTTCAAGCAAACTTGCTTCAGAATAGGGCGACATCATGAAATTAAAAGACAAGTTACATGTACATGTAATGAAAATTGCAAAAAAGTCGGAATGATCGTCCGTACTCATGGTCTAAGGTTCTACTTCAACTTCAAGTTGACCTATAAACACGGCACGTGTCAGTGGTTTTCATCATTACTCGGTTTAGTAATAGGAGATACTACGTAGTAAACTGAAAAAATACCGTAATTTGTTTTACGAATGTGGCCGTAATGTTTCGATCGTGGGAAAGCACTGTCTCAAAACTGAGTATTCTAACCCATAACCATTGTTTACCACATGGGGCGAAACGACCAAACCTATGGGGCGAAATGACCAAACCGCTGGGGCGAAACGACTAAGTAGGTGCGAACTGGCAATGGGGCGAACTGGTTATGGGGCGAAACGACCTGTAACCCCCCCCCAGACCATCCCCACAAACTTTCAGATTGATCTGCTCAATAAAGCCAGGTTTTGGAGTTTAAGTTGTCCACACACACACACACACACCATGCCTATAACACTATAATTGAAGTGTATCAGTTCATTAAAAAGTGATATGAGCACCAAAAATAATGAATGACTTGCATGTTTAATGGTTCTGCATTATCTATACACATGATCTAAATTGCATTAGCCATACAAAAGGGGTGCTTCACACTGCAAAATATAGTCGGACTGTCCACTCCTGGGCCACTACTATAAGTATCAGTCTGACCAAAAAGTACTGTGTGAAAATGTTAGAGCGGTCTAAGTTCGACTTTGTATAGTCCAGACCGAAAAGGCTGACTAAGCCCGGACAGTAATATAATCCGGACCAGATTTGTCAATGTGAAGGCAATTAGAGTGGACTAGGTCCTAAATCACACCCTCACTGATGACCTAAGGTGTTCGTGGTGATGAAAAATCAATACCATCCAGTTATCACACCTCGTACGTGTGAGGAAAGTAATGACAGTACGTGTGTTTTACCCAAAATTGATACAATGCCAGAAACACGTAACCTATTATGGCCATGTCATTTGATAACTGACGCATGAGAAACATAATTCCTTCATTTATAGGGTATCGGAATCGAGAGGGGGTAAGAGTCAATTTAGTTTTGCGTGCGTCAGAATTGCAATAAGGATTTTTAATTCATACTAAAATAGAATCAAACGCGGTAGTACCATTTTACTAGTTTTGCATGTTTATTTGAGCCATCAAAATCAACGTGTACAAATTCCAGAAACGTTAGCAGTGCAAATAAAAAACAACAGAAACAACTTGAAGACTATAATAACATGATAACTGGTAAATATAATTTCCTGGTGAAAGTATGTTTTGCAGAGACAGTAAAATGTTTTACAATTTGAATGCAGTATAAGTTTATTGTTTCCATTATTCAGGGTATGTTCTAAGGTACCATAAACCCGGAAGTAGATTGGCGACGCATCAAAATTAGGTCGATATGCAAATTTCAACAGCCTCTCCATACATCATTCACAATGAAAAAAAAATCACTGCGAACACTGACCTTGCTGGTGACCGCCCTGCAGTAAGCATTGTAGTGTTTGCTGTGATTTTAATGTTT
The DNA here is from genome assembly GCF_964340395.1 of Glandiceps talaboti. Classification (NCBI taxonomy): domain Eukaryota; kingdom Metazoa; phylum Hemichordata; class Enteropneusta; family Spengelidae; genus Glandiceps; species Glandiceps talaboti. The sequence continues at coordinate 431,046 of NC_135554.1, forward strand.
TTTCTTGTTTTTGTGCTATTTTCTTCCAATGTTTAACTGGAAGCACGCTCTAAAGTTCCTGCTGAGCAAACTCAAATAGACGAGATCAAGCTGAAAACATTACTGAGATACAATGTCAGGGTACCACCCGTTTCAAAGTGATGCATGCATGCATTTCTACTTTTGTCAATTTTGATGGGATTGGGGTACCTCTGAACTTTTCTTGGGTCCTGAAAGCTCCATAATTATTGCTAGAGTTAGGAAATATCTGATCTTTTGGCAGGTAAGGCATAATTTAACAGAAAAATCCACCCAACTTTGTGATTCAGATCTGAATTGCTTCCATCTATTTGTGTTACCGTTACAGGAATTGTAGCGGTTGCTTCCAGTTAAACATCAGAAAGAAAAAAGGACAAAAACAAAAGAAAAAACCTCTCAAAATCACAACAAATGCTAAAGTTATTGCACCTTTATATTTAGGGTAGACGACGCTGTGACTCTGGAATACGACACTTGATCCATTTTTGTCACAAATGAAGTCAAAAATAACGAACTATCATTTTTAGCAATTTACAGCAGACTATATTTTGCCGTGTGAAGCCCCTATAATTGCTACAAAGTGTCTGCAATATGTAAGTATTAGCTCAATTTTGATGGTCTACCCTGTAAGTCAAGGAAAAGGTCAATGGTCACTCCTACAAGAATGCTTGCATGTGATTATATGGGGTTAAACACTTGAATAGAGTCTATGTATTGAAGTTTTTTAGTTACACTAGTTATCTGTGTTTACATGTAAACTGTCGGCCAATAAACACAGTTTGGTACGGTCGATTCACTGTACGTACTGCTCTTTATTACATATGTACCATTGTGTATGTTGATGTACAGTCAAAAATAAAACCGGTATTTTCACTGATGGCTATGCAAATAAGATAAATTGAGATAAAATAGATCCAAAAGTAAAACCAATTCCTGATGAAAATAAGCAAATAAATGCATTTTTTAATGCACATACGTGTCTATCCTGTCGTTACACACTTTTTGAACAATTTTTTGTTGGTTCCTAAGGTATTTCACTATTTTTCTAGTCTATCAGCTAGCCCTCGGATGTTCTTCCGATAAAATACGACACACAGCCGAACAACGCTATCGAGGATGGAACATCCGAGGTCTAGCGAATGTCATCAGGATATAAATAACTGCCAATCAGAGAACCGTATTAGCGACAAGCACAAACAGAGGGCAATAGCTAAATTTTCATGCATATTCATCTTTAAATAAGGAGGGGCTTGTAAAAATAACCACCAATGCGTTAACTAAAATGTGTGAATGACAACGTCTACACACTCATCAAACACAATTACCATAAACTGATAAGACATAGTAATGACATAAATGTGTTTGTCAACACCTGCATGCAGAGATTGAATATATTAAAGTATATATATACATATATGGCCCAACCCACCGCTTATCGTAATCTCAATGGAATGTCCGGTCTGAAAATGACATTCGCTAAACTGTTCGGGCAAGCCCTCACATGCGACCTTCGTTCGCTTATAGTTATAGCATCGAAAGGAAGCCCGAACGTCTAGCAGCAAGACTACTATTTTTCTTGACTATCGCAAGTTCTGAGGTATCAAATAACTATGCAAATTAGTGCCTTACCTATCAAATAACTATGCAAATTAACAAGGTATTTTCACTGTTGATTATGCAAATGAGTAAACAACCTTTCGAACTACTTTATGTTTGTAAATATTGCCGGCGACCACTACTTTACATGTAATATTGTTATATAGAAGATACTTCGGAGGATTCTGAACATAACGATTTGTTTAATTTGAATTATTTTGAACTTTCTGAGAGTGAATTTTATTATGATCAACAACAAAATAAATCTGACTCGAGGCGAAATTTGCATATCAATACTTATTGTTGTTGACAACCAATCATCGCTCATAATTCACGTCTCTGACCTCTGAATGACATGAGCTAGTGACCTGATACATATTCATGTGAATATCCCTTCCCCACCTGCATTTTATTGCGTTTTTGGTGTACATATGTAATAATAACAGAACCCCATGGCCTCGCCAATAAACCGAATCACGAGTGAAAATAACTTCTGTATGCCCTACTGTCCGTTGCAAGGATATGGGGTTCTGTCATATAACTTCACCCGCACGCCTTTATGGCCGAGGCATGCCTCGCCTTGCTTACGCGAGTTGTCTTCATTCTAGTTCACTGTCACTCCGAGTCCAAATTATACGACAATATAGAATTAATCACAAGTTACATGTTATCTGGAAACATCAAACTTTTATAGTGGGTCTGAAGTGTGATTTTAGTGAGTACCAAGAACTCCAGCGTTAACTGGCTGTGGAAAATCGCCCGGTCGAACAAGGCCAGCTTCAACTTCCGGTTCAAATCAGTCATTTTCTACCGAAAATTCTTGAACGGTCCGGACCGTTACACAACGATCCTACTAAATTTACTTGCCATGGTTATTTAAAACACATAAAAATCCATCTTTTTTTGTGAAATTTGTAAACTTTCCGGTTCGTATTGAGGAAACTATGAGCGAAAAACTGGGTCGAAATTTCAGGGCCTCCATTATGTGCCCCGAATTCGTCGGAAAATCGGTATTCCTAAATGTAATGCCAAAATTTATTTTGCTGGCACAAAAGAAGAGATCTCAGTTGAGGTTTAGGCATTTTCAGTATCTAAAATGGTGGACTCTAGTGAAAGTTACGGTGAGTTGAAAATACCGAAAAATAAGGCCCGTGAGCAGCCATTCAAAGTGTCGCTGTCTAGCTGGAGGATTGCGGACTGGCTGATTATGTAGAAGGGGTGCAAAATTTGGATTTGAAGTTTACAACCCTGTTTCGAACAAACACTTGTCATTTGGGTGCACAATGCGTAGAATTATGACTATAGCACATATTACATTGCTTGTTTGACGTCAATAGTGTCTTTTGAAAAGTGGCAGTTTACTTAAAGTCTCGTGGACTGATTTCCAATATGGCCTCGGTCACAATGCTCATTAACATATTCATTTTTTTGTTAAATTACTAAAAAAAAATCATAAAAAATAGAAAAGAAGATGTGCTGACTTGAAATTAACAAATCTGAGTAAGCTACCCCTGCGCATCAACACACCAGATATCAAAGCAATCTGACAAGTAGTATTTGAGGATATGATGAAAATATCATTTTTTGAAAAAAAGTCATAAAAAATTGAAAATGGCACAGATCAACTTGGCATGAACAAATCTGAATAGCCTCCCCCCAGGGAACATGCACACCAAATATTGAAGAATTCTGACTGTCACTTTCGGAGAAGATGATGAAAATATAAAAAGTTGACAGACACCAATGATTCACCTATACTCTATACCTTAATACCAACATATACCTAAAGCTGCGCTTTCAGCTTTTGCTGACAGCGGAGCTAAAAAGTTGACGGACATACCAATGATTCACCTACCTCAATACCCACCTATACCTAAAGCTACGCTTTCAGCTTTCGCTGACAGCGGAGCTAATAATATGTGTCTGTGTTTTGATTTTATGAATTAAATATTGATCTTTAACTACAAATATGGCTGCCATTTCGACAAGTTTGCACATATCAAAAAAACAAGTTGACATGCATATGTCTCATATGTCACCTTTGGTCTGAGAAATGACGTATTACAAACAAACACACAGAACAACTGATGAACAGATGGATAGACTGACGAACAGACTGATGGATGGAGCCCATTGCAGTAGCGTCCTCCTTGAAAGGACTAATAAACCAATCACATTCAACCTCTCATAAGTTAAAAACATTGCTACTCACAATAAACCAATCACATTCTACTCTCATAACTTATAAACATTGCTACTCACAATAAACCAATCACATTCTACCTCTCATAAGTTATAAACATTGTTACTCACAATAAACCAATCATATTGTACCTCTCACAACTTATAAACATTGCTACTCATAATAAACCAATCACATTCTACTCTCATAACTTATAAACATTGCTACTCACAATAAACCAATTACATTCTACCTCTCATAACTTATAAACATTGCTACTCACAATAAACCAATCACATTCTACTCTCATAACTTATAAACATTGCTACTCACAATAAACATTGAAAATGACATAGTCCCCCGCAATGATTGGGTTTTACGGAACTGGCAGTTTATGTTGTCATTTTCAAACCTGGTTTATGTTGTTTGGCCTCATATGGTTGTTTTTGATATCACTACTCTGTTCAAGCATGTCTGAGTTATGGCTTTGGACATGGACAATTCACAAACAAAATGGCTGCCAGGCAGCCATATTGGATTGTATCAAGACAACAATGGATATGCACATGTATGTCATAGAAGACTGCGCTAATACCAACTTTGAATGAGATCTGTTCAAGCATGTCTGAGTTATGGCTTTGGACATGGAAAATTCGCAAACAAAATGGCTGCAAGGCAGCCATATTGGATTGCATCACAACAACAATGAATATACACATGTATGTCATATAACACTGTTAAATAGCAACTTTGAATGAGATCTGTTCACGCATATCTAAGTTAATGGCTTTGGACAGGGAAAATTCACAAACAAAATGGCTGCTAGGCGGCCATATTGGATTGTATCATAGAACAAATTGACGTGCATATGTATGCCATAGTATGTTGCCCCTGTATCAAGTTTGAAAAAAATCGGTCCAGGCATCTCCAAGAAACGGCTGTGGACGGACGGACGGACGGACGGACAGACGCACGGACAGACGGAACCCAATCCATTAATCCACCTAACATGGACAAACCAAAGTCATGAAAAAAATATCACTTAAAATAATTGACTAACCAATCACATTCTACCTCTCATAACTTATAAACATTGCTACTCCCAACAATGAGTAATCATCTGCATTTCAAAGAATAGCAGATAATTGCTATCTGTTCATTATGCAAATAAATGTATCAAGTGTAGTTGCCACTGGTGCTCATGTGTGATTTGTCAATTTATGCTAACAGATGTAACAGGTGTTACAAGTATATAAAGGGTATTGAGAGGCCGTTGTGTTCAATCTTGGATTTACTAACACCCATGGACAGACATTTAAAAAAATGACATAATTGATAATAGTTGCTCTGGATTTCAAGGTTTAACATCGGTACTATACTGATTCATGATTCTTGTTTTTTTCTGTCTAACCTATTTTGATCCAACTCTAATAACTTCATCAAAATGCTTGTAGTACATCCATGAACTGAAACAACTCTGAATTGCGCTATTTATGAAATGTAAAGGCGAGCTGAATAAATGCGTGTGGTACGTTGGGACATTATATGTTTGAAATCAAATGCTATGAAATTTAGAATAGATGTCTTCAGTTAAAGAGATAGCCCCCACTTGCATGTTGAATTTTGTAAGATGATTAGCATTTTGGCAATTTTAACATAGAAATGCTTTGTTGGACTTTCCAGGGATACAAATGTTTGTAGTGTTGGGTTTTCAGTATAATTATCAATGACATTTAGCCGTCTTAAGTGTATTCTCTTCACCTTGAAAATGTTTGTCAACTTGAAGGTTAACCTAATGGTCTCCTTAGAAAGCTCACCATTGATAATGTGAGGGTAGGCACTTGAACGGTGTCCACATACATTTGGAGACAACAGGAAAAATGTGCTTTTTATCACAAATATGACTGTCATTTTGGTATACAGGTCAAGGTCACAAAATTAAGTGACTTGCATGCATATACCTCACATGGACAAACCAAAGTCATGAAAAAAATATCACTTAAAATAATTGATTAGGTAAGCTATGAAGAAAACCCAATTTGGTTATTTTACCTTGAAGAATACTTTCAAGGTCAAAGGTCAATAGCTTAAAAGAAAGCTCATATTTGATAATAGCACTCTGAACGGAGCTACTTTCATTTGCATATATTAATGAGAATTTCTTTCAAATAAATGTTGTGAGGGCACTAGATGATTGACCGTTACAGTCAAATTTTAACCGACCTTTTACAGTCAATTTTGCCTATCTAGAGGAATACTACTACATGGAACGTCAACGGATATTCGGGTCGTACAGGTAAGTTTATCTCATGAATTTATTTTAAAAAGTTCTGAGATGTACTTCTTTTACGGCCGTATTTTCGATCAGTCGCTCAGTATAGCAGTATATTATGCTGCCGCAAATACATGCATCCTCGATTCGAGTAAAAATGTTCACTTTCCTGGACAGTCTTGTAGTCAATCAAGCCCCTTAACTTTGTTTTGGAGTTGTTGAAGCCCTGTAAATGACCATAAGAACATGTTTTCGATCTCTTCTGTGGCCTTCAGAACCTAAGATGGCCAACATTGGAGGGCATTGCCAAGCGATCAGTCATAAGACTTTGTTGTTAAGGTGCATCAGAAATCCCAATTTACCCAGTCAAAGTGGTTTATACAAACCACCTCGTTTCTATTGATTACTTGTTAGAAAAGGTGACCGTAGTTAGTGGTCGATTTTCCTCGAATCAAAGCTATTCTCCGCATTGACATTGACATGGTACGTTCCCATTGCTTACACAGCTGTACACGTACGTTTGGGTGGGTTATGACAGCCTAGACGTCATATTTTTTCCTCGCAAAATTGTAACCTTTTTTTATTAGACAGTTGGATGCTTTATATCTTTTATTTTGACCAGACATTTCACTTTTTTTAGTTGTTTGTTAAGCCATTCTTATTTCTTCTAAATGACACCGTGCTTGTAAACATTTTTTCTTGATACCGGTAAGGAAGCCAGCCAAAATATGTTACACGACACATAGGAACTCAAACTACTTGGTTCAAATATCCAACCACAGTCATCTTGGAGTCAGTAAATATTGAAGATTACAAGTTAAATTTCTCTATTTTTGACTGTCAAATCTGTAATTGTGGGTTCATCCTTTGGTGCATGAAGTAGTGATTTGGTCCATGCTCTGGTGATAAGCTATAATAGTTATTGGAAAAGTGTGACCCTTGTTCACTTTGGAGCACGGACAAAGAAACGGGACCACATAACACCAACACTAAAGAAACTACATTGGTTGCCGGTACAATACAGAATAGAATACAAAATTCTCCTCACCACCTACAAGATATTGCATGGACTTTCACCTTCCTACCTATCAGACATTATCTGTCAGAAACCTAATGTCTGCACACTTCGGTCGTCGGAAAAATGCCTATTACTGGAACCCAAGTACAGACTTGCATCATTTGGGGGTCGAGCTTTCTCATGTGCTGCACCACGTCTTTGGAACAAATTACAACTGGAGCTTCGACAGACACCCACAGTCAATGCCTTCAGGAAACATCTCAAAACACACTTGTTTGCAAAAGTGTTCGATAACTAACTGTAAAGCGCCGCTGAACTCTACTTCGTATTGGATATTGGCGCTCTATAAATGTATTGATTTGATTGATTGATTGGAGCTCTTTCAAGAAGTAGTGACCATTCTTTCTTCAATACTTTGTTTATTCAGTTTCTTCTAAATCCAAGTACTTCATATTTGTGACTTGTTCATCACCACTTGTATATATTTCTCATGTATCATTTTGGTGATGAACAGTGAAACAACTTGGTGAACTTCATTTTTGCCATGATGGCAGTTTTGGTGAAAAAATAAAATGTAGTGAAAATCCTACACATGAACTAAATTCTGTTTGCAAAGAGAATGATAATTACAATATGAATATTAACATTGGTGTCAAATAGTTGATATACATATCTCTTCTCAAAGTTTACACAGTGTAAACTTCAAGAGAAGAGATATGTATATCAACTATCTGTTCTTACTGTTAAGACAAACAAGCTCAATTTGAAAATTTACAGCTTCAGGTTAAACATGGTGAATTCCTCTATGATAAATTCTGTGGCCACTAACAGGTGCTGAAATACCTGACATAGCATTCCATGAACTGGAAAGTTGCATTATTGAAATCTACACAAATAAAATATCACATGTTTTAGAGATGATGTATTCTGTTTCATCATATTTTGTGGCACTCACGTTGAACTAGCTAATCTGAGTGAAAAAATAAACCAAATGCATCCAACTTTTAAATTTCGTAGGAAAGCTCAGGTACAATCCACAAAGTACCAACAACACAGAGTGTTGGATTTTACATCTCATGTTAAACAAACAGACATATTTACATATGTCACCAAGGCTTATTTTTTAAAGGGTTCATTATTTAAGGGTCAAACAATCAGATACATAGAACATGGAGTAAAGAAAAAGAATTTCAAAACAGTGAAATTCTTCGCCAAGAAACAGGGGAAGAGGCTACAATGAAAAAGAAGTACAATGTACACGTTCAGAGCCCCATTCCCCCTCATACATAATGGTAGTATGATTATAGCATGCAAGTTATATTATTTGAGAAAAACGTAAAAAAATTGTGCACTGTGTAAAATAATTGTACATGCAAATTATAGCATGCAAGTTATATTATTTGAGAAAAACATAGAAAATTGTGCACTGTGTAAAGTAATGGAAGTATGATTATAGCATGAAACTAAATTATTTTGAGAAAAATGTAAAAAATTGTGCACTGTGTAAGATAATTAAACATGCAAACTAAACTATTTCTGAGAAAATCAGAAAAATGTGCACAATGTAAAGTAATGGTAGTATGATTGATAATAATAATAATAATGTTGGGTTCTTATAAGTTATATAGCACTTTCCCACTACGTGCTCAAAGCGCTTTACAATTATTACCCCTGGCTCGGGTCAGAAAGGCACAACAGCCCTTTAGTCTTCCTCAACTCCCCGGGGAGCATACAATCCATTGCAGCCATTTAAAGGCAGATGTCCACTATATAAAGAGGATTATGGGTAATGTATGCATGTGCGGGAAATTCAAACTGCTGTAAGGAGCACTGACTTTGCCCTCATATCTTCATCCCATTTTGCACTGAAAAAGTTTCACATGGCTCTCATATTTCATATATGCTGTTTGTAAATATATAGTGATGCAACATGAGTAGAAATAACTGACTTTAACTAAGTTTGGTAGCCAATATAGCAGGTTTACCATCAAACTGACGCAAAATTTGTTTCAAATTTGTCTAGTAAAAACCGTTGGCCACTTCTCAATTAGGCTTACAAGTTACACAAAGCATGATAAGACACTGTGAATGGTGCAAATTAACAACGGTGCGAAATGCCAAATACCGAATGCAAACAATACAGTCTGTGTGCACTCTATTAGCCCGATCTTTTGCCTATAATCAAGCTCACATGTGTGAACGGTACGTAAAAATGATACATTATTACTGAAATAGAATGACATAAAATGAAACCAAAATGTTTCTCAGTTTGATCGATGTACGTTCTGGGTTGCTGCACTCCTTAGTAAAATCACATACATACCTATACCTAGTAGGCAGTGATGTAGATAATAGCCAGTTACCTATCGGTCACAACACCCAGCTATAACTTATAAGTATAACAACAGTTTAGTTGTGGGACCGGCTTAGGAAAGTACTAAAACATGACGATCATTGAAAAAAATTCTAAGGTCGGAAAATTAAACATGAGTTGCCCAGAAGTTATACTAATAGCAAGTAAAATACCCAAAGTGTAAAAAAAAATAAAAATTCATTATTATTTGGAAAACATTTGACGATTACGTGGTAAAACAAGACTGGCCACGCTATCGCTATCGAAAGCCTTCGAACTAGCGAAGCAAAGTGTGAGGTCAATGTGACGTCTCATGATGTTTGATGCAACAACACGACGTTTACGTAGAGTAGAACTAAATGTTTTCTAAACTTCAGTGGAAAGAATTTTGTCGATCGGACACTGACTATTTTCAAATTCTTAAAACATCTGAGAAAAATGAAGAGAGGAAGCAAAATGTAGCACTGACAGACAAGCTAGTAACGTACGGAACATGCACAGGAGGCGAGGCACACCTTGTGGTGCAAACTGGACAATGATCGTGTGTGTCATGTATAAGGCATCAGATGTAATACACGTAGCAGACCAAATATTCTTGGAATGCAGCCTTTCTTGTACAAGTATTGGAAATTGTCAGAAACCTGAGGATTTTATGACTGAATATGTTTCGATCAAGAATTCCCATACTTTCAGTTTAATTTTCTGATGACCCCTGAGCAAGACATTTTTGAAACATTTAGTGCGACATTTGATACTGATAAACGAGTGATATAATTCATAAACAAATCTAACGTTGGCAACTCTTTTATTTCTGTAATGATCCTCAAATTTCAAAGACAACTGTCTATGTTGTACACATAGATCATACATCACTGCCTAGTCTAGTTCCTATACCTGTCGACTGTTCTTTACGATCTCTAGCTCTGTGTATGTTGTGGAGATGAACGTAACGTGAACTAACAAGACTACAAGTACAATCATGGAGGCATCATAAATATTTGTTTCATTCAAATTTGAAAGTTGAGAAATCGTATTAAATTCTTTCCGCATTTCTCAAAAATCGTTTCCATATGTTTTTGGCACTATCCAGCAATAATCCTCGTCATGTAAATGACATCGACTGACATCGTAGTCAAACATACACACGGAGACAGAGTGGAGACCAAACAAGAGTCCGTAGTCACCCCATCATGACTATGCATTTTAGCGTTTGTTTTGAAATAGCTGGGGTCATACTCCTACACATCGGGATAACTCGGAGAAGCACATGTTTGTGATTTTATTGACTGTTTTCTGAGATGGCACATTGGGTTCAAGTTTAATCAATCATAAAACAGCCATAACAGATACTTTCAAAGAATTAGAACACGGAAGAAAAATAACAGGAACATCAACACTACCAAACTCGAGATCGAACGTAGCTACCCTCACCAAACTGGAGGGCTAAATAAGCTCTCCGATAGCTATCCGATAGCTCTCAAAACTGAATTTTGGTGAAAAATAAGCTTTCGATAGCTATCACAGCTATTGAAGGCTAAGCTGAACAGTCATTGATGGCTAAGTGAACAAGATGTGAAGGCTAACCCAAACCTTCATAGCTATCACAGCCATTGACTGGTAGACTGTGAAGGCTAAGTCAGAGGGCTAAGGTAAAAATTAAGCCTCCGATAGCTATCACAGCTATTGAAGGCTCATTGAGAAAGATGTGAAGGCTAAACCCCCCTTATCCTTCGAAGCTATCACAGCCTTCGATGGGTAAGGTAACAAGTTGTGAAGGCTAAAACAGGCATCCACATAATAGCTATCAGAAATATTAACAGCCATATGTGAGCAAAGTAAAAAGCAAGCCATCGACAGAGGCATGAAGAAACATTGACTGATATAAAGCTCTGGATAGAACTTGAAGTTGCGAGTTGTTGGCACTTATAGTGCAATTACCAATTTGTACAAAAGTCCAGCCTTGTCAATATGACAGTAAAGAAGTCATTATTAATAATTACCAACAGAATTTGAATTTTAAACCCATGTATTTCCATAAATTGGACTAATGAGTTGCGATTCATCTAGTGTAATGTAAGTGTTTCTCAAAAAAATAAAAAAAATAAAAAAGGAACTACAAGCTATACCCTCCCGCCTATAAAAAATCTTATAATCTTATAATTTTTAAAATGTTAAAAAATAAAAATAAAATGGAACAAGTTAAAATAAAATGTTAAAAAATAAAAATAAAATGAAACTACAAGCTACCCCCCCCCCCCAATGCCTGTAAAACAATCTTCTAGTCTTAAAAAAATAAAATAAAATAAAATTAAAATGGAACTACAAGGTACCCCCCCCCCCCAACGCCTGTAAAACAATCTTCTAGTCTTAAAAAAATAAAATAAAATAAAATAAAAATAAAATGGAACTACAAGGTACCCCCCCCCCTCCCCCCTTTTGAGCAATCTTCTAGAGTCTCAGCATTTTGCCATGGACTAGAAGTAGAAGCTTGAAGACATTCATGCGTTTTGCTTGATCAGTGTTGCTTTTGCTTGATCACTGCGCTCATAAAACCAAATTATTCGCAACAGGCATCATTTTAATACGGTGTAAGTTCTCTGTGAAGGCTGTCATTATAATGAACATGCGTACGGTGGATGAGCAGAGGAGTTTACATTTAACAAACAACCAAACTGGTCATTGACCGTTAACATTATGTAACATGTGTAAAGAGAGGGAAGTTTGGTTGACCAAGGTAGATCTCTTAGGAAATGACATGCCTATAGCAGCAACCTTAAAATGTGAATTCCCTGTCAAGTAACTCGATAACAGCGGGAAATACGTGTTTATTTCTGAATTTTACGACGGGATTGTGGTGTTCCACTCGCCAAAGTGACCAAGTAAGTAATATTTACTCAGTATTGCATGCCTTGTGCAGTCGAGAAATCCATGATTAACTGCTTTATTTTTTTCTTAGCCTTAATGTAGAATTACTTTGTCACTGTCTAAATTTACTGAACCTTTTCTGAGATTTCCTTACACTGATTGCCATGAACAGCACAGTAGATCCTAGCTCTTGAAATATGCACTCTGAGAACTCCGACACATGGACTGAGATGTGTCAAATATGGCAGTGAATGCATACTTTTTCTGTATTTTATTTACTTATCTTTGTATGCTTTACCATGCTCGCTAAAGCATGATGTTACGTAATAAAGATTGATTGATTGTAATACTTGAGGTTTTTACACTCTTTATGGAACGGTGTTACGATGGCCTATGTAATATTTTTTGTGCAATATTAGTTGTGTTTTCTCTAAGCTTAGAATAGAATAGAACAATCAATTATAGTCTGACATGTATGAAAGTAACACTTTATTGTAGAAGACACTGAACAAATTGTATGTCGAGTTGTAACTGGCACTATAATTTTGTCTGTTTATCTCCACAGGGTACAAAGTCCATGAGACCACTTGTGATTCTAACAGAACACCCTGTTGAGTATAGTGATGTAAAAGTTAGTTCTGTTGGTCTGTTCGATGCAGAAAATAATGCTGCTAAAGCTAAGGATTATCTTGGTGAGTTGATTTCAATAATAACTTGTGTGGTCACCATACATGAGTGGAACAAATAACACATTTGTAAGTGACTGATGAATTTCTAACAAAGTGTTAATCTTGCTGCATCATAGCAAAATAATTCTTGATAAACAGTGAACATTAAACAAGTAGAGATGGGTGGGGGGGGGGGGTTGAGTATGAAATTCTTTGAATCTTCTCCTTTTACATGTTATATGTAAACAATGTGAATGATTTAACATTAAGAGTTGATTTTTTGAGCAAACTACTTCAATGCCAACTCCTCATTTAGGTAGATTGTGCTGAAAGTTGGAGTGTATAACCACAATCTTGGTGTGTATTGTGAAATTAACGGTTTCTAGATGACAAGTTATATGTTTAACCTCAAATTTAAACATGAATCCTCCTTTATTATGGAAGAATTCTGGGAGAGTCTGTGTTGACACATTAAGATGTGATTTAAAAAGTGTATTACTGCCTGAGGTTTCATATATCTTGCATGTATTTTCAATATATTTCAGGATCGCTCATGAATTCTGTTCTTGGCCTTGTTTTTACAAGGCAAGAACTAATGAATAGCTGTGGTATCAGGGTTTAAGGAGAGGCAAGGAGCGGCACAACTTACCTGTCCTAGATGTTCATAATATTGATACAGTCAGAGGTATGTTATATTTATATATATATTTATATAAAATTATGATAGGTAATTTCTAATAATATTGCAAATCTTGTATCTGTGAACTGATCTTGTTACAATATATTTTTTTCAAAATGAACAATTATTTCCTAAATGTACCACATACAATTCATGAAATTAAAACAGCAAAAGTGGAATGTATTTGGTGTAGTTGTACAAGAAAATGTACCACAAAATTACTCCATGTGCCTACATGTACATGTATCAGCAGTTTCTAAACTTTTGTGTATATTTACATACATTGGTATCATACTCTTGAGTGATTATATATATTTTCTTTTTCTTTTCAGTGTACCTTGCTGCAAAAGCTAAAGATACAACTTGGACGTGATGCCTAATAAAACTTTCAATGAAAAAATCCCAGCAGAGGTCGGTAATTCAAAATGGTACTGAAATGCTTTAATTGAAAAAAAAAGTAAATATAAAGAGGAAAAAAATTGACCCCCCCCCCCCCAAAAAAAAAAAAAAAAAAAATCTAGCGTATTGGTGAGATTGTTCATGAAGACATATGGACTTTCAATGAGTTTCAGTGCCTAAATTTGAAATACTGATCTGTGTTCAATATTGATAATAAGTGACAATTTTGTAACATTCATTATTTTGAGAAAATGTTTCAATGTCTTCTTCTGACTTATTGAACTATGGTACAATATTGATTTCCAATTACATTATTTGTAACTTTTGATTGTCTTATTGAGCTGTTGTTCCTTATACTGCCTCTCCTGACATTTATATTTCAAACAACGTCGATTCTGATTTTCAATGGTTCCTATTATCAGATATGTGTTGCACCAATCTGATTTTTTTTTTAAATGAAATAAATGTAGTATTATCACTTAAATTTGTTTCGTTTACAGTGGTATATGCTTTTGTATGGCTTCTACTTACAGAACTTTGTGCATTTTGGTGAAAATATTGTTTGATAGTCAAGGTATTTGTAGCTATTTAAAGATCCCAGCTAACAATCATTTACTAAGTTGCTAGTGCATATTTCTCTACTACATCTTGATGGTAAGAGTGGTTGCTATCCAGTTTATTATTGAAGCATACTTGGCTTGCAACTGACAGACACTCGTACACTCAAGGTTGGATATTTTGACAAGTACAATAACTTGAACAGAATATCTATCAGCAGGTACGTGATAGCTATCAGATGGTAAGTAAGCCTTCTCTTATCATAGTTCATGCTCTGAGAATAGCTATCGGAAGGCTAATTCGTGTTCTGAGAATAGCTATTGGAAGGCTTAGCTATATATCTCTCGTCATGTAAAATACCCCCTAAGAATGGATAGCTATCAATAGGAAAATAGCTATCTACGGGTATATGATAGCTATCAATGGCTGAGCAATCCACCTCATTTACATAAAATGATAGCTATCAATGATAGCTATCATGATAGCTATCGACGGCTAAGTTAGCCTTCTCATTTAAATAATTCGTGCTCTCACAGAGCTAAGGTATAGCTATCGGAAGGCTAACTAGCTCTCGATGGCTAAGTAGATACCTGCCTCTACTGTGTCTGAGGGTTATCACCACCTTGATGATAGCTATCAAAAGTCTTCCTTGGATAGCTATCGAAGGGTAGTCTTTGACAGCTTTCTGAGAGCTAATGGAAGCTTTCCTGTTTGGTGAGGGTAGCTACCTAGTGTACAGTGTAAAGAGAGGGCGCTGTCGCCAAGTAAAGACGTGCTTTTTACACGGTGCGGAAACAGTGATTGTTTTTTGGAAAATACATCGTAATTTCAGGACTTTTATCAGTCAATCTCGAGGAATCTGATAAAGAAGCAACCCAAGAAGACACGGAACGAGCTAGCAGCTGTTTAGCCAGTACATTGGTCCGTCAGTCAACTTTAGTGAGTGTGTGACACATATCGTCAACATTACAAGTCGCCATCTTGTCTCTCAGAGTATATAGTACACGTCAACGTAAATTGCCGAACCGCGAGGATTTTGCCATCTTATCATTGATTTTCGCCGCAAGGACTCAGGAACCCGGTAAAGTTACTACCATAAAGACATGAATATGCGTTAGTATTTGTTTTGGCCGGTACCTTGACCCTTCACTAAATTTTGAACAACAGAGTATTGCAGACCTAACAACTTCAAGTCGCCATCTTATCCTGTAACACAAGTTGAAACGAAAGTGTGCAAGTCTTTCATCCACTTCCTTTGGAACCTGCCACCATGTATTACTTTGCTTTGATGTTTATTTTAACTGTAACACTAAACAGGTACATTTTCGAGACACATCATGGTACTCCGAGTTATAAATGTAACTTTACATCACTTTACATGCAGCTCAAGACAATGCCAAAACACTCTGTCATCATGAAACGTCCTCCTGGTGCGGTAGCAGTTATTATACTCATATTATCAGGAGACATCGAACAAAATCCAGGTCCCGCAAACATTAACTCAGTATACCCATGTGGTTTGTGTGAAATACCAGTGACATGGTCAAATGACGGCGTGTGTTGTGATGAGTGTAGTATATATGGCACCACAGATCTTGCATTGAACTCTGTTCAGCTGATTACGAACTCTTACATTGCTCAAATGTCCAATGGTTGTGCTGCAAATGTGATAGCATCAATGTCAGCAGCTTCACTTTCCATAGTTATGAGCTTGACTCAAATTACTATGCCCCACTATCAGGCATTGACCTTACACCAGACTCCATTTCCTCACAATTTTCTTTTAGTCCACTTAAGACTAGCAGTCCTAAACACCGTCATCATGTATCTAGTAGTCATAAGCCAGATACATTTTTCATTCAAAATCACCAGGTCTACAAAATATCTCTTCACCAAAACCCACTTCAAACAAATCATGGTATTCCTGGTTTATCTGATCATGATATCCTGGTAACAGATTCCATCACCAAGCCTCACTATGTGAAACAAAAACCCAAGAAATGTTTTCAGTACGCGAAGGCAAATTGGGCTGACCTTGGAAAGGAAGCCCATGAGATCTCAAATGATATAAATGACCTTTATGACCAAGGGGAGACAGTCCATTCACTATGGTCGACCTTCAGACAAAGACTCATGGAAGCAATCGATTCACACATTCCATCTAAGATGAGGCGTTACCAGAAATCGTTACCATGGTTCAATCACAAACTCAAAAAATTGACTAGACAAAAATACAGATTATACAAACAAGCAAAGAAGTCTGGAAAGTGGTCAAATTATAGACACATACAAAGAGAATGTAAGAGACAATTTAGACATGCCGAATGGTCGTTTGTAAACAATGCATTAGAGGAAGGACTGAAAAACAACAACAGCAAACCCTTCTGGAAGTTCATAAAGTCAAAGAAGCAAGACAACATTGGCATATCTCCATTGAAGAACAAAGGCCAACTAATCAGTGACAGTAAACTAAAAGCTGACACACTAGTCAACCAGTTTAGCTCAGTCTTTACTAAGGAAGATAACAGCACCATGCCGCAAATGACAAAACGAATAACAACAGGAATTGGTGAACTCAAAATCAAGCAGGAAGGTGTGGGAAAGCTTTTAAAGAACATCAACATTAATAAAGCAACTGGGTCAGACAACATACCAAACAAGGTCTTGAAAATATGTGCCACTGAGTTATCGTTAGGTTTGTCTTGCATATTCCAACGTTCCATCGACTCAGGAGAACTTCCAGATGACTGGCGAAATGCAAATATCACACCAGTGTACAAGAAGGGTGACAAACATCTTGCAGAAAATTATCGGCCAGTGTCTCTTACATCTGTATCATCAAAACTATTAGAACACATCATTTGCCGTCATATTTTGAACCATTTTGAGAAACACAACATATTAACAACCCTAAACTATGGATTCCGTTCTGGTTTTTCATGTGAAACTCAGCTATTGGTCACTATAAATGATCTCATGCAGTCCTACGACAAGGGTCTCCAGACAGATATAGCTATACTTGACTTTTCCAAAGCCTTCGACACCGTTCCACATAATAAACTACTCTACAAACTGGATCAGTATGGGATTAGAGGCCCGCTTCATAACTGGTTAACAAGCTTTTTACCAAATCGCCAAATGCAGGTTGTCGTCGAAGGTCAAAGTTCACAGAAAATACACGTAGACTCTGGTGTTCCTCAAGGCACTGTACTCGACCCACTGCTATTTTTATGCCACATTAATGATCTCCCTGACAGTCTGAAGTCTCAAGTTCGTCTATTTGCCGATGATTGTTTGCTGTACAGGACCATAAGATCTCAAAAAGACCATCATGTCATGCAAGACAACCTAATTGAGCTGGAGAAATGGGCAACATCGTGGGAATGCGTTTTAATACTAAGAAATGCCACATCCTGAGTGTTAGAAGCAAAAGCTCATATTTCTACAGCCTGAACAATCACATTTTAAAACAGGTAACGCATAACCCATACCTTGGCATTACTCTATCAGAGGACTTGAAATGGAACACACACATTACGAACTTGTCAAAGAAAGCTGCATCTACACTTGGCTTCCTCAGGAGAAATCTAAAACATTGTAATAAGATCAACAGAAAAACGGCATACATTTCACTAGTACGTTCAACAATGGAATACGGGGCAGCCATATGGGACCCCTTCACCCAAGCAAATATAGACAAGCTGGAACGCACCCAAAGACAGGCAGTAAGATTTATATCCAACAATTACAGATCCAGAGAACCAGGTTGCATACACAAAATGCTACAAGAAAACAATATCCAGTCATTACAGGAACGGAGAAGAGAACTCCGCCTCACTCTCTTGTTCAAAGTTGCTGAGGGTCAAATACCGGCCATACAACCTGATGCATATCTCACACCACAAAGACAAAAGCGTGCCATCAAACCAACGAAATTCGGAGATTATTTACATAACAACCCCGTGGAAAAATACGCTACAAACAACTATCGCTGCTACCAGATACCTCATTGCAAAACAGACATGTACAGGAACTCATTCTTTCCAAGAACTATCACTGACTGGAACAAACTAGAAAACGACCTGGTAACATCAAGATCGGTGGGTGCCTTTAAAGCATCCATCCAGCGGAACTAAGGGACTGTTTGCCCTCCTCTTCCGTTGATCATATGCCAGAAATTGGTTTTTCAACGTAATTGAACTGATACTGATACTGACAGTAAGTATGGAAGTGTAAAGCTTAGTCCGCTCTGGCCCGTGCGATACTTGTGAAGTTAATTTTGAAGTTTTCCCGATTATGTTGTCAAAACACGACCTACATGTAATCTGTAATCTGCAAAAAAAATTCTCATCAGTCTAACGATTTTGGTGTGGTAATGATCGACCAAATGCCAACGCTAGTGTGTACGTGTGCAACTGTAATCTAGTACCTTGTACAAATGATACAAGTAAGTAAGTTAGTTCGTACCCAAGAATATCAGTTTACGATTTGAATTATACAAACTGTCACTGTGTAATAGTGTTTGGATCGTGTTAGAACAGGTCCCTCAAAATGTGACTTTTCGGGTTATAATTTTTATGTAGAAGTGTATAGAAATATGTGTTTCATCCAGACTGGGTGTCTGGCCGTACATACACACCGGAAAAAAAGTAGCAGAAACACTGCCACTTGAAAAAAAATATAACAAGCAAGGGACTCTTCAGATTAGGCAAGAACTACATGTAACCAATATGTGTGAACAGCCACTAATATGTTGATACACTACCTGGGTCGGATTTACCAAATGCTCCTCCCAGATAAACAAATGTATTCCGTTGCACATGCGCAAACCTACTTCCGTAGCGTTAAAGGATTAAAGCCTTCACGTTGCAACCTACATCCTACCAGGTCCCCAGTTATACAGCTGGGTTGACTGAGGCACAGTCGTGGTTCAAATCTTGCCCAAGGACTTTAGCCATTCAGAAACAAACAGCAGGCAGCGACGGGGGCTTAAACCTGCAACCTGTAGATTCCAAGCCGGTCAAGCTAACCATTCACCCATCATGACTCCACATTATTGCATGCAAACTAAAAATATCACTGGCTTTCTGGCAGCAATACGTGAATTAGTCGATATTACTTTCACTGATGTTTAGGCCAAGACCTATTGTATTGCCATAATCTACATAAACACTTGGAAGTACGTAAACGAAGACATTCAACCTCCGTTTCCGTTGTAAAACCTAAGTCTTAACCTAATATTGTTCAAATTATCATTTGACACATATTTCTTTACTTACGACCTAAAGCCATGAGCTTTCAACTGCGATATCTGTGATAGTTTTCCCCAGGAGTTTTCCGCTCCTGCGTCATGCAATCACACACCACTAGCTAGGCACTACATATACAAGGCGTAAGAATCTACCGTACATTTGACTGCATGGCATTGTATGTTACTGCCCCCAAATACATGGGCGCCGTCAGAAACTCATGAAATTTGAAGTTTGTTCAAGATTTGGATCTGGTATTTTTTCACCACTTTCTAAAAATAGCATAAAATACTAAATTATGGGCGACACAATCACAACATAAACATTTGACCGTGCTGAGCAACATTTATTTGGACGGCAAAAACCACTATCAAACCAATTTCTAAGTTGTACATTACCTAACCGCTACAATCAAATAAGTAATTTTGATTGTTAACAAGAGAAACCACTGGTTTCATTTCCTCTCGGACCTTCTACTGCCAAGACAGCCGCCATTTTTAATCTCATTAAATTTCTCATCCAAAATGAGGCTGAAAACTAGAGGCTAGTTCCGTTCAGACTGATAGGAGTGTAGGGACTTGTATATCTTGAAATTTAACAATAAAGATGGCTGCCATTCGACCATATTTGATTCATTCACAAAACAAAAGTGACATGCATATGTCTCACATAGCATGTTACCCTTTATGCAGGGTTTGCTTGAAATCGGTTGGTGCATGCCAGAGATATGAGGGTGAACACACTCACACACGGATGGACAGACAGTTGGAAGGACCCCAATGTATTAGCCCCTTCTGGGTGGTGCCCAGTTGGGGGCTAATAAACTAATCATATTCTACATCTATTAACTTGTAAAAGAGGATGATACTCACAGTAAACCAAACTTTTTGACCGAGTAGTTGAGAATTTGGCCAAATAGGTTTAAAGTATCTGGCAAACATTATACCAATACTTGCACAGCCAATCCAACCAATGATCATCAAACAAGCTGCAATAGAGAGATTAAGATGATTTTAAATGCCCCATATCACAACACTGAAAATTGTTCTTTGTATGTCTCTTAATGTTAACTATTTAAAATGCATGATATGTGAGAAAAAACAGGAGATCAGCCACCAACCCAAGCAGTCATGAATTAATAGTTATACCTCCTATTGTTCTCTCTTTTAGGGATTATTATGTCATAGAGAGGAGTGTTTTGGCAACAATGGCAGACAGTAGTAATTCTGACTTTGATACTTGTCAGAATTTGTCTGAGAGTGATGCATCTGCTTTCAATGATGACTTTACCATATTCGATGGATTAATTCTTGAATCAGCTCTTTCTGTAGGTGTCATATCTTATATTCAGCAATAGTGAACATGTTAATGATTTTGGAGAGTACACATGTATAGTTAGTGTGATTGGTGAGTAATAAAACTATGTGTTTTCACCAGGTATGAGTGTTTTGCTACATGCATATTGTGCAACACATCATGTTTCCTGGGTTTCCCCATTGGATACGTGACCATTTATTTTTTATAAACACTTGCATCTTTTTGGTGTTCTCAATACATCTGAGTTTTATCTAGGCCATCTTACACAAATTTCAACATTTCTCGAAAGGTGTAGTTTTAATTTAAATAATCAAATGTAATGGACGACTTGCAATGTCGGCAGCTGAACTCCAATGTAATGGACGACTTGCAATGTCGGCACCTGAACTCCAATGTAATGGATGACTTGCAATGTCGGCACCTGAACTCCAATACCTTCTTGACTGACACTAATTAGGTGACACTCAATAAAATGTTGCTGAAATGAACAAAATGCTATGTTTTAATTCCTAATTATTGATTTCTAATCGAAAAGAAAATATAAATAATAATATCTAATATTTTTGTACCCCATCAAACTTACAGTAATCGGGTGAGTATCGAGTAGGACTTCCCAAGAAAACAACACAATGCAATATGGTGTTTAGAACATTCCCTTTGTTTATAGTTCAGACATCTCTGTGTTGTCACAGTACAGTCTATGACCTTTCCAAATATTTGCGAAAGTAGACTACAAATTCGTTATAGCAGAAAATTTTGTCGGAAAACTATCCCTCTTGAAAGCTTTGTACTTGCTTTATTTCATTTTCTTTTGATTGGGTTCATTAATAACATCAGCAAAGTGACATGTAGCAGTTTCGCCTTCTTCTTTCAAAGCACGATCATGGCCTGTGTTCACATTTATAGTGTTTCATCGTTTAGGTTGATATGGATGTACATGTATCAAAATGAAAACAATCGACTCTCATTACTATGGCAAGCAAAGCATACAATTGGATTATGTATTGTTTTCAAAAACATCACAATCATACTGAAGATATTTTACGACACTAAATTGCCTTCTTTACGAAGTTAAATCACCAATTTCAAAGCATTTTATATGTTCTCATTTATTTCACTTCAACCATGGTCACATCCATGGGAACTCGGGCAAATTGATAAGGAACTGGTAACATTTACTGGCTTTATACATGAAATACTTTCCCCCAGTGATAGGATGATGTGACGTCACAATTCCTCAAATTGAACACTGGCAGGCGCTGTATTTAAGGACAAAATAGCAACATACATGACCTTGTTACTTCGGAAGCTAAAACCGATTTTTAAGCTATACCAAAGATAACTGAGTTCAAACCAGATTTAAACTGAATGCCTCCCATAAGGGAATCACTAATTATGCAAATAACTCATTAAAATAAAAAAAACTATGGTAACAGGCTTTGTTTTTGGACAAGTGTGCTTTCTTAAGTTAATGTATGTGCCAAATTATACGGAATTTGAAGAGTGCATGATACTGCTTAATTACTGAATATCGTTTATTATTCAAAATACTCATTAAAAGGTAAAAGTTGTAGCAACAAACTTCATAGGACAGGTGCGTATTATTATGGTTGATATATGTATCATATTATACGAAATTTGAAGCTTGCATTTTTAAGATACAACGTAGTTACCTAAAATCATTAATTATGCAAATTTTTCATTAAAACTGTATGCTATAGCACCAAATTTTATAGGACGTACCTGCTTTGTTGTGGTTAACATTATGTACTAATTTGTATTGAAATTGAAGTATGCAGTCTTAAGATATAGCCTAATTACCGAAAATCATTAATTATGCAAATTATTCATTAACACTGAAAGGTACATCAACAAGCTTTACAGGACATGTGCGACTGTTATTGTTAACATGTGTACTGAATTATATTGAAATTGAAGTATGTATTCTTATGATATAGCCTAATTACTGAAAATCATTAATTATGCAAATTATTTATTAACACTGTAAGGTACATCAACTAACTTTATAGGACATATCTGTTTTCTTATGGTTAACGTATGTACTAAATTATGTTGAATATGAAGTATGCATTCTTAAGATATAGCCTAATTACCAAAAATAATTAATTATGCAAATTGTTCATTAACGCTGTAAGGTACATCATCAAATTTTATAAGACAAATGTATGTTCAAACTTGTTATAACGAATATACTAAATTATATTGAAATTGAAGAATGCAGTCTTAAGATATTGCTTAATTATTTGATTTCATTAATATGCAAATTTCTCTAATTAACCATTAACCGATCTGGCTGAAAACCTAATCAGGTCTAGCTATTACCCTAAAGATTATATATTCCAAATTTCAATACAATTGAGCCAGCCGAATTTTAGAAAATGATGACACAGACACACAGACAGACATTCGTATTTTAATACCTCCTGTACCCTTACGGGAGGTAAAAATGGTTTAAATCACTTCTCACACATTTATTTTATCAATAGAAATTGCAATGTCATTTGATTGGACCATCCATTTAAATTGTCTACACAAACAAACATACACACAGACACATACAGATACTTTGCCATGCCTATAGCACTACTGAACCTTATCAGTTCAGCTAAAAATCACAATTGTTTCTACTTAATTTGCATATCACTGTTCATATCAGTTTGACTCAACACAAATCGATCACAAGATCACTATTGACATACATACATTCATGAGTTGAAGTTTTGTATACTACTGACCTGATCATTTTGCTTTAAACAATCTACCAGCTAGACCCAATAAGCAACCCCCTCACCAAATATAAAAACAATCGGACCAGCACACAGACAGACAGACACACACACACTTTGCCATACCTATACCACTACTCTCAGACCACTATAGGAACAGACTAACAATAGCACCAATGGCATTGTAGCACAACTGTAGTTTTTAAAAAAATGCTTATCCACATGCTGGTCCATGCTAACTATAGGTGTTCATTTGCTGAATGACTATCCAGTTGCCTATCCAACCATGTTGCTATCTTTGCAATACCCTCGATCATTTGCCTGTTGCTATGGGCATAGTCATGTCGCTAGACATATTTGCATACATTTTTGAATGTTTTTATTCACTTGTGTATGAATTCCTGATATTATCTTTGCAATATACGTGATCATTTGGATGTGGTCTTGTTGCTAGGCACATTTGCATACATTTTTGAATGTTTATTCAATTGTCTATTAATCCCTGTGTTATCATTGCGAAATACACCACCACTTAGTTGTTGCTATGGGTGTGGTCATGTTGCTAGGGATATTTGCATACATTTTTTGAAGGATAACACTTCTAGAAACATCTCACAAGTTTCAGTCTCATTGACCAATTACTTTTTGAGATATACATTTTTGACCAAAATTCACATTTGTATACCTAATTTGCATATTACTGAAGAGATCATTATATGCTTAATCTGTACACCTGCAGATGCATCCCTGTTAAATTTTAGCCCAATCTGCTGAGTAGTTCTGGTATTACAGGTTTTTCACCCAAAGACACATTTTTAGCTCTAATTTACAAATTAGTCATGGAATCATCATGTCGTAAACAAATCTTAATTTACTCACCCCTAAGAATGTTCCAACTAATCTGCCCAGTAGTTTTGGAGTTTAAGTTTTGTTTTGTTTTTTACCAAAAATCACATTTTTGACCCAAATTACACATCTCTGATGTGATCGTTTTCTTTTGAATAATTTCCCTACTAGACACCCTAAGTAACATGACCACCAAATATCAAAGCAATCAGTCCAGCAGTTTTGACTTTAAGTTGTTTACACGCACACACACACACACACACATCCACACAGATAGACAGACAGACAGACAGATAGACAGAATCCCTGTTGTTATCTTTGTGAAATGCACCACCATTTGGTTGTTGCTATGGGTGTGGTCATAATTGCTAGGGATATTTGCATACATTCTTTGAATGTTTACTCACTTGCCTATCAGCTGAGGTTGTTATTTAATCAAAATATCCTACCATTAGGTTGTTACTAATGGCATGGTCATCGTTGCTAGGGCCAATTACCCAAGTATGACACACTCACAATTTGCAGACTAACAGTAACACTTTCAGAATCATAACCAAATTTCATCCCCGGTAGTTTGAGAGGTAAAGCTCAATACCAAAATCACTTTCATCATCTACAAGACTGACAGACAGACAGACAGACAGACAGACAGACAGACAGGCATTTTACCTTAAACCAACTAACCTGTAGTTCAGTGTTAAAGTTAGGTAGGCAATGTTGCCAAGCAACCTCAATGAGAGATTAATTCCAGTGTCATTCACACACACTTGTTACATTATGTTAAGTACAACATAAAATCTTTAATGGTTTAATCAGATCTATAAAACAATCATTTCTGTACTCATCGGGCCTAAATATTCCTATAGACATTTCAACAACAAAAAGTTTTTTAGCCCTAATTTGCATATTGCTAATGGGATTATCATGTAATCAATAGCACACAAGTGTACATCCCTAACAACATCCCTGTCAAATTTGAGCCAAATCGACCAAGTACTTTTGGAATTAAAGACTTTTGACCAAAAAACACATTTAAGCCCTAATTTGCATATCACTGATGAGATCATTGTGTCATAAACATTTCTTAAGCTAAACATCCTAAAGAAAATTCCCACCAAATGTCAGGCTGATCTGCCCAACGGTTTTGGAGTTTAAGTTTTTTGACTGAAAATCACATTTTTTTTTACCCAAAGCACACACTGGTGGTAAGATCATTTTGATGTGAACAAGTCATTGAGAATGACATATCCCCGCTATGATTGGGTTTTAAGGAATTATCACTACTCTGATCACGCAACAACACTTGTGAACCTAAATCAAACAGACTTAGATATGTTGTGTCTGCTTGTTGGACATGGAACAAGCCTACAACAATAAAGGATTGGTCGGGTATGGGGGATCATATCACAATGAAAATGGATATGCACATGTATGTTATAGAACGCTGTCCTAATACCAACTTTGAATGTGATCTGTTCAAGCATGTCTGAGTTATGGCTTTGGACATTGAAAAAACGCAAACAAAATGGCTGCCAGGTGGCCATATTGGATCATATTACAACAACAATGAATATGCACATGTATGACATAGAACACTGTCCTAATACCAACTTTGAATGAGATCTGTTCAAGCATGTCTGAGTTATGGCTTTGGACATGGAAAATTCACAAACAAAATGGCTGCCAGGCAGCCATATTGGATCGTATCATGACGACAATGGATATGCACATGTATGTCATAGAACACTGTCCTAATACAAACTTTGAATGAGATCTGATCAAGCATGTCTGAGTTATGGCTTTGGACATAGAAAATCGCAAACAAAATGGCTGCCAGGCGGCCACATTGGATCGTATCACAACAACAATGAATATGCACATGTATGTCATAGAACACTGTCCGAATACCAATTTTGAATGTGATCTGTTCAAGCATGTCTGAGTTATGGCTTTGGACATGGAAAATTCGCAAACAAAATGGCTGCCAGGGAGCCATATTGGATTGTATCACAATGAAAATGGATATGCACATGTATGTCATAGAACACTGTCCTAATACCAACTTTGAATGAGATCTGTTCAAGCATGTCTGAGTTATGGCTTTGGACATGAAAATTCACAAACAAAATGGCTGCCAGGCGGCCATATTGGATCATATCATGACAACAATGAATATGCACATGTATGTCATAGAACACTGTCCTAATACCAACTTTGAATGAGATCTGTTCAAGCATGTCTTGAGTTATGGCTTTAGACAAGGAAAATTTGGAAATAAAATGGCTGCTAGGCGGCCATATTGGATCGTATCATGAAACAAATTGATGTGCATATGTATGCCATTGTATGTTGCCCCTGAACCAAGTTGGAACAAAATCGGTCCAGACATCTCCAAGAAACGGCTGCGGATGGACGGACGGACGGACGCACGCACGCACGCACGCACGGACAGACGGAACCCAATCCATAAGTCTCCGTCTACTACTTTGTCTACTGATCTGATCATTTTGCTTTAAATAATCTCTCAGCTAGACCCAATAAGCAACCCCTCACCAAATATCAAAACAATTGGACCAGCAGTTTTTTAAGTATGTCGTTTTCACACACACACACATACACACACACATACACACACACATGTGCGCACGCTAACATAGATGACAGACAGACAGACACACACCACACCATACCATAAGCACTTTGAACCTTATATATCGTACGTATATCAGTTGTGCTAAAAACTAGGCCATTTTTCTGGCCTTTGCTGCTGCACTATTAGTCCAGTCAATTTAGCGGAAATTTAGGCCAAACCTTGATTTTATACTGAATAACATATCAAAAGTCTAGTAAAAAGGATGCATAATTAGTGAAAAAATAATATTCATGAAATATCAATTTGTTCAAAAAACCCATGCAAGTAACATATGTCTATGGGTAGGTCTGAAGATCATGAATTACTTTTGAATCATTATATGATTGTACAAACATTCCTATTGAATTTAAACAGACTTAAGGTTGTTGTATAGGCTATTTTTCATCCAATTCTTTATTGTAGAAATATTGTTGTAACTTTGCTAAAAATAAAGGTATTGACTCCAAATTTTGTCCCTTTAATATTCATCATAACATTAAAAACATTAAAGTAGAGTTTGTTTAAATAATGATATTTTTCATATTTTCCACTCTGTAATAGGCAATTTTGATTTTTTTAAAAAATTTTTTTTACAGTTGTCATCATAAATATACATGTCAAAATCTGTCCAGACATAATTTTGAAATTTTGATCCAAAATGCTCCAAATTGTCAAAAAGGCAATTTTTGTTGTATGTGTACCCCATTTTCAACAAAGCAGTGCCGAGTGCCTGTTTCACTAACATAAAAACCCTCTAACCAGTTTCTCATCCTTCATCTCAATTATCAAATAAAACAAACCCGAATTCCCTAGCATGTATAATAAGCTAGAATGAGTAAAATGAAGAAACGTTCAAAATGGTCAAAAAAGCAAAAAAATCTTGTTTTTTGACAACTTCTCAACCATTTCGCGGTACTTGTAAAGACAATACTTGGAAAATCAGGCTATAGGTAAACTGAGATAGCCACTACTATGGAAACCAGGCTATTGGTAAACTGAGATAGGCATTACTATGGAAATCAGGCTATAGGTAAGCTGAGATAGTCACTACTATGGAAATCAGGGTATAGGTAAACTGAGATAGTCACTACTATGAAAACCAAGGTATAGGTAAACTGAGATAGCAACTACTATGGAAATCAGGCTATATGTAAAGTGAGATAGTCACTACTATAAAAACCAGGGTATAGGTAAACTGAGATAGTCACTACTATGAAAACCAGGGTATAGGTAAACTGAGATAGCCACTACTATGGAAATCAGGGTATAGGTAAACTGAGATAGCCACTACTATGGAAACCAGGCTATAGGTAAACTCGGATAGTCACTACTATGGAAATCAGGCTATATGTAAAGTGAGATAGTCACTACTATGGAAACCAGGCTATTGGTAAACTGAGATAGTCATTACTATGGAAATCAGGGTATAGGTAAACTGAGATAGTCACCACTATGGAAATCAGGCTATAGGTAAACTGAGATACACTGTACAATATCTTACCCACAACTCTCTCTGATTGGTATGCTTGGAGGTTCCTTATTTTATAACTTTTTCAATAATCCATACTTTTCAACATTTTAAGTATAGAAATTAAGTTTAATTAATATGTAGCAAAAGTACGCTTCGGAATCAAAAATAAAGTTCTAAATTTTGTACAAAAATGAACTAACAACTAAATTAAGCATGTGCTGTGAATAAAACACTTTTAACTGTCAAAGTGTCAATAACTTGGGTAGTCAGTGTGCATGATGAGTTTTAGTATTTAAATTTCTTTTGTCATACCTATTCAAATAAATTTATATCTTTGGCAAAGTCATAACAGGTGCATATATTTTCCTTAGTTTCGTTGCAAATATTCTTTATGTCTTTCAAGAAAATCTGCTGACAAATTCCTAAAATTGCTACTCCTTCTACAATAAATCACTGATACCAGAACCGATGAAAATGGGTATTCAGAAATTCATCAGTGGCAATTCTACGCTTGCCAAATGGAAAAAATGTTTTTACAAAACCCTATACACTGGTGGGATTTGTCTGACTTCAAGGAAATGATGTCTAACACTACATATCAGAGAGAGTTGTGGGTAAAATGTTGTACAGTGAGATAGTCACTACTATGAAAACCAGGGTATAGGTAAACTGAGATAGTCACTACTATGAAAACCAGGGTATAGGTAAACTGAGATAGTCACTACTATGGAAATCAGGCTATAGGTAAACTGAAATAGTCACTACTATGAAAACCAGGGTATAGGTAAACTGAGATAGTCACGACTATGGAAAACAGGGTATAGGTAAACTGAGATAGTCACTACTATGGAAATCAGGCTATAGGTAAACTGAGATTCTCACTACTATGGAAACCAGGGTATAGGTAAACTGAGATAGTCAATACTATGGAAATCAGGCTATAGGTAAACAGAGAGAGTAACTACTATGGAAATCAGGGTATAGGTAAACTGAGATAGCCACTACAATGAAAACCAGGGTATAGGTAACCTAGGATAGCAACTACTATGGAAACCAGGCTATTGGTAAACTGAGATAGCCACTACTATGGAAATCAGGCTATAGGTAAACTTGGATAGCCACTACTATGGAAATCAGGCTATATGTAAAGTGAGATAGTCACTACTATGGAAACCAGGCTATTGGTAAACTGAGATAGTCATTACTATGGAAATCAGGGTATAGGTAAACTGAGATAGTCACTAATATGGAAATCAGGGTATAGGTAAACTGAGATAGTCACTACTATGGAAACTAGGCTGTAGGTAAACTGAGATAGTCACTACTATGAAAACCAGGGTATAGGTAAACTGAGATTATAGTCACTACTATGAAAACCAGGGTATAGGTAAACTGAGATAGTCACTACTATGGAAATCAGGCTATAGGTAAACTGAGATAGTCACGACAATGGAAAACAGGGTATAGGTAAACTGAGATAGTCACTACTATGGAAATCAGGGTATAGGTAAACTGAGATAGTCACTACTATGGAAATCAGGCTATAGGTAAACTGAGATTCTCACTACTATGGAAAACAGGGTATAGGTAAACTGAGATAGTCACTACTATGGAAATCAGGCTATAGGTAAACTGAGATAGTCACTACTATGGAAATCAGGGTATAGGTAAACTGAGATAGCCACTACTATGGAAATCAGGCTATAGGTAAACTGAGATAGTCACTACTATGAAAACCAGGCTATAGGTAAACTGAGATAGCCACTACTATGGAAATCAGGCTATAGGTAAACTGAGATAGTCACTACTATGAAAACCAGGCTATAGGTAAACTGAGATAGTCACTACTATGGAAATCAGGCTATAGGTAAACAGAGATAGTCACTACTATGGAAATCAGGCTATAGGTAAACTGAGATAGTCACTACTATGAAAACCAGGCTATAGGTAAATTGAGATAGTCACTACTATGGAAATCAGGCTATAGGTAAACAGAGAGAGTAACTACTATGGAAATCAGGGTATAGGTAAACTGAGATAATCACTAATATGAAAACCAGGGTATAGGTAAACTGAGATAGCCACTACAATGAAAACCAGGGTATAGGTAAACTAGGATAGCCACTACTATGGAAACCAGGCTATTGGTAAACTGAGATAGCCACTACTATGGAAATCAGGCTATAGGTAAACTGGGATAGCCACTACTATGGAAATCAGGCTATATGTAAAGTGAGATAGTCACTACTATGGAAACCAGGGTATAGGTAAACTGAGATAGTCACTACTATGAAAATAAGGCTATAGGTAAACTGAGATAGTCACTAATATGAAAATAAGGCTATAGGTAAACTGAGATACACTGTACAATATCTTACCCACAACTCTCTCTGATTGGTATGCTTGGAGGTTCCTTATTTTATAACTTTTTCAATAATCCATACTTTTCAACATTTTAAGTATAGAAATTAAGTTTAATTAATATGTAGCAAAAGTACGCTTCGGAATCAAAAATAAAGTTCTAAATTTTGTACAAAAATGAACTAACAACTAAATTAAGCATGTGCTGTGAATAAAACACTTTTAACTGTCAAAGTGTCAATAACTTGGGTAGTCAGTGTGCATGATGAGTTTTAGTATTTAAATTTCTTTTGTCATACCTATTCAAATAAATTTATATCTTTGGCAAAGTCATAACAGGTGCATATATTTTCCTTAGTTTCGTCGCAAATATTCTTTATGTCTTTCAAGAAAATCTGCTGACAAATTCCTAAAATTGCTACTCCTTCTACAATAAATCACTGATACCAGAACCGATGAAAATGGGTATTCAGAAATTCATCAGTGGCAATTCTACGCTTGCCAAATGGAAAAAATGTTTTTACAAAACCCTATACACTGGTGGGATTTGTCTGACTTCAAGGAAATGATGTCTAACACTACATATCAGAGAGAGTTGTGGGTAAAATGTTGTACAGTGAGATAGTCACTACTATGAAAACCAGGGTATAGGTAAACTGAGATAGTCACTACTATGGAAATCAGGCTATAGGTAAACTGAAATAGTCACTACTATGAAAACCAGGGTATAGGTAAACTGAGATAGTCACGACTATGGAAAACAGGGTATAGGTAAACTGAGATAGTCACTACTATGGAAATCAGGCTATAGGTAAACTGAGATTCTCACTACTATGGAAACCAGGGTATAGGTAAACTGAGATAGTCAATACTATGGAAATCAGGCTATAGGTAAACAGAGAGAGTAACTACTATGGAAATCAGGGTATAGGTAAACTGAGATAGCCACTACAATGAAAACCAGGGTATAGGTAACCTAGGATAGCAACTACTATGGAAACCAGGCTATTGGTAAACTGAGATAGCCACTACTATGGAAATCAGGCTATAGGTAAACTTGGATAGCCACTACTATGGAAATCAGGCTATATGTAAAGTGAGATAGTCACTACTATGGAAACCAGGCTATTGGTAAACTGAGATAGTCATTACTATGGAAATCAGGGTATAGGTAAACTGAGATAGTCACTAATATGGAAATCAGGGTATAGGTAAACTGAGATAGTCACTACTATGGAAACTAGGCTGTAGGTAAACTGAGATAGTCACTACTATGAAAACCAGGGTATAGGTAAACTGAGATAGTCACTACTATGAAAACCAGGGTATAGGTAAACTGAGATAGTCACTACTATGGAAATCAGGCTATAGGTAAACTGAGATAGTCACGACAATGGAAAACAGGGTATAGGTAAACTGAGATAGTCACTACTATGGAAATCAGGGTATAGGTAAACTGAGATAGTCACTACTATGGAAATCAGGCTATAGGTAAACTGAGATTCTCACTACTATGGAAAACAGGGTATAGGTAAACTGAGATAGTCACTACTATGGAAATCAGGCTATAGGTAAACTGAGATAGTCACTACTATGGAAATCAGGGTATAGGTAAACTGAGATAGCCACTACTATGGAAATCAGGCTATAGGTAAACTGAGATAGTCACTACTATGAAAACCAGGCTATAGGTAAACTGAGATAGCCACTACTATGGAAATCAGGCTATAGGTAAACTGAGATAGTCACTACTATGAAAACCAGGCTATAGGTAAACTGAGATAGTCACTACTATGGAAATCAGGCTATAGGTAAACTGAGATAGTCACTACTATGAAAACCAGGCTATAGGTAAACTGAGATAGTCACTACTATGGAAATCAGGCTATAGGTAAACTGAGATAGTCACTACTATGAAAACCAGGCTATAGGTAAACAGAGAGAGTAACTACTATGGAAATCAGGCTATAGGTAAACTGAGATAATCACTAATATGAAAACCAGGGTATAGGTAAACTGAGATAGCCACTACAATGAAAACCAGGGTATAGGTAAACTAGGATAGCCACTACTATGGAAATCAGGGTATAGGTAAACTGAGATAGCCACTACTATGGAAATCAGGCTATAGGTAAACTGGGATAGCCACTACTATGGAAATCAGGCTGTAGGTAAACTGAGATAGTCACTACTATGAAAACCAGGGTATAGGTAAACTGAGATAGTCACTACTATGAAAACCAGGGTATAGGTAAACTGAGATAGTCACTACTATGGAAATCAGGCTATAGGTAAACTGAGATAGTCACGACAATGGAAAACAGGGTATAGGTAAACTGAGATAGTCACTACTATGGAAATCAGGGTATAGGTAAACTGAGATAGTCACTACTATGGAAATCAGGCTATAGGTAAACTGAGATTCTCACTACTATGGAAAACAGGGTATAGGTAAACTGAGATAGTCACTACTATGGAAATCAGGCTATAGGTAAACTGAGATAGTCACTACTATGGAAATCAGGGTATAGGTAAACTGAGATAGCCACTACTATGGAAATCAGGCTATAGGTAAACTGAGATAGTCACTACTATGAAAACCAGGCTATAGGTAAACTGAGATAGCCACTACTATGGAAATCAGGCTATAGGTAAACTGAGATAGTCACTACTATGAAAACCAGGCTATAGGTAAACTGAGATAGTCACTACTATGGAAATCAGGCTATAGGTAAACTGAGATAGTCACTACTATGAAAACCAGGCTATAGGTAAACTGAGATAGTCACTACTATGGAAATCAGGCTATAGGTAAACTGAGATAGTCACTACTATGAAAACCAGGCTATAGGTAAACAGAGAGAGTAACTACTATGGAAATCAGGGTATAGGTAAACTGAGATAATCACTAATATGAAAACCAGGGTATAGGTAAACTGAGATAGCCACTACAATGAAAACCAGGGTATAGGTAAACTAGGATAGCCACTACTATGGAAACCAGGCTATTGGTAAACTGAGATAGCCACTACTATGGAAATCAGGCTATAGGTAAACTGGGATAGCCACTACTATGGAAATCAGGCTATATGTAAAGTGAGATAGTCACTACTATGGAAACCAGGGTATAGGTAAACTGAGATAGTCACTACTATGAAAATAAGGCTATAGGTAAACTGAGATAGTCACTAATATGAAAATAAGGCTATAGGTAAACTGAGATAGTCACTAATATGGAAATCAGGCTATAGGTAAACTGAGATAGTCATTACTATGGAAATCAGGCTATAGGTAAACTGAGATAGTCATTACTATGGAAATCAGGCTATAGGTAAACTGAGATAGTCACTAATATGAAAATAAGGCTATAGGTAAACTGAGATAGTCACTACTATGGAAACCAGGCTATAGGTAAACTGAGATAGTCATTACTATGGAAATCAGGCTATAGGTAAACTGAGATAATAATAATAATAATAATAGTCTTTATTGCCAATCGATAGAATCGAGAGGAATGTGCCTTGGCGTTGCTAAAAAAACACTCAAATACATAAAAAGACACCACAAAAGCACCATAAAATCACAAACGACTGATAAAAATGCAGTATTACGACACAAAAATACAATCTTAAAACGCTACATTCAAATGCGACAGTTTTGAACTGCTTTTGGAAAGAAACTGTGTAAAAACCGGTTTGTCTTACATTTAAAGGATCTAAAACGTTTCCCTGAGGGAAGGAGTTCGTAAAAGTGATGCGATGGGTGTGTTGTATCCTTTATAATCTTGTCGGATCTCCGTACAAGACGAGCAGCATAAAGAGAATCAACCGATGGAACCTCGCACCCGATTATTCTTGAAGCGGTCTTAGCTATTCTTTCAAGACTAATTCTATCCTTCTGTGTCGCATTACCGTACCAGACAGTAATAGAAAATGTAATAATACTCTCAATGATTGCTCTGTAAAAACGAATGAGAATATGTTGACTTAACCCAAATTTCTTAAGTTGCCTCAGGAAAAACAAACGTTGTTGTGCTTTTACCAAAATTGCGTGTATGTGGGTATCCCATCTCAATGTATTTGTAATTGTTGAACCTAAGAAGGTTAACGATTCCACCTGGTCAACATGTTGATCATTGATTTTAAGTGGGGCAATTAAACCTGGTTTTCTGCGAAAGTCGATGAGCATTTCCTTTGTTTTCTTAATATTCAGCTCAAGGTTATTGTTTGAGCACCAGTCAACTAGCCAGGCCACCTCGGAACGGTAGATGACTTCGTTGCCATTTTTAATCAGCCCAATAACTGTAGTGTCATCTGCAAATTTTACGAGTTTTACAGACTCATTATGGGAGACACAATCGTTGGTAAACAAGGAATATAACATCGGTGATAGGACACAACCTTGAGGTGCGCCAGTACTAAGAGTGATGGAATCTGATGTTTTATCCCCAAGCCTAACGGTCTGTGGCCTATTCAACAAAAAGTCCAAAAGCCAAAAACACAGGGACGTATTAAAATCAAATGATTTGAGCTTCTCAAACAATTGCTTTGGAACGATCGTATTAAATGCTGAACTATAATCTATGAAAAGAATACGTGCATATGTACCAGGTGATTCTAGATGTTGTAGAACAAAGTGTAAACCAAGAGCAACAGCGTCATCAACTGACCTGTTCGCTCGATATGCAAACTGGAATGGGTCAAGAAATGGCTCGGTAGCAGATTTAAAGTATCTTAATATGAATCGCTCAAAGACCTTCATGATTACGGAAGTTAGAGCTACAGGTCTATAATCGTTCAAACATGATATTTTCCTTCTCTTTGGAACTGGAACTATTCTGGAGGACTTGAAACATGCGGGTACTTTACACTGTTGAAGGGATGTGTTAAATATATCGGTAAATACAAGGGCAAGTTGGTCAGCACAGTACTTAAGTGTTGACGTAGATACGTTATCAGGACCTGCAGCCTTTCTAGTATTCTGCAGCAAAAATGATTTTCTAACTTCAGTTTCCTCTACGATGAAAGGTGTAGAGAGACGCTCTGAACAAAAATCTGTAAGTAAACTATGTACATGCAGATGTAGTGTTATTGGCGTCAAATCGACTGTAAAACTGATTTAATTTGTCGGGGAGACTTGGGTCAAAATTTTGCGTGAGACTACTTTTTATCTTATAACCTGTAATTTTTTCAAGACCTTGCCAAACTTTCTTTGTATCATTACCAGAAAACTGCACCTCCAACTTGTCCCTGTATTTCACTTTAGCAGATTTAATTGCTCTGCGCGCTTCATACTTAGTTTTTTTGTATGTTAGCAAGTCACCAGCTTTAAAGGCATTATCTTTCTTTTGCAAAATTTTCTTGAGTTCCCGAGTAAACCATAGTTTATCATTTGCATAAATAATGACATCCTTAGTTGGTATACAGATACTCTCACAGAAACTTACATAAGAAACAATAGTATCTGCATAGTCATCAATATTGTCACACGAATCTTTAAAAGCGTTCCAATCAGTAAAGTCAAAACAGGCTCTCAACTTGTCAATGTTGTCGTTCGTCCATTTGCGGACACTCTTTTTCCATGGTTTTTCCGTCTTCAATTTCTGTCTGTACTTTGGCAGTAAATATACCATCGCGTGATCAGAGTTACCCAGAGGCGCACGAGCAACGGAATGATAGGCATCAGGGATAGAACAATAACAGTTGTCCAACGTTTTCTCTTCTCTGGTTGCGCATGTAATTTGTTGTTTAAATTTTGGAAGCTGACTCCTTAAATTGGCATGATTAAAGTCACCGGTGATTATAACAGCAGAATCAGGGAAGCGATTCTCTAGAGCTGTGATGTGTTCGGAAAGTTGTTGGATAGCAATAGATGCTGTTGCATGTGGTGGGATATAAACTCCAATAAGAATCAAGGAACTAAATTCTCTTGGAAGATAAAACGGTTTACAACTGATAGATAAAGTTTCCAAATCAGGAGAACATGTTTTAGAGAGAACTTCTGTATCGCTACACCATCTCTGGTTCACCATGAAACACACACCTCCACTTTTAGACTTGTGAGAAAGTTCAGGTAACCTGTCCATTCTGTACATTGCGTAACCAGGTGGTTCAACAGCTGACTCAGGAATGGTAGAGTCAAGCCAAGATTCAGTGAAACAAAACACAAAACAATCTCTAAAATCCCTCCTAGACTTTATCATATAGAATAGTTCGTCACATTTATTCCTGAGAGATCGGACATTAGAGAGGTAGATACTGGGTAGTGGAGGCCGGTAACTGTGACGTCGAAAACGAGCGAGAGCATGGCCTCATTTCCCACGTTTCCTTTGGCGTCATACGCGAAACGGGGTAACACCTTCGTCAACAATAGACCCTTGAACATCCAAGTGGTCGTCGAAAATGCAATCCAAATTACCAATAGCCACTACTATGGAAACCAGGGTATAGGTAAAGTGAGATAGTCACTACTATGGAAACCGAGGTATAGGTAAACTGAGATAGTCACTACTATGGAAACCAGGCTATAGGTAAACTGAGCTAGCCACTACTATGAAAACCAGGGTATAGGTAAACTGAGATAGTCACTACTATGGAAATCAGGCTATAGGTAAACTGAGATAGTCACTACTATGAAAACCAGGGTATAGGTAAACTGAGATAGTCACTACTATGGAAATCAGGCTATAGGTAAACTGAGATTGTCACTACTATAGAAACCAGGGAATAGGCAAACTGAGATAGTCAATACTATGGAAATCAGGCTATAGGTAAACAGAGAGAGTAACTACTATGGAAATCAGGGTATAGGTAAACTGAGATACTCACTACAATGAAAACCAGGGAATAGGTAAACTAGGATAGCCACTACTATGGAAACAAGGCTATTGGTAAACTGAGATAGTCACTACTATGGAAATCAGGCTATTGGTAAACTGAGATAGCCACTACTATGGAAATCAGGCTATAGGTAAACTGGGATAGTCACTACTATGGAAATCAGGCTATAGGTAAACTGGGATAGTCACTACTATGGAAATCAGGCTATAGGTAAACTGAGATAGTCACTACTATGGAAATCAGGCTATAGGTAAACTGAGATAGCCACTACTATGGAAATCAGGGTATAGGTAAACTGAGATAGTCACTACTATGGAAATCAGGCTATAGGTAAACTGAAATAGTCACTACTATGGAAATCAGGGTATAGGTAAACTAAGATAGTCACTACTATGGAAATCAGGCTATAGGTAAACTGAAATAGTCACTACTATGGAAATCAGGCTATTTGTAAACTGAGATAGTCACTACTATGGAAATCAGGGTATAGGTAAACTGAGATAGTCACTACTATAGAAACTAGGCTATTGATAAACTGAAATAGTCACTACTATGGAAATCAGGCTATTGGTAAACTGAAATAGTCACTACTATATCAGGCTATTTGTAAACTGAGATAGTCACTACTATGGAAATCAGGGTATAGGTAAACTGAGATAGTCACTACTATGGAAACCAGGGTATAGGTAAACTGAGATAGCCACTACTATGAAAATAAGGCTATAGGTAAACTAAGATAGTCACTACTATGGAAATCAGGGTATAGGTAAAGTGAGCTAGTCACTACTATGAAAACCAGGGTATAGGTAAACTGAGATAGTCACTACTATGGAGATCAGGCTATAGGTAAACTGAGATAGTCAGGACTATGGAAATCAGGCTATAGGTAAACTGAGATAGCAACTACTATGGATATCAGGCTATAGGCAAACTGAGATAGCCACTACTATGGAAACCAGGCTATTGGTAAACAGATAGTCACTACTATGGAAACCAGGCTATAGGTAAACTCTGATAGTCACTACTATGGAAATCAGGCTATAGGTAAACTGAGACAGTCACTACTATGGAAATCAGGCTATAGGTAAACCGAGATAGTCACTACTAAGGAAATCAGGCTATAGGTAAACTGAGATAGTCACTACTATAAAAACCAGGGTATAGGTAAACTGAGATAGTCACTACTATGGAGATCAGGCTATAGGTAAACTGAGATAGTCAGGACTATGGAAATCAGGCTATAGGTAAACTGAGATAGCAACTACTATGGATATCAGGCTATAGGTAAACCGAGATAGTCACTACCATGGAAATCAGGCTATAGGTAAACTGAGATAGTCACTACTATAAAAACCAGGGTATAGGTAAAGTGAGATAGTCACTACTATGGAAATCAGGCTATTGGTAAACTGAGATTGTCATTACTATGGAAATCAGGGTATAGGTAAACTGAGATAGTCACTACTATGGAAACCAGGGTATAGGTAAACTGAGATAGCCACTACTATGAAAAAAAGGCTATAGGTAAACTGAGATAGTCACTGCTATGGAAATCAGGGTATAGGTAAACTGAGCTAGTCACTACTAAGAAAATCAGGGTATAGGTAAACTGAGATAGTCACTACCATGGAAATCAGGCTATAGGTAAACTGAGATAGTCACTACTATGGAAATCAGGGTATAGGTAAACTGAGATAGTCACTACTATGAAAACCAGGGTATAGGTAAACTGAGCTAGTCACTACTATGGAAATCAGGCTATAGGTAAACTGAGATAGTCACGACTATGGAAATCAGGGTATAGGTAAACTGAGATAGTCACTACTATGGAAATCAGGCTATAGGTAAACTGAGATAGTCAATACTATGGAAATCAGGCTATAGGTAAACAGAGAGAGTCACTACTATGGAAATCAGGCTATAGGTAAACTAGGATAGCCACTACTATGGAAACAAGACTATTGGTAAACTGAGATAACCACTACTATGGAAATCAGGCTATAGGTAAACTGGGATAGCCACTACTATGGAAATCAGGCTATAGGTAAACTGGGATAGTCACTACTATAGAAACTAGGCTATTGATAAACTGAAATAGTCACTACTATGGAAATCAGGCTATAGGTAAACTGAGATAGTCACTACTATGGAGATCAGGCTATAGGTAAACTGAGATAGTCAGGACTATGGAAATCAGGCTATAGGTAAACTGAGATAGCAACTACTATGGATATCAGGCTATAGGCAAACTGAGATAGCCACTACTAGGGAAACCAGGCTATTGGTAAACTGAGATAGTCACTACTATGGAAACCAGGCTATAGGTAAACTATGATAGTCACTACTATGGAAATCAGGCTATAGGTAAACTGAGATAGTCACTACTATGGAAATCAGGCTATAGGTAAACCGAGATAGTCACTACTATGGAAATCAGGCTATAGGTAAACTGAGATAGTCACTACTATAAAAACCAGGGTATAGGTAAACTGAGATAGTCACTACTATGGAGATCAGGCTATAGGTAAACTGAGATAGTCAGGACTATGGAAATCAGGCTATAGGTAAACTGAGATAGCAACTACTATGGATATCAGGCTATAGGCAAACTGAGATAGTCACTACTATGGAAAACAGGGTATAGGTAAACCGAGATAGTCACTACCATGGAAATCAGGCTATAGGTAAACTGAGATAGTCACTACTATAAAAACCATGGTATAGGTAAAGTGAGATAGTCACTACTATGGAAATCAGGCTATTGGTAAACTGAGATTGTCATTACTATGGAAATCAGGGTATAGGTAAACTGAGATAGTCACTACTATGGAAACCAGGGTATAGGTAAACTGAGATAGCCACTACTATGAAAAAAAGGCTATAGGTAAACTGAGATAGTCACTACTATGGAAATCAGGGTATAGGTAAACTGAGCTAGTCACTACTATGGAAATCAGGGTATAGGTAAACTGAGATAGTCACTACTATGGAAATCAGGGTATAGGTAAACTGAGATAGTCACTACTATGAAAATCAGGGTATAGGTAAACTGAGATAGTCACTACTATGGAAATCAGGCTATAGGTAAACTGAGATAGTCATTACTATGGAAACTAGGCTATAGGTAAACAGAGATAGCCACTACTATGGAAATCAGGCTATTGGTAAACTGAAATAGTCACTACTATGGAAATCAGGCTATTTGTAAACTGAGATAGTCACTACAATGGAAATCAGGGTATAGGTAAACTGAGATAGTCACTACTATGGAAATCAGGGTATAGGTAAACTGAGATAGTCACTACTATGGAAACTAGGCTATTTGTAAACTGAGATAGCCACTACTATGAAAATAAGGCTATAGGTAAACTGAGATAGTCACTACTATGGAAATCAGGGTATAGGTAAAGTAAGCTAGTCACTACTATGAAAACCAGGGTATAGGTAAACTGAGATAGTCACTACTATGGAGATCAGGCTATAGGTAAACTGAGATAGTCACTACTATGGAGATCAGGCTATAGGTAAACTGAGATAGTCACTACTATGGAAATCAGGCTATAGGTAAACTGGGATAGCCACTACTATGGAAATCAGGCTATAGGTAAACTGGGATAGCCACTACTATGGAAATCAGGCTATAGGTAAACTGAGATAGCAACTACTATGGATATCAGGCTATAGGCAAACTGAAATAGCCACTACTATGGAAATCAGGCTATAGGTAAACTCGGATAGTCACTACTATGGAAATCAGGCTATAGGTAAACTGAGACAGTCACTACTATGGAAATCAGGCTATAGGTAAACCGAGATAGTCACTACTATGGAAATCAGGGTATAGGTAAACTGAGATAGTCGCTACTATAAAAACCAGGGTATAGGTAAACTGAGATAGTCACTACTATGGAAATCAGGGTATAGGTAAACTGAGATAGTCATTACTATG
This sequence comes from Glandiceps talaboti, assembly GCF_964340395.1. Taxonomy (NCBI): domain Eukaryota; kingdom Metazoa; phylum Hemichordata; class Enteropneusta; family Spengelidae; genus Glandiceps; species Glandiceps talaboti. The sequence continues at coordinate 473,065 of NC_135554.1, forward strand.
GAAATCAGGCTATAGGTAAACTGAGATAGTCACTACTATGGAAATCAGGCTATAGGTAAACCGAGATAGTCACTACTATGGAAATCAGGGTATAGGTAAACTGAGATAGTCACTACTATAAAAACCAGGGTATAGGTAAACTGAGATAGTCACTAATATGAAAACCAGGGTATAGGTAAACTGAGTATAATGGCTATGTGCCGCAGTACATGAGAAACCAAATACACATATACAGAACTAGTTATAATACGAGAAATAGCATTTCAACCTTTAAGATTCCCAGAGTTAAAGGCTGCTGCATTAATACTTTAAGGTACACTGGTACTGCAGTATGGAACAGTTTACCCAGCCAATACGGCATTCTCAGTGTAAAAGTGCATTCAAGAAATCGGTTAAAAACCACTTAATGTCTCAAATGCTTGCCAACAGTAAAAGTTAGTAATGTATATACATTAGTTGTATTGTTTTTCAGGAGTCATTTCAATGTTTTTATGTTTCATTTCCATTTTACACCAATCTTGCTTCAATCACATGACCAGCGCCATGTTGAATTTTTGAAATCGAGGACCACAATGGAAATAAGTATTAATTGCTTTCTTGTGCTATCCTCGGTAATACTTTTAAGTGTATGTTTTTACTACATTTTATTGCCAAATAAATTCAAATTCAAATCGAATCAAATAAATATCACACACAAAATAAGTTATATTGCACCACAAAAAGCGATCATTCAATCGATCAATCATTCAACCAAGTACTAAATCAATCAATAAATCAATTGATCAATCAATGACATTCTTGCTGCCCCCGTGCCATGAACAATGAATGAGGTTTCATGCCATGCTACCACTTGAGAGGAACATTCTTTCAGAAACACTACCCTACTGTGAGTGTAATTATACATGAACACACATCTGGAGTTACATATTTATCAACATTTTGCAACAATAGAAGTTTGTGCTTATCTTTATAGCTTGATGCCTATACTTGTTCCTATCATATACACTTACTTACCATGTGATTTTAGTTTTGGATCAACTCCGGCAGCACCACTTGCAATGTTATTTCTGGTAAAATCTATCTTTGCTGCACTTATAATGGGCAGTTCAATATGTTTACTTAATCCAGCTGTGAAGATAAAGAAAAAATGTGGCATATTTAGTTCATTTTACTGTCCATCAGGGATTGCACACATAGACCCTTAATTTCAAGACAGAGTATTCCTTTCCAAACGAGAGGTTATGGCCATCAAGCTAACATCATTTTTACCTCCCGTAAGGGTACGGGAGATAGTGAAGGGGATATCTGTCTGTCTGTCTCTCTGTCTGTCTGTCTGTGTGTGTCTGTGTGTGTGTCTGTTTCATGATTTTCTTAAAAATGACTGGCTCAATTATAGTGCAATTTGGTACATATAATGTTTGGGTTAATGGCTAGACCTGATTAACATCACTAATTATGCAAATTATTCATTAAAACTGCAATCTACATAAACAAACTTTATAGGACATATGCGCTTCGTTATGGTCAACTTATGTACTAAATTATATTGAAATTGCAGTATGAAATTTTAAGATATAGCCTAATTACCGAAATTCATTAATTATGCAAATAACTCATAAAAGCTTTAAGCTAAATCAACAAACCTTATAGGACATATGCGCCTTGTTGTAGTTAAAGCCCTGGCTTTCAATCCCAGGTTCTCGCATTAATGGGTACTCCGCCCTACAAACATCGCCTTATCTACTACATTTGTATCAGTAAATCGAATGCCTAACGTATACATATTAATTTCAAGTTTTACTGTCAAAATATACCAAAGACAAGGTGAAGCAGTATCATTCTTTACAATTTTCCACTGCACAAGATCGGGAGTGTTCGTGGCCAAAGCTAGGTTACCGGTTGTGGAGGCAACTAGATTAGCATCAGTGGCCTGAAAGGGACGCTGTGGATGGCATGCAATGTCTATTTTAGTGACACTTTGTATGGAATGGTTTTGACTCTCACCAACACCATGAAAATGTAATGCAAATGGGTTATATTCCAAACTCCGTAACTAAGATTACGGCTGAGGAGGAAAAAGACTTATTGTACCAACTCCGACCGACACGCCACTCAAACAATGTTTTGGACACCCTTTTTTACCCTCCTCCACTGCAGCTAGCACATTATAAAATTCACGTATAAAATGGGTGGTTGTGTATAGAAATGGATGTGAAATGATGCTACAACCTTGTAACATGTTATAAACTGTGCAGTCAAAGTTTAGAACAGTCAGTCGGAACTTGCAGTCAGGATGAGTAAGATGTCAATTATCGTCACCCAAGATCAGAGAGAGGCAGTCGAGGCGCTTTTCACCTATTCTGATTGGGATTGGTCATTGTGCAAGACACAGAGAATATCTGTACTCGATGTGCTCATAACTTGGTTTCAAGCAAAGAAGACGGCTAGAATTGACGTCAATGACAAATTTACATTTTGTAATCATGTACATGTATGGCACACTATCATGATTTTCAGCTATCGTGTTTATTTTGGAGATAATGTAAGCATCATTAGGATTAGTTCGTTTGTGTGTACTACATGTTGATTGACAGCTGCATGACGTTATCAACAGCAAAGTCGGCGTAGCTTTTCTGACGTCTGACCGCAAGTAATTTCGAGAAATGTACCTCAGATTTCCATTTTTATTGAAAACGAATGCTGTAATTACATACGTCATATATTCATAATGACTTGGTCACAGTACGGTAGATGTCAATGGTCAGAACACGTGCAAAACTGCAGTTAAGCAGGAGCTATCACTAGGTTGTTACCACTTCCCTGTTGTTTAGCAAAATGACCACAAAGGGCCTTCGCCATTTATATAGGGGAGGCGGGCCTTTAATATATGCACCAAATACTCCATTGTACACTGCAAACTGGAAATTTAATTTAGCGCCCTCTGGGAAACATTTCTCCACCTGGGGGAATGGCATATCAGACATGGCAAATTCTGCCATGCTTTAACGCAGTGTGTCACTTACAAGTTGACAATGTTCCTGGAGCTAAGCTCATGTACAATGACCCCTCCGAAGCTACTGTAGTTGAACTAAAGCGTTGGTTGTCTTGTAGAAGAGGTGCAACCATTTTGGTCGTAACTACTGTTGTTCCTAGCAGTACCTTGCATTTTCCTGTAACAAACCATTAATTAGAAGGCCCTTGGTATAAAGTGTATACAAACATGTGTATTTTTAGGTTTCTTCCAGTTGTAACAATTTTTGTTATCAAAGCTGTGGTCAGATTGATAATCATTGTCAGCTGAATCAGCTGTGTCAGTGTGTGTACGTGGGCGTTCACTTGTGCATTCACCTTAGATAAATTGTTTTGTCGGATAACTATCCCTCTTGAAAACTATGTATTCGCTTTACTTCAATTTCCATCCACATAGTGACACGGAGCGGTTTCGTCTTCTTTCAGTGTTTACAAAAGCCCCTACTGAGCCCCCCCCCCCCCCCCATGAAGCCCTACCCATGTACCCTACTGTGGTGTGTTGAGTATCGTCTCTGACTGTTTGTGTAAAAAATCTGAACATGATGAAGAGAACTATGGCTAAACATGTCTTACGTATACAGTGCGATTTTTTTAAAGTGGGAGCATGATGTGATGATTGTGCTGTCCTGTGTCATCCACTACAAACCCGTGTTTGGCATGATGCAGTATTTTTTCGGATACAACAATGGCAACAAAAATTGCAACATTTCTAAGTTTATACTTTAATTACGATATGACATGACTTATCATCTGCATCAAATTGAAAGCAATCAGACTACGCATTTTTTTTTACTGTTTTTACCAAAAAAAAAACCTATCATAGTGAAGATATTTTACGAAGCGTACCTGCCTTCTTTATTAGTTAAAACGCCATTTTCAGAGTAGTTTATATGTTTTCTGTCATTTTTGCTTTGATCATGGCCACACACATGGGGAACTTCTGGATTGATCAGGAAATCCACTAACATTAACGGCTTTAACACCAGCCTTTAAAAAACACGGTGTCTGTTTTGTCTTCCCCTTCGGAAGCTCATTGTCGCCTTCTAAATATCGCCACATACTTATAAATACAATGTGGAACTGTCTCAAACACATTAAAAGTTTCATACACTTCGAACAGTAAAGTTTACAACAGTGATTATTATATGGCGGAAAAAGGCACATGCGCTGAATGGGTATATGAATCTGAATGTCTACGACGTTCTGATTTGTCAAACACAAAGAATTAGAAAAATTCAACCAATCATGTGTTTGCTAACATAATTTCATTAAGTAAATGCGGTATGCTACGTCATATGTAGACATGATATCAACATTGACAACTGAACACATGTAGTGAGTTCACTCAGTCGCTTGACTTGAACGAGATGTCGAGAGTAAAATAGGTAACACAAGATCAGATTCATGTAGGTGAAACTGGATATATCTTTGAATAAATGTTATTATTTACTCCAAATTCGAATAGGTAAGACAAGATCAGATTCATGTAGGTGAAATTGGATATATCTTTGAATAAATGTTATTATTAACTCCAAATTCGAGTTGGTCATAAGGACCGATAAGATGTTGTAATTCTGAAAAAGTGTCGTTTCTCCCGAAACGGGGTTCCTGTAACACTCGTAAAACCAGTGGCAGACTCCACTGTGGAACTGTTTGTCTAGAGGGAGGACGCTTAAGAAGGAAGTGGCGAATCATGTTGGAGAGAATTTTGTCCTGTCCAAAATCCTCTCCTCCAATACTTTTAATGGTGGCTGCAATGGCTGACCGATATACTTTAATAGTATTGGGAGAGTACTTTTTTGTGACAAAAAGAAAAAGAAGGAAGTCAGCTAACTGCCTTGTTAGTGACTTTGACAGGACTAATGTTTTCTGTCACACCAACTACAGAAGAATTGCCATTTCTCATTGCATGTAGCCAGTGTACTGGGTCTCTGAGGTCTGGCAATAATGGCTGCAGACTCTCTAGCAAAAGCCTTTCTCCATGAGGGATTGTTCAACAACCGAAACACGTGAAGATGGACCATCTCTGGGTTCGGGTGAATGATGTTCCTGTCCTGTGTCATTAGATCCTCTCTCAGTGGGATTTTGAGAGGAGGAGCAATCAACAGATTGAGAATGGTTGGGAACCATGCCTTGGTGGGCCAAAGAGGTGCCACTAGAAAAATCATTGGCCCCTCTTCCTGGATTTTCCTGAGAACTCTGGGCAGCAGAATGATTGGTGGAAAGGCATATGCCATTATCCCCTCCCATGACATGGAGAGAGCATCCACCGCCATTGCCCTTGGATCTGGTACTGGGGATACATACACTGGTAGTTTCCTGTTCTTGTGTGTGGCAAAGAGATCCATTGATGGGCGACCCCAACAATGGAAAATCTGATCTACTACACTCTGTGGTAGTTCCCATTCGGTTTGTCGTATCCGACGCCGACGGGACAGTGCATCGGCTATCCCTTTCAGCCTGCCTGGTAGGTGTCTGGCTATTAGCGTAATCTTTTTGTCCTGACACCATAGCATTAGATCCCACAACAGATAACATAGAGTTGGGGAGACTGTCCCCCCCCCCCCCCCCAATTTGTTTATGTAAGCAACTACCGTTGTGTTGTCTGAGTGTACTAATATGCAATGCCCCCTTACCAGAAACTCTAATTTCTGGAGGGCCAGGAACACTGCTTTCAGCTCTAGCCAGTTTATGTGGTGACAGCGTTCGGTTAAATTCCACCGACCTGCTGTCATATGACCTGCCACATGCGCCCCCCATCCCTCGTTTGACGCATCGGTGAATAAGGAGATGTCGGGGTTGGGGGGGTACGAGTGACCTCCCCCTCAATAAAGTCGCCGTGTTCAGCCACCAGTTGAGATGAAGCCGAAGAGAGGGACGAATAGGGATAGAAGTCTGCAATGGCTGACTGGATGGGTGCCAAAGCGCTAATAGGTACAACTGGATCGGGCGCGTTCTTAGTCGTGCCCAAGGGGTGATGTCTATAAATGAGTTCATCAGCCCCAGGAGAGATAACAGACTCCTTGCTACTATTGAGCGTAGTAGAAGGATGGACCGAATGAAAGTTAACAGTTTGTTGATTCGGTCCTCGGTTGGGCAAACAACTCCCAATTCCGTAAGCAATCTCATTCCCACAAAGGTCATGTCCTGGGTGGGAGTCAAACATGATTTCTCTTGACTGAGAATAAATCCTAGACCTTGGAGAAGATCTGTCGTCATGGCCACTTGAGTGGCTAGTACGACCCGTTCCTTCCCCCTCAGTAACCAATCGTCTAAATAGGGGTGTAACAGAATTGATTGTTGGTGTAACCATGCCACTGGTACTGCCGCCACCCGTGTAAACACTCGTGGTGCTGTTGCCAGACCGAAGGGGAGAACTGTGTATTCGTAAACCTGTCCGTCGATTGCAAAACGGAGGTACTTGTAGTAGACAGGGTGAATAGGTATATGGAAATAAGCGTCCTTTAAATCTATGGACGCCATCCAATCGCCTGGCTGAATGGCAGCCAACACCGCTCTGGGTGTTTCCATTTGAAACTTGGGGACTACAAGATACCGATTGAGAACGGAGAGGTTGAGAATTGGTCTCCAGCCTCCCGACTTTTTGGGGACCAGAAACATGTGGTTGAAAAACCCTGGTCCCTCGTGTTTTAGGTTGACTGTACGAATAGCAGCCTTTTCTAAAAGACCTTGAATGGCCTCCCTTAAGGCAAGAACCCGATCTGGTTGCCTTGGTAGCGGGGTAACTATGACCTTCGTGGACAGTGGAGGCTGTGATACGAAGTCTAGGATGTCTCTTACTGTATTTAGTACCCAACTGTCGGATGATATTGCGGACCAGTTTTGTGCATAGAAACGGAGTCGTCCCCCCCACTGGACTTTGCTGTGCTGGTGGGGGGACAGTGAGAGTGGTTATTGGGTCAGGAGCGCTGAGCACTCCCTGACCCCCTACCTGCAGAATCCGAGAACGGTCTGGGCATGTTGTCGGTCTTAGGCTTAGACACATTACCTCGTCCCCTACCCCTATTAAAAGTCTTGGACTTGTAAGGAACACTGGGTTGCTTGCCTCGTCCAACAGGCACTGGTCGATTGCCAGCTTGTTTTGCCCTAGGCTGTTGTACACGGGGTGTAGGAGGTTTATCCCATAGTAGGCGTTCTCGCTGTTTAGCCTCACTGGCACATGCTGCTAGCGCAGTGAGACGACCATCAAACAGACTGGTTGTGGCAATAGGAGCTAAACGAGCTTCCTGTTTCAACTCGGAAGACAATGAAACAGATTTGCGTTTCAAAAAGGCATCCCTCTCCATTAATTGGAGAGTTGTATACTCTCTGCAAGCAGACTCTGCTATGTGAGACAAACCCTTATCCACAATCTCAATAATTCGAGATACTTTAGGACTATTGAGATTTACAGCCTGAAGTTCTTTGAATAGAACAGCTAGGAACCAGTTCAGTGTTGATGTTACACAAAGTTGTTGATGTGCCGAATCACCCAACTTTTTAATGTGAGCTTTGTCTATATAGACAGCTCTGAACAATGATGGATCCTGATCCACTGCATCCACATCACCATCCAGTGGGGGGGGGGGTGTGAACATGCTGGTTGTGATGAATGAGTGCGGTATGCCGTACCCCCATAACGAAACCATGGATAGGCCCCAGCTCGTAAGGCTGTATGGTCCTTTCCACTGCCGACCACTTCCTGGTAAATCTTATCATGAAGAGGCTGAACCAGGGATGAATAAGGCAATGACAAGGGGGTTGACTGGTCTTTGGGGTTGCTAGCCCGTAAGGCAGCACCAGTTTCAGACAAAGGAGGAAGAACCAAATTAGGAGGGGTGCACTCAGCTGGGAAGTCTCAGTAAACCCACTGAATACAATCCTTGTATGCAAACACTGGTTCTTCTTCCCTACATGGGGAAGAGGCTCGAGAGATTGTTGGACTGTGACCTCTTGACCTCTCTTCCTCCCCTGAGGATTCCCCAAAATCCTTGCTATGAGATGCTGCAACTGAAATAGCATCAGGATCCGTCATCCTCTCCCTGTGAGAAACACGTTGAGAACTTAAAGGAGTGGCACCCCCTGTGTTAATATCAGATGTGGGTGCCCCTGCACGTGTTAATTCTGGGTGGAGAGCCGCTACAGCCTCTAAAACTGCCTGTCTAATGACTTCTGTATCAATAGAAGCAGGCTGATGATAAGCTGAACGACTTGCCGGTTCTGGCCGTTGGTGGCGCTCTACCCCATGCCGGCTCTCGTCATAGTAAGCATGTCGACGATCCAAATCAATGCGTCGTTCATGGTCATAGTGACGTCGGTAACGCCTTCTGTCACCCGACGGTGATGTCGATGATGAATGTCGACGCCTATACCGTTTAGAATGTCTATAATAAGACGACCTAGAACTGGGTGACTCAGAACTGGAAGAACGATAATGCTTTCGTTTGTGTGACCTCTGACCTCGACTTGATTTCTTATGTCGAGAGAGAGACCTACCTCGCCTGCTTTTATAGCGACGAGGACTGTAATCCGAATGAGAAGATGACGAGACCATACTATCATGACTCTCACGTCTCCTCCGCCTACACGGGGACGGAGAACGTGGCCGTAAAACTGAATGATGTCGCGGTGAAAGACGCACAGACACTCGTTCATCGCCAGGCATTGGTAATACATCATTATTATTAGTATTACTTGGCGTATTACCTAACAATGGCTCTCGAAAAGTCTCCGTTCTCATAACATTGGAGCCACTACCTAGACTGGTAGACAAGGAGGGAGCCGGTTCAATACCGTTACCTTGACTACCGACACAGGCAGATCGCGTTGAACCAGTGTCAGACTTGCGATAGCCTATTAACGGAGAGTCGTTACGATCAGACTGGTTGTGAAGGTGCTGAGTTAACGAACCGCCATTCACCCCAGTTGACGTAGAGGTACTAGTTTCGCCCTGAAAAGGACGGTTTTGCCCAGTCGGTGCAGTCTTACCTGTTGTTGAATCTGAAAGGGAAGACATAGCATGGCCTGCACCGGCTGGCGAAGTACTAGACAAAATGGACCTACCTTTGCGACGCGTCTCCTTACTATTACCTTTGCCGTGATCAACGCTCGAACCGAGCTCGGCCCACAATAGCGGGTCCCACGACATACACACAGTGCACGGAGCATCGCTAGAACACTGCCGACAATTCCGGCAGACAGAATGGTCATCCCGATTTGCCATAGAATGACCACAATCCCCTTTCTTCTTACCCTTAGGCATGATGATAGGGAGAAATAAAAAACAATGTATCAATAAACGGTATATAAGAAAGGCGGGTAATAAAACCGCCCACACTACCACGATCTAGAAAACGAAAATCTTCACAGAAAAAGTGAAGAAAAATCAGCGAACAGATTTACAAAAAGGTTGCTAGACAATATATTGTCAACAAAACCGCAAACCACAAAAATTCACTGATCAGCAGGGGAAAAACACCGGGTTTCTGGTACACTAGATAACACTACGTGTTTCACACTGTGTTCCAAAAAAAAGCAACTGGTCTTCCAACGTTGAGGGCAGTAATTGTAGGAGGAGGTAGATTAATAAAGTTTTTATTGGAAAAGCATCGGGAATTGCAAGCAAATCCTATTGTAAGAATATTTAGGTGAGTATCTTTCCGGAACCAGAACTGTCAGTCAGAACGGAAATCTGCTGGTCTCGGACTGAAGGACCGGCATTAATTTTGCACGCTGCTAGGCGCTGTGGTTACGGGTGATTCTAGATCTGGCGTAAATGTCTTTGGTGTAATTATTGTCCTGATCTTTGGTGGCTTTCGTGGCTTAGGTTTCCTTGACCATTGAAACAAAGTCAGGATATTAGCCCATGGATGTATTAGGATACATCCATGGTTAGACTAGACCATGGATGTAAAACATCCATGACTAGACATAGTAGCTGTCTTCTTGACTCCGGAAAAATGAACACTGCATATTTGTGTGTTTTTCGATTCCAACTTCGCGTTGTCGTTTCTCATTAGCTGGAAATAATGCATCTTCAATGTTTTCTCCTTGGGTATGCAGTAAAAGTGCACATTTTTGGTATTTTTGGAACTATTATAGCAGTGTGGAACACAGCAGTGCTTCATAGCTGTACATTAATGTAACATGTGTAAAGACGCTATACCCTCAGGGGACAGAACAGTGCACTCCCGGTTGAAAATATAAAGGATAATTATATTGAATTTGAAGTATGCGTTCCAAAGATATAGCCTAATTACTCAAAACCATTAATTATGCAAATATTAATTACTGTTCATTGCATGTTTACCAAAATCTAACAAGTTCTTGCCATTAGCATATGGAAGATGTGTAGCAAATTTCATTGTAATTGAGCAAGCTGTTTTTAAGAAAATGATGACACGGACAGACAGATACACACACACACACACACACATACACATACAGACAGACATGCCCCTTTTAATACCTCTCATACCCTTATGGGAGGTAAAAATGCATATGTACTATAAAGTTTGTTGATGTACCTTACAGTGTTAATGAATAATTTGCATAATTAATTATTTTCAGTAATTAGGCTATATCTTAAGACTGCATGCTTCAATTTCAATAAAATGCAGTACATATGTTAACCATAACAAATTGAATATGTCCTATAAAGTTTGTTGATGTACCTTACAGTGTTAATGAATAATTTGCGTAATTAATGATTTTCGGTAATAAGGCTATACCTTAAAATGGCATACTTCAATTTCAATACAATTTAGCACATATATTAAACATAAAAGAGTGCATATGTCCTTTAAAATTTGTTGATATAGTTTACAGTTTTAATTAAAATTTGTATAATTAATGATTTTAGGTGACTAGGCTATATCTTAACCAGATTTAAACTGAATGCCTTCCGTAAGGGGAATATTGAGCTTTTTGTTCCTACACATAATAATTGATGGAATGCAACAATCTTTGTTATAGTAGGCTATTAGTACATGATATACCCCTGAATTGGCAAAAAGGTGTGCCAAACTATAGAAATCTGAAAGTACTTTGTGATATCAATCTATGTAAGTACATGTAGTGGAACAGATGTAATGGCTTTTGAAATCAAATTATTCAAATTTACAGGGATACACATACATCCGACATGCATGCATACAGACATACATACACTTACCCATGCATACAGAACAAATTGTATGGATTGCTTATTGGTATCATTTGAACATAATGAATTTTAGCTCTACATCTGTGATTTTTGAAGTCCCAATGAAAGTTAATTGTTGAAAAAGTGTCTGCTACCTATTCTCAATACAGGAAAGCTTAACTCGACTTTGAACATCATGATCTCCTACATACCTTTGATATGTATACTCATTTCCATGGCAAATAATAAACACAAGCGATCTATCGGTCAGAATAGCTCCACTGTTCTTTTTATTTTTTATTTTGGTAACATGTAGAAGTGGTTCAGTTGTTCAGCTCTTCACTATGCAGTTTTGTTTTATCGATGTAATAAAGTGGTTAGTGGTTTCATATGATGTCTCACTATAAAACACATTTTACACAGAAAGTTGGTAAAATATTGTACTTTTATACCATAGTCACCATTTTACAAAAATACCGCCAATGGCGTTGTAGCACAACTGTACAGTTTCTAAAAATGTTTATCCATATGGTAGTCCATGCTAACAATAAGTGGTCATTTGTTGAATGACTATCCAGTTGCCTATCCAACCATGTTGCTATCTTTACGATATATACTATCATTTGGCTATTGCTATGGGCATGGTCATGTTGTTAGATATATTTGCATACATTTTTGTATGTTTTTGTTCACTTGTGTATTAATTCCTCATATTATCTTTGCAATATACGTGATTATTTGGCTGTTGCTATGGGCGTGGTCTTGTTGCTAGGCATATTTACATATATTTTTTGAATGTTTATTCAATTGCCTATTAATCCCTGTTATCTTTGCAATATATGTGATCATTTGGCTGTTGCTATGGGCATGGTCTTGTTGCTAAGCACATTTGCATACATTTTTTGAATGTTTATTCATTTGTCTTTCTATTCCTGTTATCTTAGCAATATATACGTGATTATTTGGCTGTTGCTATGGGCGTGGTATTGTTGCTAAGCAAATTTACGTACATTTTTTGAATGTTTATTCAATTGTCTATTAATCCCTGTTATCTTTGTGAAATACACGACCGTTTGGCTGTTGCTATGGGCATGGTCATGGTTGCTAGGGTATTTGCATACATTTTTTGAATGTTTGCTCATTTGCCTACCAGATGATGTTGTTATTTGACCAAAATATACTGCCATTTGGTCGTTGCTAAGGGCGTGGTCATGGTCGCTAGGGGCAATTTTCTCAAAATGTTTTGAAGAAAATCTGCAGAATAACACTTTCAGAAACATCTCACCAAGTTTCAGACTCGGTGAGCAAGTACTTTTTGAGATATAAGTTTTTGACCAAAAATGAACATTTTTACACCTAATTTGCATATCACTCATGGAATCATTGTATGCTTAATATTTCTTCGTCCATACATCCCTAGGTACACACCCATTAAATTTCAGCCCAAACTGCTCAGTACTTTTGGAATTATAGATTTTTAACCAAAAAGACACATTTTTAGCCCTAATTTGCATATCACTGATGGAATCATCATGTCATGAACAAATCTTACTTTACACCCCCTTAAGAATGTTCCCACCAAATTTCGCACCAATCTGCCTAGTAGTTTCTGAGTTTAAGTTTTTTGACCAAAAATCACATTTTTTTTTACCCAAATCACACACCTGTGATGCGATCATTTTGATTTGAACAATTTCCCAACTAGACACCCAAGGTAATGGACCCACCAAATATCATGGCAATCGGTTCAGCAGTTTTTGACTTTAAGTTGTTTACACACACACACACACACACACACACACACACACACACACAGACAGACAGACAGACGCGCGCCGGGCGATCCCTAAAAATCTACTGTTATGAAAATTACACAAAATCTCAGAAAAATAATGACTGGGAAATGCACACAAAAAAAAAAAAAAAAAAAGATTTTTGAGGTTGGCTATAAATAATTCCACTGTCTTACAGCTTTAACCCTGGAAAATTTTAATGATGAATGAAATAAACTAGGGATCTAAAATAATTTTGAGTATATAGATTCGAATTTCCATTTTCTAACAAATTTACCAAAAACACTGTCCATAATTGTCAACAACATTCAACTTGTAGTAGACATAACATCATCTGATATTTTAATTAAATAGTCTAGGGACCTCCTTGCAGGTGCAATCGGTTTAGCAGTTTTGACTTTAAGTTGTTTACACACACACAAGCGCACGTGCCAGGCGATCCCTATAGTACTACTGAACCCCAGTTCAGTTGTGCTAATAAAACTACACAAACATTTATTCACGGTTACGAATTTATTTTCTCTCGAAAGCCATATTTGTAATACATCACGTAATTCACTGATTTTGGGGGATAAGTGCTTTGTATAGAACATACCTGCAGAAGATTTACAAACCTGCTGTCCCATGGTTGTCATACAATGTACATGGTGACATGACATTTTCGAAGATTCTATGACTGCAAGGACCACGTTTAAATCCTATCTCTGTCAAGGATTTTACTACATGCCTCAGCACCCAGTATATCATTCGATTCAAATCCACACATACGACAATTCTTCGTTCATGGATTTTGAAAAACGTAGAGACAGAAAGCTTTAGAATGTGACAAAAATCCCAAAATTTGTGAATTTTCAGGAAAATTAGTCTAAAAATGACAATAAATGCACAAATACAAATGTGCAAACGTAGTTTCTTTTCATTCCAGCTGATTGTCACATGCAGTGGCTTTTCTGACATCATAAGTTCATGAATAAAGAGAATCGAAAAAACACCTAAATTTGACCAAAAATGGCATTTTATTAATATTACTGTGGTATACAATAGAAATGCTGTAGGAAAAAATCAAAAAGTACTAAAAAAATAGCAGAATTTCGATTTCCACAAATAGCTAGTTGTGAACGAGGATGTCGTGCATTACCACATCGGAAATTTTGACATGGCGATTTTGCCACCAATATTGATCATACAGAATCAAAACTCCATAAATGAACCACAAAGTACTTTCCCTTTCAAAATGGGGTAATTTTAGAATAAGTATTATCATTTATATTGACTACTGACTGTCAAAAATCGTCCCCTCCAGCGATCGACCATACACTTTCAGGCAAGGCATGATTTGATCTAATTCGCAAAAGCATATACTGGAATGGACCATTATGTAGAAGGGGTGCAGAATTTGGATTTGAAGTTTACAACCCTGTTTCAAACAAGTCATTGAAAATGACATAGTTCCCGTTATGATTGGGTTTTAAGGAACTGGCAGTTTATGTTGTCATTTTCAAACCTGGTCAATGTTGTTTGGCCTCATATGGTTGTTTTTGATATCACTGTTCAAGCATGTCTGAGTTATGGCTTTGGACTTGAAAACTGAGCCAACAAAATGGCTGCCAGGCAGCCATATCGGATTATATCACAACGAAAATGGATATGCACATGTATGTCATAGAACACTGTGCTAATACCAAGTTTGAATGAGATATGTTCAAGCATGTCTGAGTTATGGCTTTGGACAGGGAAAATTCACAAACAAAATGGCTGCCTGGCAGCCATATTGAATTGTATCATTGCGGGGACTAACAAACACTTGTCATTTGGACACACAATGCATAGAATTATGACTATACCACATATTACATTGCTTGTTTGACGTCAATGGTGTCTTTTGAAAAGTGGCAGTTTACTTAGAAGTCTCGTCAACTGATCTCCAATATGGCGTCGGTCACAATGCTCATTAATATATTTATTTTTTTTTTTAATTACAAAAAAAAAATCATCAAAAATAGAAAAGAAGATGTGCTGACTTGAAAATAACAAATCTGAGTAAGCTACCCTCTGCACATCAACACACCAGATATCAAAGCAATCTGACAAGTGGTATTTGAGGAGATGATGAAAATATCATTTTTGAAGAAAAAAAATCGTAAAAAATTGAATATGGCACAGATCGAGTTGGCATGAACAAATCTGAATAGCCTCCCCCAGGGAACATGCACACCACATATCAAAGTATTCTGACTGTCACTTTCGAAGAAGATGATGAAAATAAAAAAAGTTGACGAACACCTATGATCACTTATTCCTCTATACCCATATACCCACCTATACCTAAAGCTACGCTTTCAGCTTTCGCTGACAGCGCAGCGGAGCTAAAAATTTAAACCAGCATAACAACGTTAGTACGCATCAGAAAGTATGGTAAGTATGATACCGCTCTATACTTTGATTCCCGTTTACGACAATATACCCTTTATGTAACACTCGGTTCAAGAATTTTGTGATGCACGCCACAATGAGGTGAATTTCCATGGCTCTCAAGTTTGTTTGGTTTCTCAAAATATAATACTCCCCAGTATTCAGATCTGGACAGAAACTTATCTATATATATTTCGATATACGTACCTTCCAATACAAGCAACCCGGATACTTTGAACGGTCTAGAACAAAGCCAATCAATGTCGGAAAATTGAGGGAAAATTGACCCAATTAACCCACTCAGTACACTGCCCAACATTGCAACACAGTAACAACATTCATTTGCATTGTTGTAATGTTATTTTTTAAGAATAAATGCAAGCGTTCTCGCAGCAAACCCACCCTTAGTATTGAAAGATTTACATTAAAACAAAGAGAGAAGATTTTCAATTTTGATTGAAGGAAAGATCATATGGATTGATCTTGGCGAATTCTCCAGCAAGAATTTTCGTTAGAAAGCTGGTGTCTGTCAACCAGAAGTTGAAGCTGATCTGGTTTGACTGACGATCTCCCCATGTATGCTTTCAGAAACAGAAACACACACGAGTATTGAACACATTAAAAACAAGATTTTAAATTTTGAAACAGTGAAGAGATCTTAAGATTGCCTGCAGATGCGATCTTATGGCCAACTACAACATGTAATGTGAAGCTTTTACAGAATGTTGAAGCATTAGCTCTCACCATAGTGGGAGTTTTAATAAAGGTCAACAAAAGAGAAGGAATTGTTACTGGTCACAGCGCATCACTGAAATGCCCCCCACTTTGATCTTTTTTCCAGCCAATGCAGTCTGCAGATCCACGGGAAAACACAAAATAACTCTACCTACATTAAATGCTACTTCAGTAAAGACAATTGCAGGACTAATCATGAACAATTAAAACAAAAAAATTAAATTCACATTGAATTTAGACATTTCCTGAAACAATGCTTTTCTTTTTTGTGGCCACCACATCTAATTACTGAAATATGCCAATAACTTATTAAAACTGACAGCTACATCAATAATATTTTCAGGACAGATGTGCTTAGGTGTTGCAAATGTATGTACCAAATTATATTGAATTTGAAGCGTGCATTCTTGATATATAGCCTAATTACCGAAACCACTAATTACACAATTTCCTCATTAGTATTCATGGAATGTTTACCAAAACCTAATCAGTTCTTGCCATTACCCTACGAAATACGTCTTCAAAATTTCGTTTGAATTGAGTCAGCCACTTTGGAGAAAATGATCACACAGACATGCACACACACACACACAGAGACATAGACACAGACTTTCACCCACTAATACAAAAATGCAAGCTTCATATTTCATATAATATGGTACATATATCAACCATAATAATACACACCTGTCCTATGAAGTTTGTTGATACAACTTTTACCTTTAATGAGTAATTTGAATAATGAACAATATTCTGTAAGTATTATCACGCACTCTTCAAATTCCGTACAATTTGGCACATACATTAACCCAAGAAAGCACACTAAGCAATTTGCATAATTAGTGATTCCCTTACAGGGGAGACATTCAGTTTAAATCTGGTATACTGTAAGGTGCTCTTGTTTTGTGTAAGAGATATTAATTCTAAGATTCTATAACTGTTTCTGAATCAATACATTTAACGCATCATATTCCCTACTTAGGAAGTAGACATATTAATTTTATCATATCAGGATTTGATAGGGAATATCACTGCATGACTAAAAGACTGTCAATTATAAACCAGATTTAAACTAAATGCCTCCTGTAAGGGAAACTACAGTAAAATGTTGATTATCCAAAAATCAATTATCCGAATTGTTCAGTTATCCGAACTCACTTTGTGACACCCCCGGTTAGGGTTAGGGTTAGGGTTAGGGTTAACCCTAACCCTAACCCCCCCCCCCCCCCCCCGACAAAAATACTAGTGTTCTATTGTTGATATCCATGATCTGTTGAGGATGTAAAGTTTCATGAATGGGGATCAAAAGTTGAATAACATTGAGTTCACAGAAGTGGCAGTGAGAATCACACAATACACTGAGATAAAAGTCACAGTAGTGATGGTGAGAATGACACAATACACTGAGATAAAAGTCACAGTAGTGGCAGTGAGAATGACACAATACACTGAGATTAAAGTCACAGTAGTGATGGTGAGAATGACACAATACACTGAGATAAAAGTCACAGTAGTGATGGTGAGAATGACACAATACACTGAGATAAAAGTCACAGTAGTGGCAGTGAGAGAATCACACAATACACTGAGATTAAAGTCACAGTAGTGATGGTGAGAATGACACAATACACTGAGATTAAAGTCACAGTAGTGGCAGTGAGAATCACACAATACACTGAGATAAAAGTCACAGAAGTGGCAGTGAGAATCACACAATACACTGAGATTAAAGTCACAGTAGTGATGGTGAGAATGACACAATACACTGAGATTAAAGTCACAGTAGTGGCAGTGAGAATCACACAATACACTGAGATAAAAGTCACAGTAGTGGCAGTGAGAATCACACAATACACTGAGATAAAAGTCACAGTAGTGGCAGTGAGAATCACACAATACACTGAGAATAAAGTCACAGTAGTGATGGTGAGAATCACACAATACACTGAGATTAAAGTCACAGTAGTGACAGTGAGAATCACACAATACACTGAGATAAAAGTCACAGTAGTGACAGTGAGAATCACACAATACACTGAGATTAAAGTCACAGAAGTGGCAGTGAGAATCACACAATACACTGAGATAAAAGTCACAGTAGTGGCAGTGAGAATCACACAATACACTGAGATAAAAGTCACAGTAGTGGCGGTGAGAATCACACAATACACTGAGATAAAAGTCACAGTAGTGACAGTGAGAATCACACAATACACTGAGATAAAAGTCACAGTAGTGGCGGTGAGAATCACACAATACACTGAGATAAAAGTCACAGTAGTGATGGTGAGAATGACACAATACACTGAAATAAAAGTCACAGTAGTGGCAGTGAGAATCACACAATACACTGAGATAAAAGTCACAGAAGTTGCGGTGAGAATCACACAATACACTGAGATAAAAGTCACAGAAGTTGCAGTGAGAATCACACAATACACTGAAATAAAAGTCACAGAAGTTGCGGTGAGAATCACACAATACACTGAGATAAAAATCACAGAAGTTGCAGTGAGAATCACACAATACACTGAGATAAAAATCACAGAAGTTGCAGTGAGAATCACACAATACACTGAAATAAAAGTCACAGAAGTTGCGGTGAGAATCACACAATACACTGAGATAAAAGTCACAGTAGTGGCGGTGAGAATCACACAATACACTGAGATAAAAGTCACAGTAGTGGTGGTGAGAATGACACAATACACTGAGATAAAAGTCACAGTAGTGGCAGTGAGAATGACACAATACACTGAAATAAAAGTCACAGTAGTGATGGTGAGAATCACACAATACACTGAGATAAAAGTCACAGTAGTGATGGTGAGAATCACACAATACACTGAGATAAAAGTCACAGTATGGCAGTGAGAATCACACAATACACTGAGATAAAAGTCACAGAAGTGGCGGTGAGAATCACACAATACTCTGGGATAAAAATCACAGTAGTGGCAGTGAGAATCACACAATACACTGAGATAAAAGTCACAGTAGTGGCAGTGAGAATCACACAATACACTGAGATAAAAGTCACAGTAGTGGTGGTGAGAATCACACAATACTCTGGGATAAAAATCACAGTAGTGGCAGTGAGAATCACACAATACACTGAGATAAAAGTCACAGTAGTGGCAGTGAGAATGACACAATACACTGAAATAAAAGTCACAGTAGTGATGGTGAGAATGACACAATACACTGAGATAAAAGTCACAGTAGTGGCAGTGAGAATCACACAATACACTGAGATAAAAGTCACAGAAGTGGCAGTGAGAATCACACAATACATTGAGATAAAAGTAAATTATATTGGTTAACGTGTGTACTGAATTATATTGGAATTGAAGTATGTATTCTTAAGATATAGCCTAATTACCGAAAATCATTAATTATGCAAATTATTCATTAACACTGTAAGGTACATCAACTAACTTTATACATACACAATTTGTTATGGTTAATGTATGTACTGAATTGTATTGAAATTGAAGGGTGCAGTCGTAAGATATAGCCTAATTACCAAGAATCATTAATTATGCAAATTATTCATTAACACTGAAAGACACACCAACAAGCTTTACAGGACATATGTGTTTTTATATGGTTAACATATGTACTGATTCAGAATTACATTGAATTTGATGTATGCATTCTTAAGATATAGCCCAATTACCAAAAATAAATAATTATGCAAATTATTCATTAACACTATCATCAAATTGTATAGGACAAATGTATGTTGTTATGTTTAACGAATATACTAAATTATATTGAAATTGAAGGATGCAGTCTTAAAGGTGATTCAAAATGCTCACATTCACTATCACTAATTTGCTAGACGACATGTTTGTGAAACGCATTCTGGATTTAAAATGTTTAAAAAGTGTCTGCAAACACATTAAAATGACAGTCAGTCAGTTCCCTTCGGATTTACTTTGAGAGTTTTTGGGTATTTCCGGTCCCACCTAGACCACGGAATTTTGTGACAAGACTATGACGAGCGTAGTCACTTGGTGAATAAAACTCAATAGCATTGTGCAAAAACACATTGTTGTTGGTTGTAATAGACATCAGTAAACAAAACCTACATTCTACATGTCTACATGGAACTGTCAAGGCCTTCCCAGTCAGTCCACAGACTATCCCAGAGTCACCCAGGCCCGGTAAACATAGCACCAGCAGGCTACGTGTGAGTAATCATCCCCGACTTTTTGAGTCATTACTCCAGGAGTCCCCCCAAATTCGCACTCATCTTGTGAGTGAGACACCACTGAGTGATACAACCTACCCATCGAGTCTGTAGAACACTCACCCTGGGTTGGAGTCGGTCACAGAAAAATCCTGTTTCCAGTGGGATGCGAACCTGTGACCTCCCGACTGCTAATCCTGTGCTCTAACCACTACACTACAGGGAGCCAGTTTGTTTACTGTGGGTATACTGACTGAAAAAAATGTCATTTTAAGGTGTTTGCAGATGCTTTTTAAAAGTTTTGAAAGCAGAATGCGTTTCACAAACATGTCGTCTAGCAAATTAGCGATAGTTAATGTGAGCATTTTGAATCACCTTTAAGATATTGCTTAATTAGTTTATTTCATTGATATGCAAATTTCCCTAATTAAACATTAACAGATCTGGCTCAAAACCTACATTGCAATATAATACATGTAAAACATTTCTGATATACTTTACATGCAACTACAACTTGTTCATGTATTGACAACTTATACTACTTTGAAGTTAGCCATCATAACAAAGAGTTACTAACACATATTTTACATGCAATGTCTACATCTAAGGAGTGGACCATTTGATATCCTGGGGGGGGGGGGGGGGGGCTTGGAAGATTTCGGAAAAAAAGAGGCCAAATGGGGTTGCTTGAAAAAAAAAATCCGGATATGAACAGGTGAAATATTTATCATCATTTCAATTTCGTCAAATATGGACTTATCATTTTCAAATTTCACACACTGATGCGCAGATGAATGAAGAGAAATCGTGTTTTTTTAGATTTTCGATTAGAAGTTTAGGAAGTATTATATTGACTTCGAACTGTCTCCTTTTTACCGTGTTCTTTTCTGATTTCTCTTGATAACAAACTACCACTGTTTGTTGCAAGGCTTGTACATAATCATTTATCTAGCTCTGTATCTCAGGATATAAATACACTCTCACATATTTATCAAGTGCAATAATCTATAATTTATACCCAAATGTGTGTGGTCAAAATATGGAGAATAGAACAAGCATCGCCTAGCCTGCGAAGAAAATTTCAACTAAATATATGCAAATGACGAATTAATATTCATTGGATGTTTGCAAAAATCTAAAATGTTTGCAAAAATCTAAACAGTTCTTACCATATGATAGATGTATAACAAGTTTCATTAGAATTGATGCAGTAGTTTTTGAGATATTGTGTCAGACGGACACACACACTCATACAAATACACATACACAGAAACAGACAGAAATATAAAACACACCTGAATAGCCTCTCCCAAAGGACATGCACACCAAGTATCAACGCATTCTGATACTCAGTTTCAGAGAAGAAGAGGAAAATAGTAAAATACTGCCAATGGCATTGTAGCACAAATGTAGTTTTTGTTTGTTATCTGGTTGCCTATCCTGTCCTGTTGTTACCTTTACTATAATTATATGCCATCGGTTGGCTGTTGTTAGGGGCATGGTTGATCTTGTTGCTAGACATATTGAATTTCATATTTTGGATGTTTATCCATTTGACTAACCAGCCCTATTGTTGCCTTGGCAATGTACTTCATCATTAGGCTGTTGCTATGGGCAAGGTCCTGTTGCTTGACGTAATTGCATACATTTTTGAAATTTTCAGTCACTTGCCTACCATTCCCAGTTTTCATCTTTGCAATATAAACCATCATTCAGCTTTTGCCATGGACATGGTGTTGTTGCTAGAGAGATTTGCATACATTTTTAAAATCATTATTCACTTACCTACCCATCCCTGTCATTATCTTTTTAATATGCATCATTATACATCACCTGTCACCAATCTCGCATTGTGCTTGGTCGAGAGCCCTGCAGATATACAGGTGTATTTTTCACCAACAGCCGTATTTTTGCTTTTTGCGATTACTGCACGTCCCCTTGTTAACAAACCTAGCAGACAACTAGAAATCCAGCTATAGAAAGCATTTCCAATGCCAAATTTGTTGTCAACCAAACAAAATATCACCGTTGTATACATTGTAACAAGTGGGAAATAGTCAAAAATCCCACACAGAACAGCAAAAGTCCAGTGACAGTCAACACACAGTCGTTAAGGGATCATAAACATAAATTCTTGAATTTATGAAGGATATCAAAATTACTACCACAGAGTGTGCAAGTTCTGCTTAACTAGAACAACAAAGCATATCACGAATATTTTTGTACATTTAATGGAATACAGTACACAAAACAAGGATGCACTCATTTTTCAGCTGAAGGTTATAAGTTTGAATATGTCACTGAGTGATATGCAAATAGTAAACATTACATTATAAAACTGAGCAAACACGCACTCTAAGTTAAGGCTGACATGTAAACAACCACATTGCAGTTATAGAAGAGGTGCATGATACTACGCTCAACAGTATAACGTGGAAGTGATTTTTATTTTTAAATGAAACAGCATTTTCAGACACTCAAAAAAGAATTCATAGTCACACATGATGTATAAGTATGTTATTTGCCAAATACTCTTCCACATCTTGCTGCTTGAGGTAAATTTTCCGGTATAATGGCTCACCTCCGGCTCTCCGTTATTACAGGAAAAATTACCTCTCACAGCAAGATATGGAACGGTATTTGGCAAATAACATATACTTATTTTACTGTTGCTATGGGTATGGTCATGCTTGCTAGGGTCTATTTTGTTAAAGTGTTTTTGAACATAACTGCAGAATAACACCTCCAGAAACATCCCACCAAGTTCCAGAACCATTCCCCATGTAGTTTTCAAGTTATAAAATAGAAGATCAGATTTCAAAATCAATTCAAAATAGACCCTATTTGCTTATCACCAATGGATCACCATGTTGTGAATTCACCTTTATCTACACAACCTCACCTGCATTCCCATTAAGTTTCCGCTCAATGTGCTTGGTAATTTGGAATCAACCATTTTTGACCACACAGACATATATAACTGATGGTATTATCATGTCATCAATGATTCTCAATCTCAACATCCCTGAGAACATTCCCACCTAATTTCAGTCCAATCTGTTCAGTAGTTTTGGAATTAAAGATCTTTGACCAGAAAGACACATTTTTAAATCTAATTCGCATATCACTGATGGTATGATCATGTCATGAACAATTCTCTAATATAAACACCCTTAAGAACGTTCCAACCAAATTTCAGCCCAATCTGCTCAGTAGTTTTTGAGTTTAAGTTTTTGACCAAAAATCACATTTTTTTTACCCAAATCACATACCATTGGAAAGATCATTTTGATTAGAGCAATCCCCCAACTAGCACCCAAGATAATATACCTGCCAAATATCACTGCAATGGGTCCAACAATTTGACTTTAAGTTGTTTACACACACACACACACACACACACACACACACAGACAGACAGACAGACAGACAATTTGCCGTGCTTATAGCACTACAGCCTAAGAAGTTCAGTTGTGCTAAAAAGTTGGTGGATGCTGGCAGGTCGACAGACGACGATGGAGAATCAACCTATATATAACCTTAAAGCTCCACTCAGCTGTTGTTGACAGCAGAGCTAAAAAGACACTAAAAACAACTTAAATTTAACATACGTGGACTTGAAGGGTTCTTTGGACCACGTGCAACCAGTATATAGAAGGGACTACTGAGGTCATGGTTTTCTCCTGCCCTCTTCTTCCTTTTATTACCACCTAGAGATTTCTGTCTTTTGAACTGACACTGTATAACACCATCAGTATATGATCCACTGAAGTCTGAAGATCCTGTCTGTCAGAGAAAACAATTCACATCAACGACATATTTGTGAAGGTTTATGAAAAAAATAGCACAAATGGTGTTACAGCATGTTAAGAGATTCACGATAGTTATAGATGTTAAGAGATTCACGATAGTTATAGATGTTAAGAGATTCACAATAGTTATAGATGTTAAGCGATTCACGATAGTTATAGATGTTAAGAGATTCACAATAGTTATAGATGTTAAGAGATTCACGACAGTTATAGATGTTAAGAGATTCACGATAGTTATAGATGTTAAGAGATTCACGATAGTTATAGATGTTAAGAGATTCACGATAGTTATAGATGTTAAGAGATTCACAATAGTTATAGATGTTAAGCAATTCACAATAGTTATAGATGTTAAGAGATTCACAATAGTTATAGATGTTAAGCGATTCACGATAGTTATAGATGTTAAGAGATTCACAATAGTTATAGATGTTAAGAGATTCACGATAGTTATAGATGTTAAGAGATTCACAATAGTTATAGATGTTAAGAGATTCACAATAGTTATAGATGTTAAGAGATTCACGATAGTTATAGATGTTAAGAGATTCACAATAGTTATAGATGTTAAGAGATTCACAGTAATTAATGATGTTGGTAACCATAGTAACAAAACTACATTTGATCTAGGTTGTATCTATTTCTTAACTTACTGTATCATGTTGACTATTACTGTAGCCAGGATTGAATGAATGACTCAAGGTCACAGTTCCACCACCATCTTCTATACAACCCCAGACATCATCGTCTCCCTGAAATCAAATACATTTCCAATCAATAATATAGATCTGTCCTCTTCAATCTCTGATACCATCATCTCGCTCAAATAATGTCATCGATTTGAATATTTCAACT
This sequence comes from Glandiceps talaboti, assembly GCF_964340395.1. Lineage (NCBI taxonomy): Eukaryota > Metazoa > Hemichordata > Enteropneusta > Spengelidae > Glandiceps > Glandiceps talaboti. The sequence goes on from NC_135554.1 coordinate 498,040, forward strand.
CTTTAATTGGATCCTCATGAAATTTACTGGTCTTTCAGTTACATAAATGAAATGGTGGTGATACATGGCAAAAAAGACAGCTAAGTTACATATTAAATGAAATGGTGGTGATACATGACAAAAAAGACTGGCTAAGTTACATAAATAAAATGGTGGTGATACATGGCAAACAAGTCATTGAGAATGACATAGTCCCCGCTATGATTGGGTTTTAAGGAATTATCACTACTCTGATCACGCAACAACACTTGTGAACCTAAATCAAACAGACTTGATATGTTGTGTCTGCTTGTTGGACATGGAACATGCCTACAACAATAAAGGCTGGGTCGGGTATGGGGGATCGTTTCACGAAGAAAATGGATATGCACATGTATGTCATAGAACACTGTCCTAATACCAACTTTGAATGAGATCTGTTCAAGCATGTCTGAGTTATGGCTTTGGACATGGAAAATTCGCAAACAAAATGGCTGCCAGGCAAGCATATTGGATCGTATCACGATGAAAATGGATATGCACATGTATGTCATAGAACACTGTCCTAATACCAACTTTGAATGAGATCTGTTCAAGCATGTCTGAGTTATGGCTTTGGACATAGAAAAATCGCAAACAAAATGGCTGCCAGGCAGCCATATTGGATCGTATCACAACAACAATGAATATGCACATGTATGTCATAAAACACTGTCCTAATACCAACTTTGAATGAGATCTGTTCAAGCATGTCTGAGTTATGGCTTTGGACATGGAAAATTCACAAACAAAATGGCTGCCAGGCGGCCATATTGGATCATATCACGATGTAAATGAATATGCACATGTATGTCATAGAACACTGTCCTAATACCAACTTTGAATGAGATCTGTTCAAGCATGTCTGAGTTATGGCTTTGGACATGGAAAATTCACAAACAAAATCGCTGCTAGGCGGCCATATTGGATCGTATCATGACAACAATGAATATACACATGTATGTCATAAAACACTGTCCTAATACCAACTTTGAATGAGATCTGTTCAAGCATGTCTGAGTTATGGCTTTAGACAGGGAAAATTTGCAAACAAAATGGCTGCCAGGTGGCCATATTGGATCGTATCATGAAACAAATTGACGTGCATATGTATGCCATTGTATGTTGCCCCAGTACTAAGTTTGAAAAAAATCGGTCTAGGCATCTCCAAGAAACGGCTGCGGACGGACGGACGGACGGACGCACGCACGGACACACGCACGCATGGACAGACGGAACCCAATCCATAAGTTCCCGTCCCTGACTTCGTCCGGTGGGGACTAAAGAGAAGCTAAGTTACATAAATGAAATGGTGGTGATACATGGCAAAAAAGACTGGCTAAGTTACATAAATGAAATGGTGGTGATACATGGCAAAAAAGACTGGCTAAGTTAAATAAATGAAATGGTGGTGATACATGGCAAAAAAGACTGGCTAAGTTAAATAAATGAAATGGTGGTGATACATGGCAAAAAAGACAGCATTACGATGTTTCTCTTCCTCCTCGTATGATCAACATTAGCCCAGGGTCATGGGCAACAATTCTAGTGAAATCCGAAAATGATTATAATAAAGAACAAGTTTCTTTATTTTTTATAATATTATGTTAAAAGCTTATTACATGCTTACACATATTCTGGATTCTGGTTAATTCTATAAAGCCAGAAATACATTGTGAAAAAATATAAATAAACGACATCGTGATAGATATGTACATGTACACTTATGTGTCTTTAAAAAAATATATATAGAAAAAATAAGTTTATAATATGACAGACTCAAAAAAGATAAGTATACGAATAGATTCAGTCTGTTTGTAATGCTTATCTGTTACCAAGATTATGGAACATAATTATCAAGATACATGACAAAGTCGAAGCTTAGTGTGCTCATGCTGACACACTGTTATACTGTTCTTGCATTCAAACACATTCCTTGCTTATACTAATAATACAGAGGGGTAGGACATGACATCAAATAAACCAATCAGGATACTTCAAATCGAACATGTGACCTCAATTTTGCTGCCCTCTTGTGGTGAGATATATATTTCATATGCTGCAGTACATTGTGGAGTTTGCGGGACATTACAACAGATTGCCAAAACAGCATATTATTTGAACTGAAATTCCAAAATGGTGCAACTTTTGTGAGGGAAATAAACAAAGACACAATTTTAAATCTACTCTACACAACAACACAACACACTGGATGGGGGGGGGGGGGGGTTAAAGGTCGACTTTATTTGTAGTTGACAATACACAATTATACCAATTACCCCCAAATGATCTATCATCTGAGAAGAAAAGAAAAAATACCGCCAATGGTGTTGTAGCACAACTGTACAATTTATTTTTTTAAATGTTTATGCATATGCTAGTCCATGCTGACAATAGGTATTCATTTGCTGAATGACTATCCAGTTGCCTATCCAACCATGTTGCTATCTTTACGATATATGCTATCATTTGGCTGTTGCTATGGGCATGGTCATGTTGTTAGATATATTTTCATACATTTGTGTATGTTTTTGTTCACTTGTGTATGAATTCCTGATATTATCTTTGCAATATACATGATCATTTTTTGGCTGTTGCTATGGGCATGGTCTTGTTTCTAGGCATATTTACATACATTTGTTGAATGTCTATTCAATTGTCTTATATTAATCCCTGTTGTTATCTTTGCAATATATGTGATCATTCGGCTGTTGCTATGGGCATGATCTTGTTGCTGGACATATTTACATACATTTTTTGAATGTTTTATTCAATTGTCTATAAACGGTACATGTATTTTCTGGTTTATTTCACTCAAAATCATCATGTATTAAACATTTATACATTAACAGTCATGAAAATATGGGTTAATACCAGTAAACTCCCCCCAATCAATGTGTATGGCAACATCAAATACTGGTGTTGAAACCGTCTTAATTTCAAGAGGGCCACACATCGCACATAAAATGTGCACCATCAAGCATGCATAACATGCTGTTGACTGGTCATAACTGCCCGCTATTCATTTTGTTTTTGCTATTAGTATTCTTATGATTTATGTGATAGATAATGCCGAGATTTCGTGTTTCTGAAGAGCCTCTTTCAGTATGATGTGTCAAAGCAACAGCTCTCATATTCCATGACTGCAGTGCAGTCATGAGTACACTCACTTGGCTGTGGTACAATAGCCGGTTACACTGCTGTACACAAGAGTAGCCACTAGCCCACTGTGACTGCATGCACAGATTCAGGTGATACCAGTAACAGCGTTTGTGTGATATAAGCTTATAGATAATTTCATTTTCACAAATGTTTTTCAAGCAAATTAATGCACAAATATTTTCATAAGATTCTCATCACTTGTAAGCTTATTAAAAATTTGTATATTTCAGATCTTTAGAGTACTAGTTTGAGTTCGGTATTCAAAACAATCTAAGAAGTGCCACCCTGTATCTACACTGGAGTCAAGAAGTGTTACTAGCCACTATTTCAACTGTAAAGAATTGTATTATCTTTTTTTTATTTCTGGCAAATGATTAAAGTATTTTCTAAGTAAATTGTACACTGCACTTATTGGCAATAATTGAAAGCTTCTGATATTTTTTTTAATTCTTGATCAAAGCACCAGTGAATCTGCTGAATTTGTGTACCTTGAAGCTCGTCAACATGTTTGCAAAGGGGAGGTGCAGTTCATGTCATAGTTTAGTGTGATTACCTGTACTATTCCTGACATAAAACTATGCCAAGAATTGTCATTTCTACCAAAATGAATTTCTGTATAAGACTAATACCCACCTTTTACCTTACTTTTGGGTGTCCCTCTACTTCCCCTTGTTATTGCCAAGTAATTAAATTTGTGCTCTCTGCACCCTGTGGTCCATCCCTCAGTGGTCACATGACCCTGACTAGCCAATGCCCAATACTCCTTGGTCCTAAAAGCAACCAAAGGTTAAAGAGCTGGAGACTGTGGGGAGGAGGGTGGGAGCACAAAAGGTGGGTACTAATCTTGTGTCACATTTGAACCGACTGTATTGAACGGTCTGGTCTGTCTGTAGAAATCGTTTAGTGTTTCAAATATCTAGGTTTGCAACTGGATCAAAACCTAAATTTCACTGAAAACACTAACTGTATTGTTAGGAAGGCCATGCAGCATATATTTTTACTGGGGAGGCTATGAAGTTATGACATTAGTCAAAATGTTCTGAAAAGGTATACAAGAGCCTTATAGAAAGTGTGCTAACTTTTAACATTACAGTGTGGTATGTCAACTTGAGTGTTAAAAACTGAACTATTACAACTGGCACGAGTTGTAAATTTGCCCATGGAGTGAACCTGGATGCAGTGCAAAAGTGTGTTTGCAATCCCGTTGTGAAGGAGCGAGACACCACATAGGATTTGAAGGAGGTATAGTTGTAATCGACTAACCTCACTTCCTTTTCAAACATGGGATACCATTAGTCATGTTCAGACATGGTAAGACTTTGACTTACATTTGAACCATGGGAATCGACCTGGTGGGAGGGGATCCCTGTCGTTCACACCTGCCAGATCACTCTAGATTTGTACTTGTCGAGACGAGACTGAATCTCGGCCCACGGATGAGATGTGGCTGGGTAATAGGAAACTTGTGGCACTTCCACCAAACGACTAAAACATTTGCAATTTGGGCAGGTTGGTTGGAGCCTGCTGTTTACAGTCAGAATCAGTTTGTAAATCCACAAAATTACCTCTTCGTAGGCATGAGCAGCAGTTGTTGACAGGCAGTAGCTCCAATCGAAATTTCAGAATGGGATTCGACATTGCTGATACCATCATCAGAGGCATGAATTTCCAAAACATCCCTCGATGGATGTAGAGATGTGCCTCCTTCCCTGACCTACTATGGGAATGGGACAGCCGAGAGGACATAGATTGAATTCCTGCTGCGACCCTCTGATTCCCCTGGGAGTTAGCACTCATTTGTCACTGGACCCAGTGTGGGGTTAGTGACAGGTGGAGTCCACCCCTAAAAACCTTGTTGAATGGTTTGTTGCCAGGCATTGGGGCACTGAGTACCAATCCTTTGTTGCTAAACACATAAAGGAATAACACTCCGGGTTATATGCAGAGTCGATATATTAATGATATATGATAGAAGAAAACAAGAACTACATGGTTTTATCGCAAAAATAAACCAAAAGCATCAACATTCAACTTTCGTTTGAATGTTCACAGCATGAAATAACATATCCTGACCTAGGCTGGGGTCAGAATTTATGACAGGTGGGGGGGGGGGGGCATGAAAAAAATTCAGGGTTCAAAGAGGGGCCATGAAAATTCTGATGGTCTGAAAGGAGGGGTGGCGAAATATTTTGCTCACGATTTGAACCAAATTAAACCTCAGGAGCGGTGTACAACCGACATTTGTAATAATTGCCGAAATTTGTAATAAACCGAAATTTGTAATAAAATTGCCGACATTTGTAATAAATTGCCGATATTTGTAATAAACTGATGACATTGGTAATAAATTCTGTGAACGACAATTGTAATAAAAATTGCCGATGTTTGTAATAAATTTCAGAAAAAAATGTGTAATAAACCTGCCGAAATTTGTAATAACAAGCGACCTATCGGTCAGAATAGCTCCGCTGTTTTTTTTTTTAATTTAATTTTTTATTTTGGTGACATGTAGAAGTGGTTCAGTTCTTCAGCTCTTCACTATGCAGTTTTGTTTTAGTGATGTAATACTAATAAAGTGGTTACTGGTTTCATATGATGTCTCACTATAAAACACATTTTACAAAGAAAGTTGGTAATGTATTGTACTTTTATACCATAGTCACCATTTTATAACAAAAATCTACTGTTATGAAAAATTGCACAAAATCTCAGAAAAAAATGACTGGGAAATGCACACAAGAAAAAGAAAAAAAGAGGATTTTGAGGTTGGCTATAAATAATTCCAGTGTCTTACAGCTGTAACCCTGGAAAATTTTAATGATGAATGAAATAAACTAGGGATCTAAAATAATTTTGAGGCAATTTGAATTTCAATTTTCTAACAAATTTACAAACTCAACAACATTCAACTTGTACTAGTTGTGGTAGATATATAGGGAAGAAATGTATTAATCGCCATCTTAGTTTCCGTACGGCGACAATCTCAAGTACCCGGAAGAGAGTCATTCTCAGCCATACGTTACAGTGGTAACACTCGTTCATGTTCGATTACCTTTCACAAAGAAAACACAACGAAATGGTTGAAGTGATCGGGTTTTTTTTATTTCTTTTCATCACAACAACAAAATCTGCGTGATCAAAAGTGTTGTAAACTAAACAAGAAAGAATTATCGGACTGGCTAAACTTCCCGATGAACTGGAGTAAGGTCCTACTAGTCCAAGTAAGCCTCGATAAGAATGTGAGAAAATCGTCTCAAACTAGCGATACAACTTTCAAAATATAACTTGACATGTCTTCATTTGTTAGAGTTATACAATTCAAGACGGGTTTTCACTCGAAAACAACAATTCTGTGAATAATGACACTCTGAACGCAGCGATTTCTCGGACGATGTTACCACTGTAACGTATGGCTGACAACGACTTGCTTCCGGGTTAGTCCCTCGTGCATACGGGTGGATTGTTGCCGTACGGAAACTAAGAAAGATGGCGATTAATACATACATCGTCTGATATGTTAATTTACAGTGTTTCTTGTGACCGGCGCCTGTCAGCAGACTCTGCCATTTTTTTCATCATTCCATTGTATTTAAACCCTGTACTTGACATTTCGCAATATTTATAATTCTCAACAAAATACCTCAACATGCCTCACTTCGCTCGTACTCAAAGCAGCCCCGCGCGGTATGATCACAATATTGCATAGAGTATGCAAATGACGATGTTGCGGACTGGCTGATTATGTAGAAGGGGTGCAGAATTGGATTTGAAGTTTACAACCCTGTTTCTAACAAACGCTTGTCATTTGGGCGCCCAATGCGTAGAATTATGACTATAGCACATATTACATTGCTTGTTTGACGTCAATAGTGTCTTTTGAAAAGTGGCAGTTTACTTAAAGTCTCGTCGACTGATTTCCAATATGGCGTCGGTCATAATGCTCATTAACATATTCATATTTTTTTCATATTACAAAAAAAATCATAAAAAATAAAAATGAGGATGTGAAACCAGACATACCAGTATTAGTAATCAATGTGACTTGACGTGTAAATTCAGTGTTGTTGTGTTCTGTTGGTTTTCAATAAAAGTATTTTTCTGAGTTAAAATGGTTTTCTATTTTATTTATAATTCAGTATTATATTGGTAAGTTGTTTGAAAGTGGAAGTATACAGTATGAGTCTGAAACGATTTTCAATTTTAGGTCAGTTAAGTTAGATGGGGGGGGGGGGGGGGTCTGGGACCTAACTTAAGCAATTAAGTTAGATATATTATATTGAACTTTTGATGTTGCCCCTAAATGCTTTGTATAGAACACAACAGCAGAAGATTTACAAACCTGCTGTCCCATGGTTGACATACATGGTGACATGACATTTTCGAAGATTTTATATGACTGCAAGGACTATATTTAAATCCTATCCCTGTCAAGAACTTTACTACGTGCCTAAGCACCCAGTATATCATTCCATTCAGATCCTCACATACTACGGTACAATTCTTCGTTCATGGATTTTGAAAAACGTAGAGACAGACAGCTTTAAAATGTGACAAAAATCCCAAAATTTGTGAAATTTCAGGAAAATTAGTCTAAAAATCATGATCAATGCACAAATACAAATGTGCAAACATAGTTTGTTTTCATACCAGCTGATTGTCACATGTAGTGGCTTTTCCGACGACATCATAAGTTCATGAATTAAGAGAATCGAAAAAAACACCTCAATTTGACCAAAAATGGAATTTTTTTAATACTACTGTGGTATACGATAGAAATGCCGTAGGAAAGAAAATCAAAAAGTACTAAAAATAGCAGAATTTTGAGGATTTAAGATCCTCTGAACTCACTTGTCGTGCATTACCACATCGGCAATTTTGACGTGGCGATTTTGCCACCAATATTGATCATACAAAATCAAAACTCCATAAATGAACCACAAAGTGCTTTCCCTTTCAAAATGAGGTAATTTTAGAAATGCGTATTATCGTTTTTATTGACGACTGACTCTGTCAAAAATCGTCCCCTACAGTGACAGCATATACTTTCAGGCTCGGCAACTTCATGAAATTTGTCGATCGAGAGCATCTATTGGAATGAACCATTCTGTAGAAGGGGTACAGAATTTGGATTTGAAGTTTACAACCCTGTTTCGAACAAACACTTGTCATTTGGGCACACAAAACGTAGAATTAAGACTATAGCACATATTACATTCAGTGTGTGAACTTAAGGGAACATGACTACTGGTCATAAGGACCGACATGTAGCAAATACTGCTGGTCCTTAAGGAAAACTGCTGGTCCATACTCAATGCAGTTCACGTTCACGACCTATATTTATATACCCTCCATTTACAGATTAAATGATTTTGAACTTTAATATGATACAACACATCTTTAGATATACTAAAGTAAAAGAGAATACAAAGAATTGTTCACTATCCACTATATTTCATAAAATTTCCACTCACAGAGTCAACAAATAACTTGGAAGTAAATTTTGATTCACTACCAAGTAATATTTGACTCTATGAGTAGAGATTTTCATTTGTAACTATGAACCCAGAGACTATGAATATTCATTCTCGCATAATCTGTTCCTATAGACTCTAGTGGTCTGAGACTGAATGTATTCATTACACGGTCACCATAGAAATACATATCCATAGATTGTAGATAATATGGGTGAATGAATCATTAAATATGCATTATCTGCAATCTCTAAGAGATCACAGTCCTCTCCTTCCTCTCTGTACGATTCACTAAATTCTGAATCACATATCCAAAGTCAGATTCATCGTCTGTGGCAACAGCTGATGTAGCTTTCCAACTCTTAGCGAGCGTAGACCCACAACTTCATCATGGCAGAAAGTTTTGTCGCATAACTATCCCTCTTGAAAACTGTGTATTCACTTTATTTCAATTTCCATCCACAAAAGTGACACGGAGCGGTTTCGTCTTCCTTCAAATATGTACTGAAGCCCCCCCCCCCCCCCCCATAAAGCCCTACCCGTATACCATACAGTGGTGTATTGAGTATCGTCTCTGACTCGACTGTTTGTGTAAGAAATCTGACCATGATGAAGAGAACTATGGCTAAACATGTCTTACAATGCAAGTTTTTTTGACGTGGGAGCATGATATGGTAACTGTCCTATAATGTGTCATCCACTATATGTACCCGTGTTTGGCACGATGCAGTAATTTTCCAGATAAAACAATGGCAACAAAAATGCAACATTTCTAAGTTTATGTCGACTACAACATGACAGGACATACATTATCATATGAATCAAATTGAAAGCAATCAGACTACGCATTTTTTTTACTGTTTTACAAAAAAAAAACCTATCGTACTGAAGATATTTTACGAAGTGTACCTGCCTTGTTTATTAGTTAAAACACCATTTTCAGAGTAATTTATATGTTTTCCGTCAGTTTGTTTTGATCATGGCCACACACATGGGGAACTCCGGTAAATTGATCGGGAAACCCGCTAACATTTACCGGCTTTAATACCAGCCTTTAAAAAACAGTGTCTGTTTAAATTCGTCTTCTTCTTCGGAAGCCCATTGCTGCCTTCTAAATATCGCCACAATATACTTTGTAAATACAAGGTGGAACTGTCTCAAACACGTTAAAAGTTTCATACACTTAGAACAGTAAACTTTACAACAATTACTCTATCATGGTGGGAAAAGACGCATGCGCTGAATGCATAAAATTGGTCTGAATGTCTAAGACGTTCTGATTAGTCAAGACACAAATAATTGGAGAAATTCGGTCAATCATGTGTTTGCTAACATAATTTCATAAAGTAAATGCTGTATGCTATGTCATATGTAGACATCAACATTGACAACAACACATAGCGAGCTAGCTCTGTGTCACTTGACTTGAACGAGATGATGTCGAGAGTAAAATAGGTAACACAAGATCAGATTCATGTAGGTGAAATTGGATACATCTTTGAATAAAAGTTATTATTTACTCCAAATTTCAGTCGGTCATAAGGACCGATAAGTTGTTGTAATTCTGAAAAACTGTCGGTCCGAACGGAAATCTATTGGTCTCGGGCCGAAGGACCGGCATTAATTTCGCACGCTGATTACATTGCTTGTTTGACGTCAACGGTGTCTTTTGAAAAGTGGCAGTTTACTTAAAGTCTCGTGGACAGATTTTTTTTAATTACAAAAAAAATCATCAAAAAAAGAAAAGAAGATGTGCTGACTTGAAGTTAACAAATCTGAGTAAGCTATCCTCTGCGCATCGACACACCAGATATCAAAGCAATCTGACGAGTAGTATTTAAGAAGATGATGAAAATATCATTTTTGAAAAAAAAAGTTGTAAAAAAATTGAAAATGGCACAGATCAAGTTGGCATGAATATCCTCCCCCAAGGAACATGCACACCAAATATCGAAGTATTTCAACTGTCATTTTCGGAGAAGATAATGAAGATAAAAAAAGTTGACAGACAAACCATGATCACTTATACTTCTATAAAGATAGGCTTACTCAACTAAATCTTTTACCCTTAATGTACAGAAGGGAAATGGCAGACTTGACACTTCTTTACAAATGTAAATTTGGGTACAATGACATCAAACTAGATGACTTTGTCCATTTTAATTCAGTTGAAAGGGATTACCACAACAGGGTTTTACATCACTTTTTGGTTATGGGGGTCTTTGTGACCCAAGGTCTGAAAATTTTGGGGTCACAGCTGGAAATCTGGGGGTCATTCACAAAACCAAGCAATTAATGTCTGTAAGATGGGGAAATAGTACAATGGAGCGATTGAAATAAGCCAGAACAGAATTAAATTGATTTGAATGAAATTGAGAAGGCAAATGAAAATACAAATAATTAATCCCAGTCTTTATTCACCCATGAGATAGGAACTTTGTTAAACACACATTTACATTTTTATCGTTTGTAATTCAAATTCTAGAGATATTGAAAGTACCTGTTCAATGCATTCCTTGAACTCCCTAACAAACCATTTCTGAACATGCATGAAATCGGCATTTATACAATGATCGCAAGGGAGATCTTGTTTAGTCATTATATCATAACATAAACATGTTAACTGTTCACTGTTGAGTTGAGTATGACAGTGACTATGATATTACATGTACATTGTCACTCATCTCTTGAGATTTCCTTCCGTTTGTTACCTGACGGTCTGTAGTAAAGTCCAACTTCATGGACAACAAACAAACACTGTTTATGTGACTTCTAGAGTCTTGATTTCATGTAAGAGTTGAGTTTCTGAAATTTGAACACCCTTCAGAAAAAGATTTTTTTTCGTTTTGCTTTGAAACAAACATCGCATTCCATGACGTTACGGTCTGACAAGTAACAATCTGATTAAAATCCGATGTGTAGATAGGCTACGTTTCTTTTATTTACCTTTACTTCATTGTCTTATACATGCGTCGTTTGTCTTCCGGTTGTTACTGGTGAGATAGGCGGTAACACCCGGAAGACAAAATACATACGTAAAAGACGCAATTACAAGGACGCATGGAAGTACAACGTAGCCTATCTACACAACAGATTTTAATCAGATTGGACAAGTGACGACACCATTTAAATTACTGAGCCAGCCATCGTTGAAAGTTCAATCCTTCGTCGGTAAAAAATGTGACTTCTTACTAGTACCATGGCGGAATCTGTGTCAGACAGCCTGTCGCCACCGAAGAAACTATCGTCTCGGACCAGCAGCCATTTTAAAAACAATTGGAAATGTTTCACCCAATCAGAAAAAAGTTAACAGTTTGAAAAAGTATCGAAACAAAGCACCGACGCAGTATATATCTTGCTATTGGTGCAAATGGTGATGAATAAATAATGAAGTTCCGGAACTTTTCATTTCAAGTCGGGGGGTTTCTACTGTAGTCAGAATCTAATGCAATCACTTCAAACGTAGGGGAATATTATGGCTTCCGCCAAAATTCTTGTGTCCGATAGGACGCACTCCTGATTTTCATGAGGGTCAAGAGGCCATAATAATGCGTAAAAGACGCAATATATTGCGTCATGTAAAACCCTGCCACAACACAAGGTGTTCGACTGATAAACTTAAACTCAAAGGACAATTTAGCCAGACAGAGTCATTTAAAAATACCGCCAATGGCATTGTAGCACAACTGTACAGTTTTTAAAAATGTTTATCCATATGGTAGTCCATGCTAACAATAAGTGTTCATTTGGTGAATGACTATCCAGTTGCCTATCCAACCATGTTGCTATCTTTACGATATATGCCATCATTTGGCTGTTGCTATGGGTGTGGTCATGTTGTTAGATATATTTGCATACATTTGTGTATGTTTTTGTTCACTTGTGTATGAATTCATGATATTATCTTTGCAATACATGTGATCATTTGGCTGTTGTTATGGGCGTGGTCTTGTTGCTAGGCACACTTGCATACATTTTTTTAATGTTCGTTCATTTATCTTTCTATTCCAGTTGTTATCTTCGCAATATATGTGATCATTTGGCTGTTGCTATGGGCGTGGTCTTATTGCTAGGTACATTTGCATGTATTTTATGAATGTTTATTCATTTGTCTTTCTATTCCTGTTGTCATCTTTGCAATATACGTGATTATTTGGCTGTTGCTATGGGCGTGGTCTTGTTGCTAGGCAAATTTATATACATTTTTTGAATGTATATTCAATTGTCTATCAATTTCTGTTGTTATCTTCGCGAAATACACGACAGTTTGGCTGTTGCTATGGGCATGGTCATGGTTGCTAGGGTATTTGCATACATTTTTTGAATGTTTACTCATTTGCCTACCAGATGATGTTGTTATTTGACAAAAACAAACTGCCATTTGGTTGTTGCTAAGGGCGTGGTCATGGTCGCTAGGGCCAATTTTGTCAAAATGTTTTGAAGAAAATCTGCAGAATAACACTTTCAGAAACATCTCACCAAGTTTCAGACTTGGTGAACAAGTACTTTTTGATATAAGTTTTTGACCAAAAATGAACATTTTTACACCTAATTTGCATATCACTCATGGAATCATTGTATGCTTAATATTTCTTCATCCATACATCCCAAGATAGTTTTGGAATCCAGTAGTTTTGGAATTATAGATTTTCAACCAAAAAGACACATTTTTAGCCCTAATTTGCATACTACTGATGGAATCATCATGTCATGAACAAATCTTACTTTACACCTCCTTAAGAATGTTCCCACCAAATTTCACACCAATCTGCCAAGTAGTTTCTGAGTTTAAGTTTTTTGACCAAAAATCACATTTTTTGACCCAAATCACACACCTGTGATGCAATCATTTTGATTTGAACAATTTCCCAACTAGACACCCAAGGTAATGGACCCACCAAATATCATGGCAATCGTTTCAGCGGTTTTTGACTTTAAGTTGTTTACACACACACACACACAGACAGACAGACGCCGGGCAATCCCTATAACACTACTGAACCCTCTGGAATCTGCTCAGCCATGATATTAGACATGCAGAGAGTGTCTCTGCTTTTAAATCTGAGCTTTCATCGTTTTATCACCAGAAATTTCTGAATTCTTTTGAACCATCTGTTTTTTGTACATGGTCGTCTGTTTGTAAATGTCGTGACTGCAAAACTTGTTGATGTCAATGTCTATGTTATCATTTTCTGTGTTTGCAAATTTGCTCTTTTAATTTATTTTAGTTAAAAAAAACTCATAGTCCTAAGCAACCTAAAAAAATTTTCATCAATTTGCCAAGGTGTACTGGGGTGTGGCTAGTCAGGGTCATGTGACCACTAGGGAATAGCCCATAGGGTGCAGTAAGCACAAATTTCTGTACTTGGCAATTATACACGGGGAACAGAGGGACACCCAAAAGTAAGCAAAAAGGTGGGTATTTGTCTGTAGAGAAATTTACAATCCAATCAATTAGAAGCATGACACCTTTCCCTGTACAAACAATGGACATGTCTGCTTACAAATACTCCACATTCTGTATAAATTAACAAATTAGATATTTACTGATCTTTTCATTGTATTCCTGAAAATTACATCAAAATTATTACCAGCAAACATCACTGAAGTGTGGATTGATAATATTTATAGCTTACTTCACTTGCAAGAAATGATGACATGATTTATTAGTATAACATCTGACATAAAATGAAATATCGATAATGACAACTCTCACAGAACATCACAATATCATCATGGCAGTGGCAGTACCAATGTCGTCAGTAATCAAAACACCAAAATTGACCTTAGTGAGATCGATCATCGAATACACAGACTAGAAACTAATCATCAGTTACAACAAATATTACTTCGTCTGGACAATATTGAAAAGAGTCAGGTCACACACACTTGCCTGTGTAAACAAGTCATTAAAAATGACATAGTCCCCGCTATGATTGGGTTTTAAGGAATTATCACTACTCTGATCACGCAACAACACTTGTGAACCTAAATCAAACAGACTTAGATATGTTGTGTCTGCTTGTTGGACATGGAAAATTCGCAAACAAAATGGCTGCCAGGCAGCCATATTGGATTGTATCATGATGAAAATGGATATGCACATATATGTCATAGAACACTGTCCTAATACAAACTTTGAATGAGATCTGTTCAAGTATGTCTGAGTTATGGCATTGGACATGGAAAATTCGCAAACAAAATGGCTGCCAGGCAGCCATATTGGATCGTATCATGATGAAAATGGATAAGCACATGTATGTCATAGAACACTGTCCTAATACCAACTTTGAATGAGATCTGTTCAAGTATGTCTGAGTTATGGCATTGGACATGGAAAATTCACAAACAAAATGGCTGGCAGGCAGCCATATTGGATTGTATCATGATGAAAATAGATATGCACGTGTATGTCATAGAACACTGTCCTAATACCAACTTTGAATGAGATCTGTTCAAGCATGTCTGAGTTATGGCTTTGGACATAGAAAAAACAAAAACAAAATGGCTGCCAGGCGGCCATATTGGATTGTATCACAACAACAATGAATATGCACATGTATGTTATAGAACACTGTCCTAATTCCAACTTTGAATGAGATCTGTTCAAGCATGTCTGAGTTATGGCTTTGGACATGGAAAATTCGCAAACAAAATGGCTGGCAGGCAGCCATATTGGATCATATCACGATGAAAATGGATATGCACATGTATGTCATAGAACACTGTCTTAATACCATCTTTGAATGAGATCTGTTCAAGCATGTCTGAGTTATGGCTTTAGACAGGGAAAATTTGCAAACAAAATGGCTGCTAGGCGGCCATATTGGATCATATCATGAAACAAATTGACGTGCATATGTATGACATTGTATGTTACCCCTGTACCAAGTTTGAAAAAAATCGGTCCAGGCAGTTCCAAGAAACAGCTGCGGATGGACGCACGGACGCACGGACGCACGGACAGACGGAACCCAATCCATAAGTCCCCGTCCCGGACTTCGTCCGGCGGGGACTAACAAACATACAAAGCAAATCAAAAGGCACCGGATGTTACTGCAACAAGGCGAGACACCTTGTCAGTACCAGCACAAATTATTGTACAAGGATTATCGACAAAAGCTCAAGATATCATGAATCATGAAGTGACATTTCCCACACCTAAAGCAAATGTAGTAGCCCAGAATGGCCAAACATCAAAATACAGAAGTTACGAATACCAGGTCACCAAGTGATGAAGTTAAAGCAAACATAGATCAAACCATACAAGTCGGCCCCACAGCGGGAAATAAACAGTACATGTCAATACCAACAGGACAAATGAAACAACCCAGTTTTAAACCACAATTTAAGCCACCAACAGCACAAATAAACCTTATTCACCAGACTACATATACTAAGAGCATTTCTTACAACTGCCTGGAGCTTATTCAGAAATATAATGATTCTCATGTGATCATCTTAACTGGTGACTTTAACTCCTCAATGAAAGCCAGAACGAGAAATACTAGAGGCAAGAAGCTTAGTGCTTTAAAAAATTGTGCTTCAACAAGCCTTACAATGCAAATCCCCACTTGATAAAGACACAATTTTCCATGGTAAAGATAATGCCCAGCTGGATTACTTTTTTGTATCCCAAGAGTTAAACCACTCAGTAGGAAGGACATTAGACATGGATCCAATGAATACATCTGACCACACAGCCATTTCATTATCCATCACTATGAACAAAACACAAACTATCAAGACAACTAGTGACATTTAATCTGAACCAAGGGGAACAGTTAAGTCCATGAAAGAATGGTGGGAATTTAAGGACCTCTATAAGATAGACATTAACACTTACCTGAGACCATGCAGAGAAATTAACAGTAATCTAGACATTGAATGTGAGCTAAATTACTTAACTTGAACCCTTATTCATATTACTGACTCATACATCGATCATAAAGACAAGAAGATCTCCAAAAGTGGTCTAACTAAATTGACGCCGGAAATTAGAGATGCAATTAAAAATAGTAAGGATGCTCATTCAATGCAAAAAAGATGGTCGTCCCTCAGATAATAATCATCCAAGTACAGTAAAGCGAAAACAGGACAGAAGCAAATTATGACAAGTTCAACGTATACAGGCTTCAAGGGAAAGAGACTGTCTCTATAACAAGATCATGGAAGCCCATAAAGATGACACTGTAACATTCCATAAAGTAGTTAATACTAAACAAAGTCAAAACAATCAAAGTAATACAAATGAGCTTGTAGTCAATGGTGAAGTGTTCTCTGGAAAAGATGTCACAGAGGGATGGGATAACCATTTCCAACACCTTGCTAAACCATTTGACTGTGAGTATTTCAACTCACTAGACATGGAGAAAGCCATTCTAGACCATCTAATCATTGAACAGCTGTGCCAAGCTTCAACAGCACAGATAACCCCATTTACTGAAAATGAGATCGCCATTCCAGTAGCAGATCTTAGCAAGAAGAAAGCAGCAGGTGTCGACAATCTTACAGCCACACACTTCTTATATGTGGGACCCCCTATCATTAAGTTTCTACATAGAATACTGAATGCAATTATTCAAAGAGGTTATATTCCAGACAAATTAAAGCTAGGTGTCATTAGTCCAATTCTCAAGAAAGGCAAACAACCAAACAACTCGCACAACTATAGAGGGATTACGGTTCTACCAGTGATCAATAAGGTCTTGGAGAAGCTTATCCTACAATGTATTAAACCTATCTCAACACACAAACAGCATCCACAACAAAGAGGTTTTACTGAGAACAGCTCATCAACAATGGCCACACTACTTGTATCTGAAGCTTTTACAGAAGCTCAAGAATCTAAATCAGACATATGTATTACACTACTAGATGCTCATAAAGCTTTTGATATAGTTTGGCATGACAAGTTGGCCACTACACTATATGACCATGGTATAAGAGGTGCCCTCTGGAACTTGATTAAACAGCAGTACATAGACCAAACCAGTAAGGTGAAGTGGAATGGTCACATGGGAAGACCAATTACTACGGAACTAGACATGAAGTTCTCTATCTGCAGAACTCTTTAAAATCTTCACAAACAGCACTCTAACATCTATTGAGGAATCTGGACTGGGATTTAGTATAGGCCACCTGAGTATAAGTAACCCCACATGTGCAGATGACATTGCCCTCATTTGATAAAAATTACAGAAGATTGCATCAACAAAAAAAGGCAATTCATCAATTCTTCAAAACGTGTTCTCCTTGTCAAAGAGAAGAAGGCTTCTACTACAAGGATACCAGACCTTAATGGACAGGAAATTCAGCAAAGTGATTCAGCATTACATCTTGGTTCTCACCCAGACGTTACACAGAATATAAGTATTGCATGTGTGTGATCAATCTCATTCCCACGAATACTGTATCTTGACTTGGGATGAGAACTGACTTGTCATAACTGGGGATAAAACCCAGAGAAAGGATTAACAACAATATCTGTTGAATCCGTTCGAGTAATACGTCCCTTTGTGCATCCCATATCAACCAATCATCGAGATAGGGATGTAAAAGGGTGGCCAGTCAGCGTAACCAGGCTACTGGTGCCGCTACCACCCGAGTGAACACCCAGGGGGCAGTGGCTAGCCCAAACGGGAGTGCTGTGTACTCGAAAGTGCGGTCTAGGACCGTACAACACCAGTCGTTTGGTTGGACAGTGGCTAAAACTGCTCTTGGTGTTTCCATCTGAAATCTTGGTACTGAAAGAAACGTATTCAGTGCCGTTAGATTGAGAATCGGCTGCCATTCTCCTGACTTATTGGGGACTAGAAAAAGATGACTGTAAAATCCCATTTGACATGTACTTGGATCGATTTCTCGAATGGCCCTTTTGGCCAGAAGAGATTCAATCGCAAGAGCCCTTTGTCTTTCCGTGCCTCTTGGTAGAGAGATTACGAACGGAATGGAAGTGAGGGGCGGTTGTTTGGCAAATTCCAGAACATAACCGTCCCTTACCGTGGACAAAACCCATTTGTCGTGTGAGATTGTATCCCACGCATTTGCAAAGTGGCTTAGTGTGCCCCCACTGGAATTTCCAGTCTTGGAATGGGGCGTTCCTGTATCGTGTTGCCGAATGGAGAGTCAGAGCCCAATCTTTTAAAGCTGCTCTTGCTAAAGAAGGGCTTGTCGGGACCAGGCTTGCCTCTACCCCATTGACTACGCAGTTTACCACATGGACGTCCTCTGTTAGACTGTCCAGATTTACTCCTGTTGCCTTGGAAATTTCTGTTTGCAGGCACCGTATTAGTACTTGTACGGTTAGCCTTTGGTCTTGCTGGAGCGGAGGTTGTTTGTGGAGACTCCCACATTAACCGTACTCTCTGCCCGCTGGGCCAGGGAAGTCAAATTACCAACAAACAGTGAGGAAGTGGAAAACAAGGAGCTTCTTGCTTCTTGTTTCAGTTCGTGTGTTAATGAGTTAGACTCCCGTTTCAGGAAGGCATCCCTCTCCATCAAAATAAGTGCTGCCCATCCTCTCGCTGAAGACATGGTAGAGACCTTTCATTGCAATGCGCAATAGCCTGAGAACCTTAGGCATCTCTGGGGTTTCTTGCTGTAGTTTAGACGTTGCTGCAGCTAGAAACCAATCCATGACAGAACATGCACGGATACTTTCTTCGTGCATCTCCCCTAACTGCTTTAACTGAGTGCCGGGGATAGACACGGAGTTGAAAGTTTTGGCTTTGGTGTCCACAGCCTCGGCCTCAGTGTCTAGGCTAGGGTAACCAATCCATGGATCAGTTGTGTGAGTCTTGTATGCACGAGGCCAACTTTTTAACCGCGGAAAATGACCAGGTTTTAACGCAGCAGCTTTATTGCCCTCACCTAAAATCTCTGACGTTATTTTGTCCAGTTGACCTGAGTACATGGAAGAAAGTGGAAGAGTAGACGGTTCCTTGATCAGTTGAGACTTTTCCATTTCTTCAAAAGCCATGCAAAACTCCGACTTCATAGTGGGAGCTGGCGGAGGCTTAGGACAATGGTCTGGGTACCGATTGTAAACCCATTGAATGCACTCGTGGAAGGAGAACTCCTTCCCCTACTCGAACGAGTAGGGGAAGTTGAACACAACGTGCCCACTACACTGGGGGTATATGATTCATTTCCCCAAAAGGAGGCATCACTGGGAGCCTTTAATGACATTTCGTCTATGTCTCTCCTGGCTCGACACTTAGATCGAACTGGGGAGACCTCCTGTCGACTGGGTACACGCCTGGGTGACCTCTCACTGGAGTACCAATCAAAACGTTCAGAAGAGCGCGACCTCGAACGGCTACTCTCACTCGACTTGGAGGACAAAGAAGATTTCGAACGTGAACGAAAACTCCGCCCTCTAGGGACTGGAGACTGTCGGTTCGAAGGCGAACTGTCTCTTGACCTCTGCATTCTGAAACGTCTGTGAGAACGAGAGGGAGAATCCCTGGTAGGAGACATGAAATCATGCTGTGTTCTCCTAGCAGTAGGCCTTGAACCCTCAGCCCTGTAATAAGCAGGGAGGGATGGTCAGGGGTACTGCCAATACTGCTGTGGCCAACCAACCTGAGGATTAAAAACACCCCAGGGTGTCTCAGGAGGCAAACCAAAGTCACCAGAAAATTGCTGTGGACCAGAAAAAGCACCACCAGTAGGCATTGGCATGAATTGGGGATTCTGAAATTCAGCTCTGGTCTGAGGGGATAAACCCTGATACCCCTATACAAAGTGGAATCGTCCAGACCACACTGTATTCTCTGTCCAGCAGTCAATGTTGGTCTAGAACTGACATCACTAGAATTGGCAATTTGAGGACAGCTCATACTCTGATCGACCCTCAAAAAATTACCCAGATTGGTATGTATACCAGTCTGCGTACCCTCAATACAATCAGTCCGATTAGCTGGCGAGCCTGAGACTGGAAAAGGAGAAGGTATGTGGGTAGTAGCTACACCAGGCCTGGTTACATGAGAACAGGAGATCTCTCCACTGACTGAACGAGTTGGACCAGCGTTCGACTCGGAAATACTAGTAGCCTTATGACGATTAGAATCACAGTGCCGTGACGACTCGTCAAGTACACTCAACCTTTCCCCCAGAAGAACTTACAGTTATAGTCGCAGCCTGTACACTCACAGGAGTAGTGACAGAAGCCTGGGTGGCACTCGCACTCAGCTTAGATGAACGTTGTTTGTCTGACTGTTTACCTAGTTTACGCCAATTTTCGCAGGGTTTGGACTGCAAACTCGTCCGACAAGAAAGACAAACAGAATGACAATCCTGCTTAGGCATGTCATGACCACACGCACCCTTCTTCTTAGGTTTAGTCATGACGAAACGAATGACTGAAAAAACAACAACACGGTAAGGCAATGATGTCCGTATATATAAGGAATGTCTGCACGGAGAAGAAAAAACACACAACAAATCTCAATCGCAAAGAGAGAGACAATAAATCGACACTTAGCTGTAATCCTAGGATCTTTAGGGTAACCAAAGAGCCAACCAAGTGGAAAAAACCAGTGTGTATAGTGGAATTGGAGGGAATGTACTTGGAGACAAAATTAATATCTGTCTACACACTCGTACCACCATGCGATAAAAGACACAAGTACGCATGCGCTAACTGCCACTTAGGTGGGAGACTAAGCTTACCAAATATGGAGCCAGGTATGGTGGAGGGGGGCGGGGCCAAAAATTTCTTGGCATGGATTGGAGGAATTAATGCGGGTTACCCATCAGTATTTGTCAACGGGTAAGTATCATAGTCGAACAGAAATTTTTGACCAAACTTGACAATTTTACACCTAATTTGCATATCACTGATGAGATTATTACATAATATTTCTTCATCTATACACCCCCAGATGCATCCCCATTAAATTTCATCCCAATCTGCTCAGTAGTTTTGGAATTAAAGGTTTTTGACCAAAAAGACATGTTTAGTCATAATTTGCATATTACTATGTCATGAGCAAATCTTAATCTACACACCCCTAAGAATGTTCCCACCAAATTTCAAACCAATCAGCTTAGTAATTTCTGAGTTTAAATTTTTTTGACCATAAATCACAATTTTTGACCCAAATCACACAGTGGTAAGATCATTTTTTATTTGAATGAACAATTTCCCAACTATTCACCCAAGGTAATACACCAACCAAATAAACAGTCGGGACAATTGGGACACATCAAGTGTGCAAATTTAAGTAGGGACCTTAGCCATTGAGAATGGAAATAAAATAGTTGGCACTACTAGTTTTCCATTGTGAAATACCACATAAAAATCAGTTAGGCCTATGCCACATAAATACTAAAATAACACATCGGGTTCAAGAACTTATTCATTTTCCTACAAGGGCGAAACTTATAGATTTCGTTTATTTTCTCTTTTTAAGAAAATATTGACCTGGCAAGAGGGACTGTATTTGAACAATACATGTACTGCAGGAATTGAAAGAAGAACTAAGCTGAACTAAGCAAACATGAAGTCAAAGACTTTGCGACAAGGTAGTCTACCACACCACACTGTATAGCTCTGTATGCATACTGCGGGTTCACATATGCACATTGTACATGTTGTTCAGGGTACTCATGACTCATGTTGCCCTTGGCCCATGCAAAATAGAATAAGCAGTCATCCGAGATGACTCTGTCCCCACAATTGATGTTTTCAGAGAATTGCCAAAAATCATGGTAGTGCATATTATTAGACTGTATGAAATATAGTATCACTGGCATTGTAGGACAACTGTATAATCCATTGAATATTTGCATACATTTTTTGAATGTTTATTTATTTGTCTATTAATCCCTGTTGTTATCTTTCCAATATGTGATCATGTGGCTGTTGTTATGGGTGTGGTTTAGTTGGTAGGCACATTTACATACATTTTTTGAATGTTATTCAATTGTCTATTGATACATATCGTTATCTTTGCAATATACCAGATTGTTTGGTTGTTGCTATGGGCGTGGTCCTGTTCCTAGGCACATCGACATACATTTCTTTAATGTTTATTCAATTGTCTATTAATCACTTTTGTTATCTTTGCAATATATGTGATCATTTGGCTGTTGTATACATTTAAAAAAAATTTTGATCACTGTTATCTTTGTGAAAAACACCAATGCTTGGCTGTTGCTAAGGGTGTGGTCATGGTTGCTAAGGAGATTTGCATACTTCTTTTGAATGTTTACTCACTTGCCTACCTGATGATGTCATTTGATCAAAACACGCTGTCATTTGGTTGTTGCCAGGGGCATGGTCATTGTTGCTAGGACCAAATGTTTTGCAGAAAATCTACAGAATAATACTTCTAAAAACATTCCCACCAAATTTCAGTCCAATCTGCCCAGTAGTTTTGGAGTTGAACTTTTTTGACCAAAAATCATGTTTTTTTACCCAAAAATGGTTCTAAGTCAGCTAAATTGCATCGTATCTCAAAGCAAATTGACATGCATATGTAAGTCAAAGTTCATTATCCATTTACTAAGTTTGAAAGAAATCAGTCAATGAATGTCCAAGATATGTCTGTATATTTTATCCTATTTTATCCTGGTACTACTATGATGGCTTAAAGGAAAGCAATTCACAGGGGTCAGGAGTACAGCACTCCCCAGATCAGTCAGCTCCTCAGGGATATTTTACCAGTCTTCTTTTGTACATACAAATTTATGTCCAGACTGCGAACAAGATGAACCATTGTTTACCGTTAATGAGTCAGATGTACGAAAGTCGTTCGTGAGTGATGGCATTCCATCCCGCGTTATTAAACTGTGTGCTACTCAACTTTCCCATGTTTTTACGGACATTTTTAAAACTTCTCTTCAACAGTGTGTAGTACCTTCATGTTTCACGAACTCAATCATAATTCCTGTTCCAAAGAATTCACCAGTGACATGTTTAAACGACTACAGACCGGTGGCATTGACGTCTGTAATAATGAAATGCTTCGAGCGACTCGTCTTACACTACATCAAGTCACTGTTACCACAGTCTTTAGACCCGTACCAGTTCGCATATCGTTCCAACCGTTCCGTTTAAGATTCTGTTTCCTTGGCGCTTCACTCAATTTTAACTCACCTTGATAATCGTGCCTCATATGTGCGGATGCTATTTATTGACTCCAGCTCGGCATTTAATACTATCATTCCATCAAAACTATTCGCAAAAATTTCACAGCTAGGACTCAACCCGCCTATTTTCACTTATGACTGTTCACCAAAGTATGATGATAATGTAATTGTTAAGTTTGCTGATGACACAACGGCAATCGGACAAATAAAGAACAATGATGAGTACAGGGTGGAAATTGCGAGAATGTAAGCAAATGGTGTGAAGTGAAAAACCTCAAGCTCAATGTCAGTAAGACTAAGGAAGTAATCATTGATTTTAGATTAGAGTGACCTTCATAGTCCAATTAATATCAATGGTGCAGATGTAGAAATTGTAAGCACTTTTAAGTTCTTAGGTATTCAGATATCCCATGTTTTGTCATGGCGCGAAAATACAACGTCTCTTGTCAAAAAAGCACAGCAGCATCTTTATTTTCTAAAACGCCTGAAAAAATTTGGCCTGTGTCAAGACATTTTAGTCAATTTCTATCATTCGACCATTGAAAGCATTTTAACGTATTCTATCATCATCTGGTTTGGCAACATCACATCTGAGGAACTGTCTTCACTCAAGAAAATTGTCCGCATGGCAGAGAGAATAATCGGTACTGATCTGCCAACACTTGACTCCATATACCACTCGAGGTCATTACGTAAGGCTACTTCCATTTTGAAGAATTCTAACCATCCTGCAAATAGTCTTTTTAACATTTTACGCTCTGGTCGACGTTATCGCAGCATTAAGACATCGTCTGAACATTTTAGGAAGAGTTTTTATCCCTTTGTAATCCGAATTTTAAACCAGTCATGATCAATCATTTTAATGTTTATTTAGATAATGTTCAGCCACTTTTAATAGGAGGCGCTTGTGAAAAGTCATTCTCCAATGTTTTTTGGGTTTTTTTAAACACATATAAGTATCTGTATCTGTATCTGTATCTGTATCTGTATTTAAGTAGCAGAAGTATGGTTGGTAGACAGACGTCTTTCATACTAACTGCTAATTCTTCTACTTGCACAGAACAAGTTATTTAGAGGAACAGTTGTGAACCATTGTGACATGGTATAGGTATGAACAACGCATTACAAACTTAATGACTAATAAAAAAAAAATTTGCACTGCTACTCCATTTGAAAAAAAAATTGATGCAGGACTGACAGTTGAAAAAAAAATTGCTGTCACTGACTGGAAAAAAAATTTGCTCCCATAACTACTTCCTCCATACCCCCCCCCCCCCCCCGAAATCAAATGGTTCTCCCCCCTAAGTAGCATCCTGCACTGACAAATATACCATATTGAGACATTATGTAACTCCCCCAATAAACACTAACTTATTGGATAGAATTCTTTTGATTGATTAACAAGTCATTGAGAATGACATAGTCCCCACTATGATTGGGTTTTAAGGAATTATCACTACTCTGATCACTCAACAACACTTGTGAACCTAAATCAAACAGACTTAGATATGTTGTGTCTGCTTGTTGGACATGGAACATGCCTACATCAATAAAGGATTGGTCGGGTATGGGGGATCATATCACGATGAAAATGGATATGCACATGTATGTCATAGAACACTGTCCTGATACCAACTTTAAATGAGATCTGTTCAAGCATGTCTGAGTCATGGCTTTGGACATGGAAAATTCACAAACAAAATGGCTGCCAAGCAGCCATATTGGATCGTATCACGACGAAAATGGATATGCACATGTATGTTATAGAACACTGTCCTAATGCCAACTTTGAATGAGAACTGTTCAAGCATGTCTGAGTTATGGCATTGAACATGGGAAATTCGCAAACAAAATGGCTGCCAGGCAGCCATATTGGATCGTATCACAATGAAAATGGATATGCACATGTATGTCATAGAACACTGTCCAAATATCAACTTTGAATGAGATCTGTTCAAGCATGTCTGAGTTATGGCTTTGGACATGAAAATTCACAAACAAAATGGATGCTAGGCGGCCATATTGCATCGTATCATGACAACAATGAATAGGCACATATATACCATAGAACACTGTCCTAATATCAACTTTGAATGAGATCTGTTCAAGCATGTCTGAGTTATGGCTTTGGACATGAAAATTCGCAAACAAAATGGCTGCTAGGCGGCCATATTGGATCGTATCATGAAACAAATTGACGTGCATATGTATGCCATTGTATGTTGCCCCTGTACCAAGTTTGAAAAAAATCAGTCCAGACATCTCCAAGAAACGGCTGCGGATGGACGGACAGACGGACGGACACACGGACGGACGGACACACGGCCGCACAGACGCACGGACAGACGGAACCCAATCCATAAGTCCCCGTCCCAGACTTCGTCCGGCGGGGACTAACAAAGACATGATGTTAATGTCACTGTGTGAATGACTGTGGTTGAATTTCTTGTCATGCATCTCAGGACTTCATTGAGCTAGACTGAAGGAGAGATCTGAAAGATTCAATGAAGGATAGCAGTAGACTAGATAGTCTATCAGCTAGCCCTCGGATGTTCTTCCGATAAAATACGACACACAGCCGAACAACGCTATCGAGGATGGAACATCCGAGGTCTAGCGAATGTCATCAGGATATAAATAACTGCCAATCAGAGAACCGTATTATCGACAAGCACAAACAGAGGACAATAGCTAAATTTTCATGCATATTCATCTTAAGGAGGGGCTTGTAAAAATAACCACCAATGCGTTAACTAAAATGTGTGAATGACAACGTCTACACACTCATCAAACACAATTACCATAAACTGATAAGACATAGTAATGACATAAATGTGTTTGTCAACACCTGCATGCAGAGATTGAATATATTAAAGTATATATATGCATATATGGCCCAACCCACCGCTTATCGTAATCTCAATGGAATGTCCGGTCTGAAAATGACATTCGCTAGACTGTTCGGGCAAGCCCTCACATGCGAACTTCGTTAGCTTATAGTTATAGCATCGGAAGAAAGCCCGAACGTCTAGCAGCAAGACTATAGACTAGAGGGACACCGACACATTACAGCTAAAATGATGTTGGTTTGGTGTTTTACTCATGTATGACATTCTTTTACACACACTCAGACAACTTCAATTGCAAAAGAAACAATTACATAGGTGCAGTGCAAGGTTGGGATGTAGAAGTAGTCAAGTTGAAATGTTGATTATCAGATAAAAAATAAGCAATTGCAGCCATTAAAATCATCAAGTCCATGTGTAATGTTTTCATTAGAAGTCTGGTTTTACTGCACTGTTAAAGAATAGCAAATTGAATGCTTATCACTGTTCATTGTGATTGAGCAAAGGATCCTGCTGTGTTTGTGTTGTCTCTATTACTGTTAGTCTAGAGTTGAAATATGTCTACCTTTTGTGTCAAAAATGTAATGTCCCATTCGTGAAACACCAAACCAACATAATTAGTCCCCGCGGACGAAGTCCAGAACGAGGACTTATGGATTGGGTTCCGTCTGTCCGTGCGTCCATCCGTCCGTCCGTCCGTCCGCAGCCGTTTCTTGAAGATGCCTGGACCGATTTTTTTCAAACTTGGTACAGGGGCAACATACAATGGCATACATATGCACGTCAATTTGTTTTATGATACGATCCAATATGGCCGCCTGGCAACCATTTTGTTTGCGAATTTTCCCTGTCTAAAGCCATAACTCAGACATGCTTTAACAGATCTCATTCAAAGTTGGTATTAGGACAGTGTTCTATGACATACATGTGTATATTCATTGTTGTCATGATACGATCCAATATGGCCGCCTAGCAGCCATTTTGTTTGTGAATTTTCATGTCCAAAGCCATAACTCAGACATGCTTGAACAGATCTCATTCAAAATTGGTATTAGGACAGTGTTCTATGACATACATGTGCATAACCATTTTCATTGTGATACGATCCAATATGGCTGCCTGGTAGCCATTTTGTTTGCGAATTTTCATGTCCAAAGCCATAACTCAGACATGCTTGAACAGATCTCATTCAAAGTTGGTATTAGGACAGTGTTCTATGACATACATGTGAATATCCATTTTCATTGTGATACGATCCAATATGGCTGCCTGGCAGCCATTTTGTTTGTGAATTTTCCATATCCAAAGCCATAACTCAGACATGCTTGAACAGATCTCATTCAAAGTTGGTATTAGGACAGTGTTCTATGTTCAAACTTGGTAAAGGGGCAACATGCTATGGCATACATATGCACGTCAATTTGTTTTATGATACGATCCAATATGGCCGCCTAGCAACCATTTTGTTTGCGAATTTTCCCTGTCTAAAGCCATAACTCAGACATGCTTTAACAGATCTCATTCAAAGTTGGTATTAGGACAGTGTTCTATGACATACATGTGCACATTCATTTTTGTCATGATACGATCCAATATGGCCGCCTAGCAGCCATTTTGTTTGTGAATTTTCATGTCCACAGCCATAACTCAGACATGCTTGAACAGATCTCATTCAAAGTTGGCATTAGGACAATGTTCTATGACATAGATGTGCATATCCATTTTCATTGTGATACGATCCAATATGGCTGCTTGGTAGCCATTTTGTTTGCGAATTTTCATGTCCAAAGCCATAACTCAGACATGCTTGAACAGATCTCATTCAAAGTTGGTATTAGGACAGTGTTCTATGACATACATGTGCATATCCATTTTCATTGTGATACGATCCAATATGGCTGCCTAGCAGCGATTTTGTTTGTGAATTTTCCATGTCCAAAGCCATAACTCAGACATGCTTGAACAGATCTCATTCAAAGTTGGTATTAGGACAGTGTTCTATGACATACATGTGCATATTCTTTTTCGTTGTGATACGATCCAATATGGCTGCCTGGCAGCCATTTTGTTTGTGAATTTTCCATGTCCAAAGCCATAACTCAGACATGCTTGAACAGATCTCATTCAAAGTTGGTATTAGGACAGTGTTCTATGACATACATGTGCATATCCATTTTCGTCATAATACGATCCAATATGGCTGCCTGGCAGCCATTTTGTTTTGTGAATTTTCCATGTCCAAAGCCATAACTCAGACTCCATTTTCATCGTGATATGATCCCCTATACCCAACCAATCCTTTATTGTTGGAGGCATATTCCATGTCCAACAAGCACACAAAACATATCTAAGTCTGTTTGTTTTAGGTTCACAAATGTTGTTGCGTGATCAGAGTAGTGATAATTCCTTAAAACCCAATTATAGCAGGGACTATGTTATTCTCAATGACTTGTTTTATTGGTAAACCCATAACATACCATTTTTTGATCATTAGAAAATCCTATGGCTACATATTCTTCTCCAGCTCTCATCTTTCCAAGAAGTTGAAAAATGACATTGTTTCCATCTTCTTGCCAGCTGATTAAAATATCACAATCATCTTTACCAGTACAACCTGCTGGTGTCATGTAACAGCCTTTTGTATCACCACAATCACTTGATGTAACCCTTTCTCCTAGATCACCCTATGAATGTTGAAAAATAAATAGAACATTCAATATAATAATTAAATAATATTATATAATAATAATAATTATAAAATAAGTATATAATAATACTAATTTTTATAATAATTAAGTTTATTTGTATATTAACCACCCTACCTGGGGTAGTTTTGTATGCTGAGTTCAAAAAAGGGGGTCATGTTATGAACATCTGTTGCCATGGTAACCAAAACCACCATAATATGTTAACCATTTTTTCCAAAATTTGACATAAAACATTGAAAAAAAAGATAACACAGTGAAAAAATGCCCTTTGTATTAGACATATATGAGTTAGTGCTACCTGGTGTAACATAAATTGTTAAAATTGGATAGCTGTTTCCATGGAAACGTATGGTAGACGTGAAAATTATGTTTTCATTATATACACATACATCTCACAAATAACATTATACATCTGATAAATATCTTTTTATTTGCACATTGACCCCACTACCAAGGGTAGTTTGTCATGCTGAATTCAAAAACAGTGGTCATTTAATGAACATCAATTGCCATGGTAACCAAAATAACCATATTATGAAAAATTAGACATAAAACACTTTAAAAATTTCAAATTTAGGAAAAAACATCATTGCTGTTTGAATGTATGGGTTGGTGATATATGTTGTAGTAGGGTTTCATGATTTTTGAAATTATCTGTATCAAACCTATGCAATTCTAAAACTCTAAAATCACCAGAATAAATTGTAACTAAATACCTAAAATACCACCAGTTCTTGACAATTCCATTTACGCAGCGTTGTTAAGTCTTTTATCACAAAATCTTCAAAGTAAGTGTACACACACATTTGAGTACAAGTTGACATGATCGTTGACACCATACTGTATATTATTGTTTGTACTTGGATTTTATCCAACAAAATATCGTCTGCTTTTAAATTCTCCAACTCAACTGACAACATGATGTGCATATGAGTACGTACATATTTCCGGGTCCCAGTGACACATGCCAAATTCAAACGATAAGGACACAATATAGTTGGGATCGATCACAGTATCACTACATCGATTGTTACCAGGAATATCCAGAATTTCTCAGTCGTGAAGATTGCTGACAAGTGCAGAATTATCAAGATGGCAACTGTAATATTTTGCGCATGCAAGACGACTGACGTCACTAGAATGTATTACAATGTAGATATAATTATCACGCGAATCACGCATGTTATGTGCACTGCATTTATGTGTGTATGCAGCATGCAGTACGAGGTGTACACACATCATATACACAAAATGATAGGCAATGAAAGCAACCAACTCACTAATTTATTGTTTACATGACTTTGCCGAACGACTAGGAATAATCATTAATTTACAAGTTGCTAAAATTTACACGAAGTTGACTTAAAAACAGAAAGGGGCATTGCAAATATTTTGTAATGCATGGTAGTCCGGATTGTTTGTCTTGCTTCCAAGCAGACTACCGAGAGTTGATTGCTTTTGTTTTGATACAATACCATGTACCACTGACGCAGTCAATATAAAAAGACGCAACAATGATGTTGTGTCTACCTGGAAAATTACACACATCGCGGCGAAAACACGTTCATATGGACATAGCACAGACGCACAGTGCAGTGAATACCTCACGCTCCCACGAAAAATCAAAACAAAATGAATAAATAAATGAAACAAAAAATTGCACTGTAAGACATGCCTAGCCATAGTTCTCTTCAGCATGTTCAAATTATATTTTATTTTAGGAGACAAAAATAGTGGTAGACGATATACGGCACCATGACACACTGTTTCGGGTAGTTTTTTGAAAGATTACTTGACTTGACCTCGTTTCCTTCCCCAATACGAATTAGCACTTACGATTTTATGTGCATTTCACCTGTTTCTATTTCAATCGTGCACAATGAACCAAAAAACACAACACTCTAAAAAAATACTAGTATACACACTATACTTGCCCATCACAATAATAACCTTTACCGAGCCAGTAAGAATGTAAATATAACTGAGTTCCCTGACCGATTTAGGAGTTCCCCGGTTGTGGCTCATGATCAAAGTGAAATCGAAAATTGTGTTTGAACTGATATAAAGAAGGCAAGTCAGCTTCATGATAATATTTTGTTTTTTGTTTTTGTTTTTGAACAATAATGCGTAGTCCAATTGTCTGTCTTCCTTTAAAACAGACTACGGAAAGTCGATTGCTTTTATTTTGATACATAGCATAATCATTGTCGAAATCAACATAAAAAGACGCAACGCTGTACTGATGTTGCAGTTGCCATTGTTGTGTCTACCTGGATCATGGCAAACACAGGTTCATATAGACACAACACAGTACAGTTACCTCAAAACAAAAAAATAAATAAATAAAACAAAAATAAGACATGCCTGGCCAAAGTTCTGTTCAGCATGTTCAAATTTTATTTCATTTTACAACTAATACAAGGCAAATATAGTCGTAGACGATACACCACGCCACATGTACAGTAAGTCTTCAGTACAAACGGGACGGGTACGTTTTTGAAAGACAATGAAACTGCTTCTTGTCACTGTGTGGATGGTAATGAACCCAATCAAGAGAAAGTGAAATAAAGTGAGTACATAGTATTCAAGGTGGCTGGTTATCAGACAAAACTAAAAAGCCCAAAGTGTAAAATAAGAAATTTATTCATAATTATCTGGAAAATATTTGATGATTACGCGGCAAAACAAGACTAGCAAAAGTGTTCGTTCTCGGTGAATTTAACCCTTGACCTATTTTCATAAGGACGTCGAAGGAAACGAGGTCAGTGTGACATCTCAAGCATGATCAACAACGTTTGCATGAGTGAGTACAACTAAATGTTGTCTAAACTTTAGTGGAAGAGAAATTCTGTTGATCAGACAACGACTATTTTCATTTTCTTAAAACATCTTGAAGATAAGAAGCAAAATGTGACACTGACAGACAGGCTAGTCCGTCCGGTACCATACACATGAGGCACAAACATACCACCATGTGCATCTGGTTGACTGGGATTGATTGTTATCACGTAATATTTAGCGCTAACTTTATGCTGTTGCTTCCAAATATTATTGAAATGTAATCTTTCTAAACAAGTCATGGAAATTGCCAGAATCCTGATGATTTCATGACTGAATATGTTACGATCAAAATTTCCCTTACCTTCAGTTAAATTTTCTGATGGGAAGCAACACAATCATTTAGTGTGACATCTGATAAGCGACATTGATGATGGGTACAGCGACGTAATACGTAAACAAATCTAACGTTGCGTTGGTAACTATTATTTCTGTAAATGATCCTTAAATATCAAGTACACCTGTCTTCATAGCAAACAGAAATCTGAGGCTAAGTTTTGCAACGAAAGGATACATCATTTGACTCCACCACAACGGCACACAAATATATTGTGAACAATAAAATAAGTACCAATAGCTCAAAAACCTGGCTCAATTTTATCACACTTGCACAGCTCTGAGCGCCTGCAGGGTGTCGGAAAAAAAATCGATAATCTTTTCAGTAAACTTTGCAACACTGTATAATCAAAATAATTGTACCTTTGGGAATAATAATATTACAAATATAGTAAGACTCATTGCAAATATTGTTTTCAGGGAATGTTATCGGCAACATTATAAATCATAACAGAACAATGTATTGCTTGGTCATGATGCGAGCTGTTCAGACAAATATCGGGGGGGGGGGGGGGGGGGGGGGCACTCCCTTATTTGAGTATACATTGATGTGCCGACCTTTTGGGTTCGTTTTCAAGTCATTTGGTCTAAAATGGGGTCAGGGTTTTTTCGAACTCAAGAGTCTAAAACGGGTCCACTTTACATTATATTTGATTTTGCTTGGTCTAAAATGTGGCCCTTTGTCCTTTTCCAACTCGTAATTGCCATAAATTGCCCCAAAATGTTGCCTCCTAAGGAAAATGTATTTTGTATTTTATTGACAATAGGACCAACAGGCACCATTCCTCTAAATTGTCTCTCACACAATGCTTTATTATTATATACTATTTTAACCCCTTCACTTGTAATAATAATTATAATAATAGTACATGATAATAATAATAATTGTAATAATCGGGTTTACTCGAATATTAACCACCCTACCTGGGGTAGTTTTGTATGCTGAGTTCAAAAAAGGGGGTCATTTTATGAACATCTGTTGCCATGGTAACCAAAATCACCATAATATGTTAATCATTTTTCCAAAAATTGACATAAAACATTGAAAAAAAAAGATAATACAGTGAAAAAATGTCCTTGTATTACATGTAGACATGTATGAGTTAGTGCTACCTGGTGTAACATAAATTGTATAAAATTGGAAAGCTGTTTCCATGGAAACATATGGTAGAGTAAAAAATGTTGTGTTGGTTAAACACCTACATATCTGGAAAATAACATGATAAACCTAATTATAACATAGTTTATTAGCATATTGACCGCCCTATCTTGAGTAGTTTGTTATGCCGAGTTCAAAAAACAAATGAAGAATTAGTTTTAAATAAATGGGCAAATGATTTCTCACAATTATATTTAGTCAATGATAATTTGGATACTAATACGGAATTTTATAATACAATGAAATTTCATAAAAATGCTTTAGAAGATAACATTCAGTCCCCGATATACGAGAGCCATATATCACTGAATGCAAATTTCACTCGCCAAGAAATTGTTGCTGTTGTTGCACACGTAAAATCTGGGAAAAGTGTTGGTTTTGACAACATTCCTAACGAGCTTTTAAAAAAGGACTGTATGATTGACTTTCTGTGTGACCTGTTTCAATTTTGTTTCGATTACAGTATTACTCCCTCTGTCTGGAACAAAACACTAATTTCACCAATTCCAAAAAAGAATACTTTAGATCTTAGGATGCCATTGAATTATAGAGCCATTAGTCTTCAGTCAACAGTTTCAAAACTATATAGTGCAGTGTTGAATAAAAGGCTGACAGTATTTTTAGAAAACGAAAGTTTGCTTGTAGATGAACAAAATGGGTTCCGCAAAGGTAGATCCTGTGAAGACCATGTTTTTACTTTAGCGATACAACTTTCAAAACATAACTTGACATGTCTTCATTTGTTAGAGTTATACAATTCAAGACGGGTTTTCACTCGAAAACAACAATTCTGTGAATAATGACACTCTTAACGCAGCGATTTCTCGGACGATGTTACCACTGTAACATATGGCTGACAACGACTTGCTTCCGGGTTAGTCCCTCGTGCATCCGGGTACTTGGAATATTGTCGCCATACGGAAACTAAGATAACGATTAATACATACATCGTCTGACATGATATTTTAATTTACGGAGTTTCCTGTGACAGGCGTCTGTCAGCAGACTCGGCCAACTTTTTTTTCATCATTCCATTGTATTTAAACCTTGTACTTGAGATTTCGCAATATTTATAATTCTCAACAAAATACCTCAACATGCCTCACGTCGCTCATACTCAAAGCAGTCCCGGTATGATCACTAGCAGTAGCACTGACTAGTCGTGCTTGCATACAGAGTAATCCGGGACTCGATTCTGACAATTGTCCCTACTATTTGTTTAGAGTCAAGTCAGCAATATAGACTCGTGCACCGCCTGTCGTATGTAAGCAGGGCTAACCACTGACAAGTTACACTTGGCATACATTTGTATTTCTAGACTTCTCCAAGGCCTTCGATACAATTAACCATCGAATTATTTTGTCTAAAATAGCACATTATGGTATTAGAGGACTTCCATTACAATGGTTTACTGATTATTTGCATAATAGATCCCACTTTGTCTCTGTAGATGGCAATAAGTCAGCAAACCTTGGTGTTAAATGTGGAGTACCTCAAGGGTCTGTTTTGGGACCCACTCTTAATTTTTATCAATGGCATTTTTCATTCTACTTTTTTTTTAATTTTAGGTTGTTTGCAGATGATACCAATCTCTTCCATACTTTTGATAGTAACAGCCACAATATAAACAGGGTTGATTTACACTTCAGTAAAGTTGTAACATGGTGTAATGCAAACAAACTCACTATTAACCATCTCAAAACAAACTACATTGTCTTTAGAAGCAAAAACATGGAAAGTTGCCCTTTGTGGAAGCCTGCACATCAACAATAAGGAAATTAATGAAGTTGATGAAACTTGTTTTGTTGGTGTCAGCTTAGACAAAATTCTTAACTCGTCCAAACATGCATACAAAGCGAACTCTATGGTGAGGAAAAAAGTTGGCATTCTATTTCAACTGAGACAGTTTATACCACAAAATATTCTTTTGTTAATATACAAAACTTTCATACAATTTCATGTCACTTATGGCCTTGAGGTCTGGGGCTCTACATATCGATCACATCTGATCTGTATCCTCACTTCTCAAAAATAACACCAATGGCGTTGTAGCACAACTGTACTGACAGTTTTAAAAATGTGTAATACATGGTGAGCCATTCTAAGTATAGGTGGTCATTTGCACATTTACATACATTATCTGAGTGATTATTAAATTGTCTATTAATCCCTGTTGTTATCTTTGCAATACATGTATATGTGATCATTTGGCTGTTGCTATGGCGTGTCTTGTTGCTAGGCACATTTGCATATATTTTTGAATGCTTATTCAATTGTCTATTAATCCCCGTTGTTATCTTCGCAATATATGTGATCATTTTACTGTTGCTATGGGCATAGTCTTGTTGCTAGGCACATTTGCATACATGTTTTGAATGTTTATTCATTTGTCTTTCTATTCCTGTTGTTATCTTTGCAATATACATGATTATTTGGCTGTTACTTTGGGCGTGGTCTTGTTGCTAGGCAAATTTACACGCAGTGGTAAGAGGCAAGTGGTTTAACCACTTGGCCACCGACAACCCTGGCCAATAATAACAGATAAAATTCAATAGCATGGTATTTATGGTATCCTATATATATATATACATGTATATATATATATATATATATATATATATATATATATATATATATATATATATATATATATATATATATATATATATATATATATATATATATAGTTTTGGTAGTACTGGAACTCTTTCTTGGTTGTAACTCGGAGTTTCACGCATAGTGCGATCGCGCACTATGCGTGAAACTCCGAGTTACAACCAGTTATATATATATATATATATATATATATATATATATATATATATATATATATATATATATATATATATATATATATATATATATATATATATATATATATATATATATATCAGGAAATACATTTGGCACCTAAAAGACAGCAAAACCAATTACGACATACACTGGTCAGTTCTCCAGCAGGCTTCCTCATACTCAAATGTTACCAAACGATGTCAACTATGTCTCTGGGAAAAATATTTTATTATAACTGCCGACAAATCAACGACCATGAACAGCAGAACTGAATTAATCAGTAAATGCCGGCACGCTAAATAATACGTAACCTTTGTTTTCAATTTTTTTGTGTACACACAGCCGTCAGTGAACACACATAAGTTATGTACATAAAGCAGAATGTATAGCCAACGACTACTATTAAACCATACTATTACACCCGACGATCCTTCTGGTGAAACGGTCCATAGTGTAAATCCACAATGTAATATCAGACTCGTCTTCTTTCATTTTTATGTTTTTATGTATATATATACTGTAATTCCTCGGGTTTGCACCCTCACACGGGCAAGCGCCCAGGCCTTTCTTTTTTACAATGTCGACTTTTGGCAAAGTTACGGGAAACCGCCCCCCAACAGCTGGCGGTTTCCCTCACAATAAATTTGAAGTTGTGCAGGCTACATACGAATGATAATACGCCTTATACTGATTGATTCCCCCCCCCCCCCCCCTTTGCATACAATTTTTGGGGATTTAGTTCAAAATAGGGGGGGGGGACAACTGAAGAATTTCATTTTTTTAATCTATATTATTTTGGAGGATTTAGAAAATGACTGACTTGGCATGCATTGGTATATTTTGTAGTACATGTACATACAACGATGTGTAACTGTAAACATATTCCACGTGGGTGGGCTCACATCAACATACGTAGCTTCAATTCTTCCTATGACGGTATGTCGTAATTCAATCTGCTATTTACATCACAGAAACATCAGTATTCTTTCTAGGAATGTAACATTGCTAAAAATGTATATTTCCCTTCATAAGATGACTGTATATACGGCGCATTCCAACCTCCAAGTGTGATCGCTACGCTAGTCTTTTTACAAGTCGCCATGTTGTGAAATAATTAATGTAATTAGGTCACTACGTCATATATGACCAATAGGATTGCAGCTTACAAAAAAGTGAGCAATTTCACCCAATCACGTTGGGTAATATGATACTGGCAGAGCTATTCACTGACCATGCATTGAAAGTTGTCAACACTTACATGTATTACGTCTTTATCGTCATGGGACTGGGTACATCATACTACATGTACAATATCATGTGTCACGATCCAATATACATTAAAAACAGCTGTGCTTGTCACAGAAGAGAAGCCATTACCAATTCCTGCATTACCTAATGTAAATTCTAATTTTCATGTCTTCCGACAATGTCTGGTACTTTTTACTTATCAATGTTAATAAATGCAGAGATTACATCAAAGGGACCGCTCATGGTTTTTATCAATGTGTGTTGGTTTGATAGTAAAATTGAGTGAAAATGAAAGATTGCAACATTGTATGTTTCCAGCACATGTGTATTCTGTTTCAAGACATCTATCATCCAGTCAGAATTGTCAGAGCTTTTGATCAGTGTATTCAGACTGCACATTTGCAACACTCATATGTATGAGGCATTGTTTTGGTCACAGGGAAAATAGGGTACGCAGGAAAACGCCCAACCCCAACTTGGGGGTCTGGGGGGCTTGAAACCGCCCAGGGCGCTAACCTGAGGAATTACGGTATATATTTATCCGTAGCACAGTGCTCGATACGTCTGCACGCAGAGCAGAGTATATGTTGGGGGTAGAAGAAAATCAAGTAGGGTTTTTCGTCTCTACAAGCTTGTTTTGTGAGTAAATCACTCGTCAGGAGATGCTGATGTACTGATATACCTTGTATAAATCGTGCGGTGTAAGGCGGGTTTTACCTAGGGTGTTGAGTGGTGCCAAGCAGCAGTCACACGTAAGGACAAAGACATTACAGAAACATATATTGGGCTTACAGAAAACGAGTTTAAGACAAGGTACAAAAACCATTATTTCAGCAAAAACGTTAAAATTGTACAATATTATTATAACAGTTAATTTTCATTAGAATCGGAGTACATTGCGGATGGTCCAGGCATTTGACACTAACAGGACTTGGAGAACTGTGATTGATAAATAAAGAGCCCACACAGTGTAAGTGATGTTTGTGTGTTATCATTTTGGTGTCTATCTCAACCTGAAACCTTATTGTCAAGCCCACTGATCTTGATTGTTTATTTAATAGTTTTGACTCGGTCTACAGAAAACAGCTGTATTTGCTTATTTTCATCAGGAATTGGTTTAAATTTGCTTTAGGATCTATTTTCTCTCAATTTACCTCATTTGCATAGCCAACAATGAAAATACCGGTTTTATTTCTGACTTACACAATGGTACTTATGTAATAACTCTACTAAACTTTTGCTCGCACTTTAGGGTGAGGTTGGTTTTTTTTGTTTCTCATCTCCAATGGAATAGTCAGGCGGGGCGGGCGGGCGAAATAAAAAAAAAAGGGGGCAAGAAAAAAAATCTGTATTTTTTCAGTTCTATTCTCTCTCCTTTAGGTCCTGTCAGGCTCTCTACAACTTCTTTTCTCCTCTCTTTATTGAATTCCTTGCTAAAAGTCTCTTTCCTTCATTTTAGCAAGGTTGACAAGTCCGTAGAACAACTTTGTAAGAAGATGATTGAATACTTATCATCCTGATGGGTGTATATCTGTAGCCATGAACTATTGTATTGATTGCATCAGTGTGCGAGATGAATTTTTATTTACATAAATCATTACTTCTATGAAACATTTTTCTTCAGTGTGAACTTGTCAAAATAATCCACCAGATAACATGTAAACATTTCTAGAACTCAGAACTCCTTTGGGATTTACTGTTTAAAAGTAATTACAAGTAATAATGTAAACATCGGAATCATGCATGTCATGTCATGAAGTCGATCATTTCCCCGATGATACATTGTATAACTGATTTAACGCTAAAAACTGGTCAAGAAATTAGGAATGCAGTATGACTTTTACCAATTTTAAGCATAATTTTGAAAATGATGGAAATATTCTGAGCTATTATTACATTGCAGCAAAATGTACTGCGCGACTGTATTAATTTCGCGCCCTGTTCCTCATCAAACCTCAACAGCTTCAGCCATGATGAAAGACACATGCTGCTCTGATGTAACAAAGGGGTGGGGGTGGGTAGACGGCAGTGTTCTGCCAAGGTTTCCAACAAGTGGGGACAAAGGCCCCTTGTTGCAAAAAGTGGTGTCATTTGACAGGGAGTGGGGTCAATTATTATTGTCTATGAAATATTCATATAAATTATCTCAGACCACTATAGAGATACAGTGGTCTGAGATATTCCATTATGTATAGACCATTACCTAACTACATAAAAAAATTCCATTCATAATAACAGTTCCCAGTAAGCTATTTTTTGAAAATTGTGTACTACACATTACACCTTATAAAAAGAAGGCAATTAAGATTATGCAATTTTAAGTCATTTCTACAGAGTATATTATATATTGTTTAGAAGGATTGGACAGCCAGTTAGTCACAATTTTTAATCTGAATATCAATGAATAGCTGTGCTCAAATTTATAATTCCCTTTTTTCAGACAAGGACAAAGAACAACTTCAAAATAAGTCACAGTGAACATATGATTGAATAAAAACTTTGAGAAATCCTAAACTTGTAACCACTTGTTTCATTTTTAAAATTGTTAGTACACTGCTGTGTTTATCATTCCCTCTTCAAATTCATGACATTTTGAAGGAAAAAAATCCCTGACTTTAAAAAGTACCAAATGTGAACGAAAAACTTACAAATAATAGTCAAACAAACTTTAAAATAATTTATTTTTTATTAATTAACCGTTACTGGCTGTGTATCATGATTTGGTCCTGCTATATCAAATGAGCAAAGTTACATACCGTAAACTTGATACGGAAAGCTGACATTAGGTGTCCTTGAAACTCAGAACTTGAATCTTTAACTAAAACTATCAACAACGTCAAAGTTGGGATGCACTGTAAATACCACATTATTTTTTTTCTGATTTGCACAACAAGTTCGTTCTTCATGTGTGACCGGGCGCACATGCGCGCATCGGCCGTCTATAGTGGCCATGCCAGTGATTACGCATTGATTCAGTGCCCAACATTCACATGTGTCACTGTCAACATCATGCAACACGATCCCCTAACACAACTTTTTCGGAATCAAAATACACATGTACTCAATGACATTTAATTTAACCCATCAACAAATGAAAATCACAACCTGTACCATAAATTTGGTTTACTCAGGCTTCTGAGCTGTGGCAGATATAATAGATGTTCCGCATTCCGGTAGCATGTTCAGTGTTTCGCACACGTCAGTGAGTAGGTCAGAGGTCACGACAGTGACACTAGACAAAACATGTGAGGAGAGACGTCCATTTCGATGTCTCATCTACTCCCTCTAATGTTTCAATTTGTAGATTAAGTTTATCAAAGTTGATCTTTTTGTGGCATTTTTTATGTCAACAATAGAACTGCGTGTTGTCACTGTATCCTATATGATGTCAACAAAACTTTCCCTTATGCAGTCAGTATACTTCTTGTGGGATTGACGTCGAGTCAGAGCCTGGACTGGTCCGGCCGTGGACTTAGATAATTTTGATGTCTGCCGTAAAATGACGCAAGGTGGGAAAATTATTGCGTCATTTGTAATTTTAGGGGGCCAATGTCGCAAGGTCATGGCCTCGGCAGAACTGGTCTAAGACGCCATGAGAAACCTTACAATTTTGCTGTGCTCAGGGGTCAGTCGGAAATAAAGAAACTTTTTTTTTTCTGATGTCGGAGCTGCAAATTAGGGTCGGTCGGGAGATGAGAAACAGAAAAATAAAAAGGGCTGCCCTTATCATGGCATGGAATTTTCATATCGACAACACAGTGAAGAGAGCAAATTCTGTCATGGGCCTTGTGAAAAGAAATCTCCACTAGCACCCAAAGAAACCAAAGTTCTTGCTTATCGATCAATCGGTCGACCAACACTTGAATATGCTGCTTCAATATGGGACCATACACACAAAAGAACATAACAAAGTTGCAGAAAGTGCAACGGTCTGCAGCCAGATTCGTTTGTGATGACTATAATCGACATAGCAGTGTAACAACTATGCTTGAAAAGCGGCTATACAAAATAAGAAAAGGTGAACTGTGTGTCACTGCAGCTAACAATCGTTTCTCACCAACTAAGAGTACATGACTCCATCCAGCTAGATATAAACACATTGATTCAAAAACTGAAATGTTCATTTTTCTCCAGAACAATTGTTGACTGGAACGCACTACCCGCTTCTGTCATTGAATCGCCTTCGACATATTCATTCAAGACAAGACTTAGAGATCACTTAAATCAGTAGTATTCATATCTTAACCTTTAACCTCCATTGGCGTGATACTCCTAAGGAGGCAGTGCCAATTACTAACCCAGATCCAGATCCAGATCTGGTACCTATGAATACATCTACATTTCATATGAATTCTGCATAAACTTCAGCATTTACTTTGTTTTTCATTTAATGAACTTCTTGGCAAACTGTGTAAATCTATTTTCAGAGCTTTCAAGACTTGTAATGACAAGCCTTCATTGAATACATACTCTCCAATTGCTGTTTTGTATGGCAAATTTATTATGCAAATTTGAATGATCTCTGTAAATACAAAACTTCATTATTCATTGAACAATTTGTTATTTGACCTTTAATATGGAGGTCAAAGTCAAAGGTCAAGATACAAAAAGAAAGCTGACCTTTGGGTTATAGACATTTAAGGTTTTTGAGTGCTCAACTTCTTGAGTAGAAAGAAAACTTTTGGTTATTTCACCTTGAAAATCTGTCAAGGTCACAGGTCACGGTCTCATTAGAAAGCTCATCATTGATATAATGTGAGGGTAGACACTTGAATGGTGTCCACATATATCAAACCTTTTTTCCACAAATATGGCTGCCATTTCACTATACAAGTCAAAGTCGTGAAATGAAATGACAGACACACAGAGATGGAACAAACATAACAGGCGATGCCTGTTGGGGTTAAACATTAGAATTATATATTTAATTTAGTTTTGTGTATGGTATTGTAACCTGTTACATATGCCGGAGACAATAAACATCAATTTATTATTACCTGTGTTACTGCAGGAGTTGGTCCTATGGTAGGTGCAGTCGGATCTTCCACCATATCTGAGTAAATCTCATTCCAGAAAGTATTTTTCACCTCGGCAACTGTTGCTCTAAAAAAAACATAAAATATGCTTTATACAAGGTACTCCTCAAAATATTGCATTTTGAATACATCACGTTTCTAAAACGTGTAAACAACATGTCAGCTGCAAGAAAATACTTTCTGACATGTCTAACCAAACTAAGCTACATGAAAACTGAAAAAAAAAAACATTTGTTTAATCTATGGTAGTTTAGTAAAGATAAACAAATGATACAGTCCTGTATTTGTATATTTATCAATGATACAGTCCTGTATTTTTACATTTATCAATGATACAGTCCTGTATTTTTACATTTATCAATGATACAGTCCTGTATTTGTACATTTATCAATGATACAGTCCTGTATTTGTACATTTATCAATGATACAGTCCTGTATTTGTACATTTATCAATGATACAGTCCTGTATTTGTACATTTATCAATGATACAGTCCTGTATTTGTACATTTATCAATGATACAGTCCTGTAT
This sequence comes from Glandiceps talaboti, assembly GCF_964340395.1. Lineage (NCBI taxonomy): Eukaryota > Metazoa > Hemichordata > Enteropneusta > Spengelidae > Glandiceps > Glandiceps talaboti. The sequence goes on from NC_135554.1 coordinate 541,286, forward strand.
TTGTACATTTATCAATGATACAGTCCTGTATTTGTACATTTATCAATGATACAGTCCTGTATTTTTACATTTATCAATGATACAGTCCTGTATTTGTACATTTATCAATGATAGTCCTGTATTTGTACATTTATCAATGATACAGTCCTGTATTTGTACATTTATCAATGATACAGTCCTGTATTTGTACATTTATCAATGATAGTCCTGTATTTGTACATTTATCAATGATACAGTCCTGTATTTGTACATTTATCAATGATACAGTCCTGTATTTGTACATTTATCAATGATACAGTCCTGTATTTGTACATTTATCAATGATACAGTCCTGTATTTGTACATTTATCAATGATACAGTCCTGTATTTGTAGATTTATCAATGATAGTCCTGTATTTGTACATTTATCAATGATACAGTCCTGTATTTTTACATTTATCAATGATACAGTCCTGTATTTGTACATTTATCAATGATACAGTCCTGTATTTTTACATTTATCAATGATACATTCCTGTATTTGTGCATTTATCAATGATACAGTCCTGTATTTGTACATTTATCAATGATACAGTCCTGTATTTGTGCATTTATCAATGATACAGTCCTGTATTTTTACATTTATCAATGATATCGTCCTGTATTTGTACATTTATCAATGATATAGTCCTGTATTTGTACATTTATCAATGATAGTCCTGTATTTGTACATTTATCAATGATACAGTCCTGTATTTGTACATTTATCAATGATATAGTCCTGTATTTGTACATTTATCAATGATAGTCCTGTATTTTTACATTTATCAATGATACAGTCCTGTATTTGTAGATTTATCAATGATAGTCCTGTATTTGTACATTTATCAATGATACAGTCCTGTATTTTTACATTTATCAATGATACAGTCCTGTATTTGTACATTTATCAATGATACAGTCCTGTATTTGTACATTTATCAATGATACAGTCCTGTATTTTTACATTTATCAATGATACATTCCTGTATTTCTGCATTTATCAATGATATAGTCCTGTATTTGTACATTTATCAATGATAGTCCTGTATTTTTACATTTATCAATGATATAGTCCTGTATTTGTACATTTATCAATGATACAGTCCTGTATTTGTACATTTATCAATGATACAGTCCTGTATTTTTACATTTATCAATGATACAGTCCTGTATTTGTACATTTATCAATGATACAGTCCTGTATTTGTACATTTATCAATGATACAGTCCTGTATTTGTACATTTATCAATGATACAGTCCTGTATTTGTACATTTATCAATGATACAGTCCTGTATTTGTACATTTATCAATGATACAGTCCTGTATTTTTACATTTATCAATGATACAGTCCTGTATTTGTACATTTATCAATGATACAGTCCTGTATTTGTACATTTATCAATGATAGTCCTGTATTTGTACATTTATCAATGATACAGTCCTGTATTTGTACATTTATCAATGATACAGTCCTGTATTTTTACATTTATCAATGATACAGTCCTGTATTTTTACATTTATCAATGATACAGTCCTGTATTTGTACATTTATCAATGATACAGTCCTGTATTTGTACATTTATCAATGATACAGTCCTGTATTTGTACATTTATCAATGATACAGTCCTGTATTTGTACATGTACATTTATCAATGATACAGTCCTGTATTTGTACATTTATCAATGATACAGTCCTGTATTTGTAGATTTATCAATGATAGTCCTGTATTTTTACATTTATCAATGATAGAGTCCTGTATTTGTACATTTATCAATGATACAGTCCTGTATTTGTAGATTTATCAATGATAGTCCTGTATTTGTACATTTATCAATGATACAGTCCCGTATTTTTACATTTATCAATGATACAGTCCTGTATTTGTACATTTATCAATGATACAGTCCTGTATTTGTACATTTATCAATGATACAGTCCTGTATTTGTACATTTATCAACAAGTCACTGAGAATGACACAATCCCCGCTATGATTGGGTTTTAAGGAATTATCACTACTCTGATCACGCAACAACACTTGTGAACCTAAATCAAACAGACTTAGATATGTTGTGTCTGCTTGTTGGACATGGAACATGTAAAGGATGGGTCGATTATGGGGGATCATATCATGAAGAAAATGGATATGCACATGTATGTCATAGAACACTGTCCTAATACCAACTTTGAATGAGATCTGTTCAAGCATGTCTGAGTTATGGCTTTGGACATGGAAAATTCACAAACAAAATGGCTGCCAGGCAGCCATATTGGATCGTATCACGATGAAAATGGATATGCACATGTATGTCATAGAACACTGTCCTAATACCAACTTTGAATGAGATCTGTTCAAGCATGTCTGAGTTATGGCTTTGGACATGGAAAATTCACAAACAAAATGGCTGCTAGGCGGCCATATTGGATCGTATCATGACAACAATGAATGTACACATGTATGTCATAGAACACTTTCCTAATACTGTACCAACTTGAATGAGATCTGTTCAAGCATGTCTGAGTTATGGCTTTAGACAGGGAAAATTTGCAAACAAAATGGCTGCTAGGTGGCCATATTGGATCGTATCATGAAACAAATTGACGTGCATATGGATGCCATTGTATGTTGCCCCTGTACCAAGTTTGAAAAAAATCGGTCCAGGCATCTCCAAGAAACAGCTGCGGACAGACGGACACACGGACGGACACACAGACGCACGGACAGACGGAACCCAATCCATAATTCCCCGTTCCGGACTTCGTCCGGCGGGGACTAATTATACAGTCCTGTATTTGTACATTTATCAATGATACAGTCCTGTATTTGTACATTTTTCAATGATATACAAATGTAGTCCTGTATTTGTACATTTATCAATGACACAGTCCTGTATTTGTACATTTATCCTGTCTTCAGCAATCAGCTTTCAAAGTTAATGCACTATACTCCTGATATCAGAAAGACAAAAGATTGTACACTTTCACCACTAGGAATCATGTTTGGGAGCAGGCTTTGGACTACAATCTCTAACTCACTACACACATTTTCTTTGTGCTGACAATAAGTGATTTAAAAGGAAGACATGTTTATTATACCTGAACACAATATGACCAGCTGATGGAGTTGGTGCCAACCATTGGATTGTAATTGCTGAATGTTCTCCACTTGGGCTATATGCAGAACTATGACAGAATGAATCCTACCAAATACAATGAAAAAAAAGTCTTAGACAATTGATACATTGTAAACAGTCATGATGCATGATGGTCAAATAGTTAGTGGCTTCCTTGGAATCAAGCCTACTCACTGCCATTTGTTTCATAATGGCTAAAGTCTTTGGGCAAGATTGGAACTATGACTGTGCCTATGTCACATACATTCTATTTCTACATGGTGGCCTACACAAAAATAGCATCAGTGGCACTGCATTACAACTATATGTGTTATTTTTTTAACATGCAAATGTGAACTGGGTGGTCTCAACAAAATTCAACTCGAGAGGTTTCCATAAATTCTGACTTATTTGTAAAAAAATTTAAATACACCATTACTGTACTGTTGGCAAGGCAGTGCCTTTGTTGTTGGGTCAATTCTGTCAAGTTTTTGAAAGTCTGTAAACATTTGTACTTGCTTCACCATCCATGTTATGTTGTTATTTTTGCAATATACATCATAATTTCATTATTGCAATGGGCGTGGTCTTGTTGCTAAACATATGTGCACTCACTCTCTGAATGTTTATCAACTTGCCAGAATCATCCCAATTTTTATCTTTGCAACATACACCATCATCTGGCTGTTGTTACGAGCATGGTCTTGTTGCTAGGTACAATGTTAAACTTTATACAATGTATATACAATTGTATGTCCATTTTTAGAATGTATATTCACTTGTCTATTAAACCATATTGTTATCTTTGCAATATACACACCATCATTTGGTTGTTGCTATGGGTGTGATCTTGTTGCTAGGCATGTGTATACATTTTTTTAAAATAGTTATCCACTTGCCTACCCATTCTTGGTTTTACCTTTACAATATATACTATAATTTGGCTGTTGCTATGAGCATGGTCTTGTTACTAGGTACATGTAAAAGTCATGTATATTTGAAAACGTTTTTTAATGTTTATTTATTTGACTATCCATCCCTGGTGTTACATGTATCTTTGCAATATGCAACAACATTTCGCAGTTGCTATGCTACAAAAAATATGTATATTTTGTCTTGAATAATATCCTAACTACAGACTGAGAGCAAAATCCCTACCATATATCAACCAGAGATGAACTGAAAATGCTCCCATATCCGCATGATCTGTAGATGTGGCAAATTTCACTGAATTTGATTCAGCCGTTCTGCATGTGTAGCCCCATTTATAAAATCATTAGTTATGCTCATTATGGTGCATCTTTTCCTAGTTGGCATGCACATTACATGTACATGTACATATGGCATTCTTCCGCACGCCATACATGCAGACGGTGCAGGCATCTTGATTACTGACATGACCCTTGACAGGAAAGAAAGACTTACTCCATCTGCAAGCAGTACTACTATGTGTATACATATGCACAGCTTACACTTCTAAAACATCACAAGAAAACGTTTATAATATGCAAGATACTCTATGGTTTAATTTATCTTTCTGGGCTTTCAATTTTCTATGGTAAGCACTCATATGTATTTCGAACTAGAATGAACTCCGAACGAATCTTTGTTAGAGCAGTTATAGTCTGAGTCAGACTGTACAGCAGAACCAAAAAGCATTTTTCAAACTTGTTTCAACATACACCATGTCAAATAAAACACGCACACACCGCCACACATCTTTAGCCCTAATATGCATATCACTGATGGAATCATCACGTCATGAACAAGTCTTACTTTACACCCCCTTAACAATGTTCCCACCAAATTTTGCACCAATCTGCCTTGTAGTTTCTGAGTTTCATTTTTTTGACCAAAAATCACATTTTTTTGACCCAAATCAAACACCTGTGATACGATCATTTTGATTTGAACAATTTCCCAACTAGACACCCAAGGTAATGGACCCACCAAATATCATAGCAATCGGTTCAGCGGTTTTTGACTTTAAGTTGTTTACACACCCACACACACACACACACACACACACACACACACAGACGCCGAGCGATCCCTATAGCACTAATGAACCTCAGTTCAGTTGTGCTAACAAGCGACCTATCGGTCAGAATAGCTCCGCTGTTTGTTTTTTTATTTTTTATTTTTTTATTTTGGTGACATGTAGAAGTGGTTCAGTTCTTCAGCTCTTCACTATGCAGTTTTGTTTTAGCGATGTAATAAAGTGGTTAGTGGTTTCATATGATGTCTCACTATAAAACACATTTTACACAGAAAGTTGGTAATGTATTGTACTTTTATACCATAGTCACCATTTTATAACAAAAATCTACTGTTATGAAAAATTGCACAAAATCTCAGAAAAAAATGACTGGGAAATGAACACAAGAAAAAGAAAAAATAGAGGATTGAGGTTGGCTATAAATAATTCCAGTGTCTTACAGCTTTAACCCTGGAAAATTTTAATGATGAATGAAATAAACTAGGGATCTAAAATAATTTTAAGGCAATTCGAATTTCAATTTCCTAACAAATTTACCAAGTCAACAATATTCAACTTGTACTAGTTGTAGTAGATATAGGGAAGAAATGTATTAATCGCCATCTTAGTTTCCGTACGGCGACAATCCAAAGTACCCGGATGCACGAGGGACTAACCGGGAAGAGAGTCATTCTCAGCCATACGTTACAGTGGTAACACTCATTCAAATTCGATTACCTTTCACAAAGAAAACACAACGAAATGGTTGAAGTGATCTTTTTTTAAATTTCTTTTCATCACAACAACAAAATCTGTGTGATCAAAAGTGTTGTAAACTAAACCAGAAAGAACAAGTCATTGAGAATGACATAGCCCCGCTATGATTGGGTTTTAAGGAATTATCACTACTCTGATCACACAACAACACTTGTGAACCTAAATCAAACAGACTTAGATATGTTGTGTCTGCTTGTTGGACATGGAACATGCCTACAACAATAAAGGATGGGTCGGGTATGGGGGATCGTATCACGACGAAAATGGATATGCACATGTATGTCATAGAACACTGTCCTAATACCAACTTTGAATGAGATCTGTTCAAGCATGTCTGAGTTATGGCTTTGGACACAGAAAAATCGCAAACAAAATGGCTGCCAGGCGGCCATATTGGATCGTATCACAATAACAATGAACAAGTCATTGATAATGACATAGCCCCGCTATAATTGGGTTTTAAGGAATTATCACTACTCTGATCACGCAACAACATTTGTGAACCTAAAACAAACAGACTTAGATATGTTTGTTGGACATGGAATATGCCTCCAACAATAAAGGATTGGTTGGGTATGGGTGATCATATCATGATGAAAATGGAGTCTGAGTTATGGCTTTGGACATGGAAAATTCACAAACAAAATGGCTGCCAGGCAGCCATATTGGATCGTATTACGACGAAAATGGATATGCACATGTATGTCATAGAACACTGTCCTAATACCAACTTTGAATGAGATCTGTTCAAGCATGTCTGAGTTATGGCTTTGGACATGAGAATTCGCAAACAAAATGGCTGCCAGGCAGCCATATTCGATCGTATCACAACGAAAATAGATATGCACATGTATGTCATAGAACACTGTCCTAATACCAACTTTGAATGAGATCTGTTTAAGCATGTCTGAGTTATGGCTTTGGACATGGAAAATTCACAAACAAAATGGCTGGCAGGCAGCCATATTGGATCGTATCACAATGAAAATGGATATACACATGTATGTCATAGAACACTGTCCTAATGCCAACTTTGAATGAGATCTGTTCAAGCATGTCTGAGTTATGGCTTTGGACAGGGAAAATTCGCAAACAAAATGGTTGCTAGGCGGCCATATTGGATCGTATCATAAAACAAATTGACGTGCATATGTATGCCATAGTATGTTGCCCCTGTACCAAGTTTGAAAAAAATCGGTCCAGGCATCTCCAATAAACGGCTGCGGACGGACATACGGATGGACGGACGGACGGAACCCAATCCATACGTCCCCGTCCCGGACTTCGTCCTGCGGGGACTAATTATCGGACTGGCTAAACTTCCCACTGAACTGGAGTTAAGGTCCAAGTCCAAGTAAGCCTCGATAGTACGTGAGAAAATCGTCTCAAACTAGCGATACAACTTTCAAAATATAACTTGACATGTCTTCATTTGTTAGAGTTATACAATTCAAGACGGGTTTTCACTCGAAAACAACAATTCTGTGAATAATGACACTCTTAACGCAGCGATTTCTCGGACGATGTTACCACTGTAACATATGGCTGACAACGACTTGCTTCCGGGTTAGTCCCTCGTGCATCCAGGTACTTGGAATATTGTCGCCGTACGGAAACTAAGATGGCGATTAATACATACAACGTCTGACATGATATTTTAATTGACGGAGTTTCCTGTGACCGGCGTCTGTCAGCAGACTCGGCCAACTTTTTTTTCATCATTCCATTGTATTTAAACCTTGTACTTGAGATTTCGCAATATTTATAATTCTCAACAAAATACCTCAACATGCCTCACGTTGCTCGTACTCAAAGCAGTCCCGGTATGATCACTAGCACTGACTAGTCGTGCTTGCATACGGAGTAATCCGGGACTCGATTCTGACAATTGTCCCTACTATTTGTTTAGAGTCAAGTCAGCAATATAGACTCGTGCACCGCCTGTCGTATGTAAGCAGGGCTAACCACTGACATAACCTGAGAGAACGTTTTCGGATTTAAAATTACATGTAAAACAGGGAAAGATACGAAAAACATAATGCAAAGTCTGAAGCCAAATTAAAGTTGTAATTATTTTAATTATTTTTACCTGCCAAATATTTGCATTTTGGAAATGGCAAGACACGTTCATGTCGTTTAACTTTACATGTAAACTTTCGGCCAATAAACAAAGTCTGGTTGATTCACAGTCAGCAGTGAGACTGCTCTTGCATAACTTCAACCGCATGCCTAGGCATGCCTTCCTTACACGAGTTGTCTTCATTCTGGTTCACTGTCACTCCAAATTGCACGACAATATAGAATTAATCACAAGTTACATGTTATCTGAAAACATCACACTTTTATAGTGGGTCTGAAGTGTGATTTTAGTGAGTATCAAAAACGTTCCATATTGCTACTTGCTGTGGAAAATCGCCCGGTCAAACGAGGTCAGCTTCAGCTTCTGGTTAAATCAGTCGTTTTCTACCGAAAATTCTTGAACGGAGCGTTACACAACGATCCTACTAAATTTACTTGCCATAGTTATTTAAAACACATAAAAATCCACCTTTTTGTGAAATTTGTCCGTATTAAGGAAACTACTAATGAGCGAAAAACCGGGTCGAAGTTTCAGGGCCTCAAGTATCCATCCCGAATTCGTCGGACAATCGGTATTCCTAAATGTAATTCCCAAAATTTGTGTTGCTGGTACGAAAGAAGAGATGTCAGTTGAGGTTTAGGCGTTTACGGTATCTAAAATGGTGGACTCTAGTGAAAGTTACAGCGAGTTGAAAATACCCAAAAATAAGGCCCGTGAGCAGCCCATTTGATTTGATTTGATTTATTACTCTAGGTCAATGCATCCATAAATGGATTTTCATGCATTGAATATAAAAATACAAAACATACGTTAAAATACAAAGACACATAATTTAAAAATATGGGAGAGTAACAAAATTTACAGGGCAGAGTACAAAGATAAAATAAAAGTTATAAAAAGTAAAACACGAGAGATGCTAGAATTATGAAGTTAAAAACGGTTTAAGACATTAAAAACTAAGTGTTTACTAAGTAGTCGTATTTGCGGAAATACATGAGCGGTATTTGAAAGAACGACTGTGTGCCTTTGGAATGTGGTATTTGGTCCGAGTATTGTATTGGTGTATTGTTGAGTTTTTGGTGACAAGATCAGATAAATAGAGTGGTACTTTTTTGCTTATACATTTACTGACAATATTTTTGAAGTGTTGATCGTGTCTTTCCTGAATAGTTGGCCAATTTAGAGAATTTCTGGCAAGTGTTACATGGTCTGATTTTTTAAGGCCACATTGAATTCGTACAGCAAAATTTATGATACCTTGAAGACTACTTTTCAAAGTGAGATTACAATTAGAAAAGACTGTGTCACAGTAGTCTAAAAGGGAGAAGACAGTAGCAGCTATTACATTCTTTCTGACTTTTTCCGGTATACAACGCCTAACACGTGCCAGTCTTGTTAGACGGAAACCACATGCCCTACGGAGATAAGACACATGGTTTGACCAACTGAGTTCAGGGTCCAGTTTCAAGCCTAAGCAGGTAGCAGACTTAGTAGCTTTGATAGTAATATCTTGAAAGGACAGAGAATTAATGTGATTTGGTATTTTCTTTAGTTGTTGACGTGTACCGAAGAACATATACTGATATTTAGAGATATTTGGTTTCAAAGTATTTGCATGGAACCATGTAGTTAAACGATTAATTTCGTATTTTAAGTCATTGTGAAGTACATCAATATCGGCAATGGTACTGTTTTTCAGAATATTGATGTCATCTGCAAAACCATAAATTGGAGTGTTTGAGTGAAGCCAAGTAGGAAGGTCATTAATATATAGTGCAAATAATAAAGGTCCACAGACACTGCCTTGAGGTACTCCAGTTTTGACCTGAATACAATTTGAAGATATGTTGCCAACTTTTACACTTTGAGTTCTACCTGATAGGTAACTTCTGAACCACTGAACTGCAGATGGATGAAAGTTGTAACGTTGAAGTTTACTGAGAAGGATAGTGTGATTGACTGAATCAAACGCCTTTGAAAGGTCTAACATAAGAAGAGATGAAATTTTCCTATTGAACATGTTATCAAGTATATCATCACACATACGCTGTAATAATGTAGCTGTCGAATGTTTTGGACGGAAACCAGAAAAAGTTGGATGGAGGATATTATTTGAATCTAAGTAACTAATAAGTTGATTGCAGACTAAACGTTCAAGAACTTTTGAGAGAGTGGGGAGTAGAGAAATAGGGCGGTAATTGGAAACATCTTGTTTATCACGCTTGCCCTTTTTATAAATTGGAATAATTGTAGCTTTTTTCCAATCAGTTGGTACAATACCCTGAGAAATAGACTTGTTAAATATACATGTCAATGAAGGAACAATAGCTGGAATTGACAGTTTGATTAACTTACAGTTAATATCATTCGGTGATGAAGACTTATTGGATGGCAATGCCGATAAGGCAGAGGTTACTTGTTGTTCTGTGACCTTAGAAAGTTGAAAACTAGTCTGTGGCATTTTGATGTGATCTAGTAAAGGTTCAACAGTGTTTATTTCTTCTTGAATGCGTGTACCTACATTGGCAAAGTACTGGTTGAAGTTATTGGCAAGAGGTAACGGGTCGTCGTGAGCTGGGAGAGTAGTGCAACGAGGATTTAATAGATCATTAATCCTTTTCCAGACTTTGCTAGCATTGTGTAGGTTTTCAGTAATGACGTCTTCATAGAATTGTGTCTTAGCAGTGGTGATGTCATGTTTGATTATATTGCGGAATTTGACAAATTCCATCCAGTAGACATGAAGGCCAGTGCGGTGGTGCATCTTCCTAAACCAGTCTCGAAGTTGCATTTTTCTTTTAATTTCTGTAGTTATCCATGGGTTGGATTTGGGTCGACATTTAATTTTCATGATGGGAGCATGCTTATCAAGAACGCTGGTATAAAGTGAGTTCCACATAGAAATCATAGCATTCAGATCATTGCATGTTTCTATATTCTGCCAAGGAATTTTCTGTAAATCACTGATTATGCAAATATTTTATTAAACACTAAAAAACGATGGTAACAGGCTGTTTTTTGGACAAGTGCACTTTCTTAGGTTAATGTATATACTAATCATATGGAATTTAAAGAGTACATAATACTGCTTAATTACTGAATATCGTTCATTATTCAAATTACTCATTAACTTGATTAAGGTAAAAGTTGTATCAACAAACTTCATAGGACAGGTGCATATTATTATAGTTGATATATGTACCATATTATATGAAATTTGAAGCTTACATTATTAAGATACAGCCTAATTACCGAAAATCATTAATTATGAAAATTATTCATTAACACTGTCAGCAGACTTTACAGGACATACATGCATTTGCTTTGTTATGGTTAACATATGTACTAAATTATATTGAAATTGAAGTATGCAGTCTTAGGATTCTTAACATACAGCCTAATTACCAAAAACAATTAATTATGCAAATTATTCATTAACACTGTAAGGTACATCAACAAACTTTATAGGACATATGCACTTTGTTATGTTAACGTATGTACTGTAATTGAAGTACAAAAAATGTATGCACTCTCAAAACATAGCCTAATTACCGAAAATAATTAATTATACAAATTATTCACTAACTCTTTAAGGTGTTTGTGTGGGCTAGGACGTCAGGTGAATTTATCAATAAAACTATGTAAATCCACTCATACATATTTATTAAGACATTGGAGTCGGAACTAGCAAAGGGCATACCGTCAATAAGCAGTAACACAGCCACAAACTTTGACCAACTAAGAGTAATTGACATTTTGCTGGGGAATCTGATGCGCCCTCTATGACAAATTCCCGAGTAACACACACAGGGAGTGTGAGCGCCTGCCGTGAAGATTTTTAGTATTTTAAATGCCTGACTGTAAAACGTTGAGTGTTGGCATTTTTGTCAATTGTTATAAATTTAAAGAAGAAAAAAAAAACGTTTGATGGATGACAATTTTTTGTCATCGTGAGCATGTGCTTCTGACAGAATCAGGTGACTGCAGAAGTATCGCCAACACTCCGAGCTTAGCATATTTCAGAAGTACGGCGTCAATGTATTATGTACACACGATCTCAGGTCAAATGATTTTCCTACAATTTTCCTTCCACGTTTTGTATTTCAAAATTCGGTGAAGGCTGTTTTATGATTGATTAAACTTGTTCTATTTCCAAAACCCATGGTGTCATCTCTGAAAGCAGTCAATCTTAACTAAACTACATGTATTACTATTCACGTCGTATTCGTTTCTAGACTAAGGCAAATATAACATCACCGTGTCACAAGTGCGAGTACGAGTTCACATCTACACAACCACAAACAAAGTATTTCAAAACAAATGCATGCGGTACGGTGAATACTGATCGAGCCAAGTTTGGTCTCCGTAGCAGTATTATAATCCCAGTATGTCTCTACGATGTTAGTCGATGTCATGACTAGACTATTGTCTGATAGTGCCAACAAATATTGAACATTTTATGAACGGCTTAGATACATTTTAAGAGTCGCTTTCCTGTATAAAAAAAAAAACATTTTCAGATTGCCTGCCGACATGGGCGACACATCAAGTAATCAAAGACACAACAACAAACAAATCCAAAGCAACTGTGTTTATTTATAGCAATCTGCGGATGGAAATCATGATTTTCCCAAGGAATGATACGTAACACACATCAATTAAACTGAGGACCTATATTGAAACATTGAATCATTTTAATTTTGCTCACATTGTAAATTTGAGTCGTCATGGACTATTGAACAGTCAATTTCAGGAACAACGATTTGCATCGTAGACCTCATGTTTCCATGTACCGCGCCGTTCGCACGCCACGTGTGAGCTTACACTACTGTCGGCAAACTGGCTCTGTCTTCTTGGGCTAATGGAATGCGTATGGCTGTCTGCAGACAAAAAATTTTCTATGTAATTTTTACTGAAAATGCGTAAAATACATCAGATCTGCTGTAGTCCAGTGCGTAGTTTCAGAGGGAGTAATTCGGAACTCTAGTCTGACAATTGTCCTCCAAGGTCATGTTCATAATCTACACCCGCACGTACAAGTTACGTCTGCAAGCAGGACTAGATATGATCACATGGAAACACTGTCCCTCCATTCTCAGCCGAGGCCTCGTAACGAAGTTTGGAACGTCTTTTACCTATTTTCGTTTTCGGCATCGTGGTAGTGTATGCCAAATATGGTAGTGAGTCTTCGAGGGTTGTCCAACGGCAGCTAATAGTTTTCATAACACGCTGTAGAAAGTAACTGAGCGAGCGTATTGAAGTATTGAAACCAAAGATACGCATGCGCAATATGCATGAGTTTGTTGATGTCCCCCTAGCCTTGACACAGTTGATCGCATTACCGAAACGCTACATATTAGCAATGTAAGCGTCCATATACCAGAGTGTTGACATGTTTTCGAGCCATATTACGATTTTCATTCATTCTAGAGGGTTCAAAGAGACAGAATCACTAACGCGTTCGCAAGTATTGTCTTTACAAGTACTGCGAACTGGTTGAGAAGTTGTCAAAAAATGGGATTTGTTTGCTTTTTTGACCATTTTGAACGTTTCTTCATTTTACTCGTTCTAGCTTATTATATATGCTAGGGAATTCGGGTTTGTTTTATTTGATAATTGAGATGAAAAACGAGAAACTGGTAAGAGGGTTTTTATGTTAGTGAAACAGACACTCGGCACTGCTTTGTTGAAAATGGGGTACACATAAAACGAAAATTGCCTTTTTGACAATTAATTTGAAGCATTTTGGATCAAAATTTCAAAATTTTGTCTATACAGATTTTGACATCACAGTATTTATGATGACAACTGTAACAAAAAAAATTTTTAAAAAATCAAAATTGCCTATTACAGAGTGGAAAATATGAAAAATATGATATAATAATATACACAGGTGTCAAATTTCATCATAATTTAAACAAACTCTACTTTAATGTTTTTAATGTTATGATGAATATTAAAGGGACAAACTCAGAAAATTTGGAGTCAATATCTTTATTTTTAACAAAGTTGCAACAATATTTCTACAATAAAGAATTGGATGAAAAATAGCCTATACAACAACCTTAAGCGAAATCAGCAAACTTTATAGGACAAGTGCACTTTCTCATGGCTAATGTATGTACTAAATTATATTGAAATTGAAGTATGTATTCTTAACTGCGATATAGCCTAACTACCAAAATAATTAATTTGGCAAATTATTCATTAACCACATAAAGACACGTGCTAACTGCCACTATGCGGGAAGCTAAAGCATCCAAGTGAGGAACCGAGTTTGGTGTAGGGGACAATGCCAAAAATTTCTTGGCATGGATTGGAGGAATTAATGTGGGATTACCCATCAGTATTTTGCCAACAGATAAGTATCATAGTTGAACAGAAAGTGTTTCCAAGCAACCTCAACAAAGGGTAATCTTTGTGCTATTGACAGATAGGTGTAAAGTACCCATGAAAGATTTAATAATTTCATGACATCAATAACATTAACAATAACCTTTCATTTTAGACTGAGATGGGAAGCATTCTCTCATGACAAGAATCATGTTTTTTTACCCAAAATGCACTTTTCAGAGGTAATCACACAGAGATTTAAAAGATCTTGCAACTTACATCTGTATTTTCACATGTTAACAACTTTGCATTGTCTACACTTGGTACATTTTGAAATGTTCCAATTGGTTCATTTTGGTCCATTGCCCAATCAGCACGCCTTGCTTGAAGTATAAACCCACGAAAAGTAGCACCATTACTTCCTTGTATTGTCACTGTATAATTAAAAATAGAGTAAAAAAAATAACGCTAATTAAGTAATGATTTTTATGACAAATTGAAAGATTAATGACATTAATGACAGTCCTGAATTTCAGTCCAGCAGCAGTCCTGAATTTCAGACATGTGCGCAGTCCTGAATTTCAGACAGGCATGCAGTTCTGAATTTTAGACATGCATGCAGTCCTGAATTTCAGACATGCGCGCAGTCCTGAATTTCAGTCATGCATGCAGTTTTGAATTTTAGACAGACATGCAGTCCTGAATTTTCAGTCCTGCAGCAGGACTGACTCTTTTTGGATGCCAGAATCCAGCAGCATTCCTGCTGCAGGACTGTGGCAGGAATGCATGCATGACTGCGGAAAATTTTTCCCTGTGTAAGTGTTATAGGTAAGCTATGCTTGCGCTACCCATTCACCACTGTTGCATATGGAAAAGAAAAAGTCAAATGGCAAAAAACAAGCGACCTATCAGTCAGAATAGATCCGCTGTTCTTTTTAGTTTTTATTTTGGTAGCGATGTAATAAAGTGGTTAGTGGTTTAAAACACATTTTACACAGAAAGTTGGTAAACTATTTTTATACCATAGTCACCATTTTATAAAAAAATTTACTGTTATGAAAATTACACAAAATTTCAGAAAAATACAATGACTGGGAAATGCGCACACACACACACACGTGCACACACACACACACACACACAAAGGATTTTTGAGGTTGGCTACAAATAATTCCAGTGTCTTACAGCTTTAACCCTGGAAAATTTTAATAATGAATGAAATAAACTAGGGATCTAAAATAATTTTGAGGCAATTGGAATTTCAATTTTCTAACAAATTTACCAAAAACACTGTCCATAAGCTTAATTGTCAACAACATTCAACTTGTAGTAGACATAACATAATCTAATATTTAAAATTTATGGAGTGTCGTGTGACCGGCACCTGTCAGCAGACTCGGCCAATTTATTTTGATCATTCCATTGTATTTAAACCTTGTACTTGATATTTCACAATATTTATAAATCTCAACAAAATACCTCAATATGCTTCACCTCGCTCGTACTCAAAGCAGCCCTGGTATGCAGGGTTCTCCCAAGCTTGAGAGTAGTCTCGGATACTAATTAATATTCATACTAATTTACATAATTAATATTCATGAATAAATTAATGGTACACTCAAAGTACATGGTGTATGATCAAAGTTGCTAATGAAAAAGTTAAAACCAACTTTTCTTTCTCTACAGATTTATAACTCTAATCTCAATCTTTGCACATCGATTTTTTTCAATCACAGTTTTTGATTAGTTTTCTCAGAAAAGCTAAAGTTGTTTCAATCAAACTAAATATCCAAAGACGACTGCAGTTTCAAAACTCTAAAAAGTTGCGTATATCCACACATACGCATCGCGTTTAGACGAAATCTCGTGATACATGAGACCTCGCGATAGTTTGTGACGTCACCACCCGCCATTTTGAAAATTACATGTTTTCATCGTCGTGCTATGTACGATGTCAAACTACCAACTAAAAGTGTTTTCAGAGTAAAATTGAACAGAAAACTAATGATCGGACACAACGTCAACACTTTATAAAGGTATATGAGGCTGTTATACTTTTTTTACGACGCTGAAGAATGCTAGTCGAAAGTCTGCAGCATCGTGTATGCCCTGTAATTCACACGTACTCACTGTACTCGAGATATCAATGTATAGCGTCAGCTGTTGTCAGTTCACACTTCGTCTTTATAAATAGAATAGTCGAGTATTTGTCATTATTGGTCGTCTACATTGTTCTTTCTCAAAGACATTTTAATACTTCATTATCTTTTAAATCAATACGTCCATGTGGGCAGAAAATGAAAGTACAATTATTAAAGTGAGTGTGTGTGGGGTGTCGAATGGTAACCAATTGTGACACTTGAAGGTGGTGGACGGTGACTTTGAGTAGTGGTCGCCAAGACTGAGTCCCGGACGCTAGCGTCCGGTGCCGTCCAGTGTGAGGAGATCCCTGGGTATGATCACTGACATGACTAGAGAGAACCTTTTCGGATTTACATGTAAAACGGGGAAAGATACGCAAAACATAATGCAAAGTCTGAAGCCAAATTAAAGTTGTAATTATTTTAATTATTTTTACTTGCCAAATATTTGCATTTTGGAAATGGCAAGACATGTTCATGTCGTTTACATCACAGATAACTAACACTAGTTATCTGTGTTTAAATGTAAACTGTCGGCCAATACAATAAACAAAGTTTGGTCGATTCACCGTACTGCTCTTAACTGCACCCGCACATCTTTATGGCTGAGTCATGCCTTGCCTTGCGCATGCGAGTTGTCTTCATTCTATTTCACTGTCACTCCAAATTGCACGACAATATAGAATTAATCACAAGTTACATGTTATCTGAAAACATCAAACTTTTATAGTGGGTCTGAATTGTGATTTTAGGGAGTACCAAGAACTCCTGTGTTGCTGCTGGCTGTGGAAAATCGCCCGGTCAAACGAGGCCAGCTTCAACTTCCGGGTCAAATCAGTCTTTTCTACCGAAAATTCTTGAACGGCCCGTACCGTTACACAACGATCCTACTAAATTTACTTGCCATGGTTATTTAAAACACATAAATATCCACCTTTTTGTGAAATTTGTAAACTTTCCAGTCCCTATTGAGGAAACTACATGTATGAGCGAAAAACTGGGTCGAAATTTCATGGCCTCAAGTATGCGTCCCGAATTCTTCAGAAAATCGGTATTCCTAAATGTAATGCCAAAATTTATTTTGCTGGCACGAAAGAAGAGATGTCAGTTAAGGTTTAGGCGTTTTCAGTATCTAAAATGGGGGACTATAGTGAAAGTTACAAAAAAATATCAAATGCAAGTATACTACTTGCATTTTCTTGCCATTTTGAAAATATCAAAAAAATAAGGCCTGTGAGCAGCCATTCAAAGTGTAACGGTCGCTATCTGGAGGATAGATTGTATGCAAATGAGGGTATTGCGGACTGGCTGATTATGTAGAAGGTGTGCAAAATTTGGATTTGAAGTTTACAACCGTGTTTCGAACAAACACTTGTCATTTGGGCACACAATGCGTAGAATTATGACTATAGCACATATTACATTGCTTGTTTGACGTCAATAGTGTCTTTTGAAAAGTGGCAGTTTACTTAAAGTCTCGTGGACTGATTTCCAATATGGCGTCGGTCACAATGCTCATTAACATATTAATTTTTTTGTTAAATTACAAAAAAAATCATAAAAAATAGAAAAGAAGATGTGCTGACTTGAAATTAACAAATCTGAGTAAGCTACCCCCTGCGCATCAACACACCAGATATCAAAGCAATCTGACGAGTAGTATTTGAGGAGATGATGAAAATATCATTTTTTGAAAAAAAATCATAAAGAATTGAAAATGGCACAGATCAACTTGGCATGAACAAATCTGAATAGCCTCCCCCCAAGGGAACATGCACACCAAATATCGAAGAATTCTGACTGTCACTTTCGGAGAAGATGATGAAAATATAAAAAGTTGACAGACACCCATGATTCACCTATACTCTATACCTCAATACCCACCTATACCTAAAGCTACGCTTTCAGCTTTTGCTGACAGCAGAGCTAATAAAAAGTTGTTCGCCAGTGGCAAATCAAAATTTGTGCCAAATTAAAATCAATGGCCATTCCCCTGACTGAAAAGCAAGGTAATTCATATGACCATGTTCTTTAAAGTCAGGTGAGAAGAAAATCCTATCAGTGTTACAAATGTGCATGTTATTTGTACTTGGAATAAGCCTCAAAGAGTTTTGGCCATTCT
This sequence comes from Glandiceps talaboti, assembly GCF_964340395.1. Taxonomy (NCBI): domain Eukaryota; kingdom Metazoa; phylum Hemichordata; class Enteropneusta; family Spengelidae; genus Glandiceps; species Glandiceps talaboti. The sequence goes on from NC_135554.1 coordinate 559,855, forward strand.
ATGACTTCGGAGTTAGCCATGCAGGCGTTACTTGAAAATTTAAATTAGCTATTCAAATAGAGTTGCCTAGAAAATTTAATCATCTAACGAGAATGTTCAAAACAACAGACACAACTCAGAAATCATCAGAATTACAACCTTTCTGTTGATTTTGATGTCAATTGCACAGTAAATAATGTAAGGTCGAAGCATGTTTCTTCGTAGTGAGGTGGATTTTTGACTGATCGGAACTCAAACTATGGCATTTTTTGGGGATATAAAAAATATACTACTTGCATTTGATAGGGATCAGTCTCAACCCTTTGGGGGTCGGGATTTGGAATTGTGACTAATCTGCATATAGGAAAACATATACTTATTCTTGATACTGTGGAACATTCATTATTGTTGATACTGATTTGTGGTTACTCTATTGTTGATGTTTGTCAGTATTTATTCTTTTATTTGTTTGTTTGCTTTGTGAGCCTGAATTCCCTGTGATTTGACAAGCAGCTGCCATATCTTTTGATGTACAGAAATCGCAGTCGTCATTAAGTGACGTACATATTGAAGTTTTACACATTGTAACTACATTGTATACATCTGTTAGCAAGATTTAATGTAACGTTGTATAAAGTATCAAGGCATCACCAACCACCATAAGTTAGAAATGGTTACACGGTGTTGAAAAAGTCAGCATACATGTACATGTATGGGCCATGTGGAAAGCAGGCCTACCAATTGCCAGGCATTGGTTGAAGTAACATTATGTGGTCAAAGATATGACTGTGGGTGCCTGGGACCCTATTTTGCATATGACTGACTGTATGTTTGGAAGTGGAGAACTTGTGATAACTCACTGACAAGTAATCACCAAAATACATGTATAAACATTCCCTATCTGGGTTGTTCACATGTAAATGCCACATATTTGAATAATCCTGAGTGACACACAATCACAGCTGTTTACATGGGAATTTGTCTCATTTTCAAAGTTTTTTTTCATTCTACATGTATGAAACAAACAGATTCATTTTCAACTATTTGTGTATCAAGTTACCATCCAACGACATTCACAAACAATTTGTACAGGAACATTCCTAATGTCCCACATGATATGTCACCTTTGTGTAAGGTTTGAAAGAAATTGGATATTGCATGTCTGAAGAATGGTCACTATACGAAAAGGCATATTTAACCTCCTTTATTGGGGGTGGGTAAAGGTGGGTTAAATTTCAGGGGGTATATTTGTCCACATGAAATAGTTACTACTGTCTCCTGTCTTTATCAGGGTTAGAATATGAGTGTCAAAGTACCACGTTTAACTTTGTTTGCACACATACACCAGGTGGTAAACTTGCCACTTTTTACACTGTTTAACATGGCTGGTAAACATGACACAGTACCACCTTTACCATGCCTTTATATCTACGGATAGATAATGGTAAACTGTGATGTTTGTATGAAGTATGTTAGTCAATCCTTTCACAACCTCTTTCAATGGGGTAAAGTATGGTTTATATGCATCTATTACAGCCAGTCACAGTCTTTACTTTTACCTCATATTAAGTGGTCATAATTCACAAGTAATATTTCCACCTTTACCCAGAGAGAATAGTATTCTCCAAACTGGAGGGCTAAATAAGCTCTCCGATAGCTCTCAAAACTGAATTTTGGTGAAAAATAAGCTTTCGATAGCTATCACAGCTATTGAAGGCTAAGCTGAACAGTCATTGATGGCTAAGTGAACAAGATGTGAAGGCTAACCCAAACCTTCATAGCTGTCACAGCCATTGACTGGTAGACTGTGAAGGCTAAGTCAGAGGGCTAAGGTAAAAATTAAGCCTCCGATAGCTATCACAGCTATTGAAGGCTCATTGAGAAAGATGTGAAGGCTAAACCCCCTTATCCTTCGAAGCTATCACAGCCTTCGATGGGTAAGGTAACAAGTTGTGAAGGCTAAAACAGGCATCCACATAATAGCTATCAGAAATATTAACAGCCATATGTGAGCAAAGTAAAAAGCAAGCCATCGACAGAGGCATGAAGAAACATTGACTGATATAAAGCTCTGGATAGAACTTGAAGGTGCGAGTTGTTGGCACTTAAAGTGCAATTACCAATTTGTACAAAAGTCCAGCCTTGTCAATATGACAGTAAAGAAGTCATTATTAATAATTACCAACAGAATTTGAATTTTAAACCCATGTATTTTCATAAATTGGACTAATGAGTTGCGATTCATCTAGTGTAATGAAAGTGTTTCTCAAAAAAATAAAAAAAAATAAAAAAGGAACTACAAGCTATACCCTCCCGCCTATAAAAAATCTTATAATCTTAAAAAAATGTTAAAAAATAAAAATAAAATGGAACAAGTTACAATAAAATGTTAAAAAATAAAAATAAAATGGAACTACAAGCTACCCCCCCCCCACCAACGCCTGTAAAACAATCTTCTAGTCTTAAAAAAATAAAATAAAATAAAATTAAAATGGAACTACAAGGTACCCCCCAACGCCTGTAAAACAATCTACTAGTCTTAAAAAAATAAAATAAAATAAAATAAAAATAAAAGGGAACTACAAGGTACCCCCCCCCCCCCTTTAGAGCAATCTTCTAGAGTCTCAGCATTTTGCCATGGACTAGAAGTAGAAGCTTGAAGACATTCATGCGTTTCACTTGATCAGTGTTGCTATTGCTTGATCACTGCGCTCATAAAACCAAATTATTCGCAACAGGCATCATTTTAATACGGTGTAAGTTCTCCGTGAAGGCTGTCATTATAATGAACATGCGTACGGTGGATGAGCAGAGGAGTTTACATTTAACAAACAACAAACTGGTCATTGACCGTTAACCTTATGTAACATGTGTAAAGAGAGGGAAGTATGGTTGACCAAGGTAGATCTCTTAGGAAATGACATGCCTATAGCAGTAACCTTAAAATGTGAATTCCCTGTCAAGTAACTCGATAACAGCGGGAAATACGTGTTTATTTCTGAATTTTACGACGGGATTGTGGTGTTCCACTCGCCAAAGTGACCAAGTAAGTAATATTTACTCAGTATTGCATGCCTTGTGCAGTCGAGAAATCCATGATTAACTGCTTTATTTTTTTCTTAGCCTTAATGTAGAATTACTTTGTCACCTGTCTAAATTTACTGAACCTTTTCTGAGATTTCCTTACACTGATTGCCATGAACAGCACAGTAGATCCTAGCTCTTGAAATATGCACTCTGAGAACTCCGACACATGGACTGAGATGTGTCAAATATGGCAGTCACGGTGAATGCATACTTTTTCTGTATTTTATTTACTTATCTTTGTATGCTTTACCATGCTCGCTAAAGTATGATGTTACGTAATAAAGATTGATTGATTGTAATAGTGTTTTTACACTCTTTATGGAACGGTGTTACGATGTCCTATGTAATATTTTTTGTGCAATATTAGTTGTGTTTTCTCTAAGCTTAGAATAGAATAGAACAATCAATATAGTCTGACATGTATGAAAGTAACACTTCATTGTAGAAGACACTGAACAAATTGTATGTCGAGTTGTAACTGGCACTATAATTTTGTCTGTATATCTCCACAGGGTACAAAGTCCATGAGACCACTTGTGATTCTAACAGAACACCCTGTTGAGTATAGTGATGTAAAAGTTAGTTCTGTTGGTCTGTTCGATGCAGAAAATAATGCTGCTAAAGCTAAGGATTATCGTGGTGAGTTGATTTTAATAATAACTTGTGTGGTCACCATACATGAGTGGGACAAATAACACATTTGTAAGTGACTGATGAATTTCTAACAAAGTGTTAATCTTGCTGCATCATAGCAAAATAATTCTTGATAAACAGTGAACATTAAACAAGTAGAGATGGGTGGGTTGGGGGGTTGAGTATGAAATTCTTTGAATCTTCTCCTTTTACATGTTATATGTAAACAATGTGAATGATTTAACATTAAGAGTTGATTTTTTGAGCAAACTACTTCAATGCCAACTCCTCATTTAGGTAGATTGTGCTGAAAGTTGGAGTGTATAACCACAATCTTGGTGTGTATTGTGAAATTAACGGTTTCTAGATGACAAGTTATATGTTTAACCTCAAATTTAAACATGAATCCTCCTTTATTATGGAAGAATTCTGGGAGAGTCTGTGTTGACACATTAAGATGTGATTTAAAAAGTGTATTACTGCCTGAGGTTTCATATATCTTGCATGTATTTTCAATATATTTCAGGATCACCCATGAATTCTGTTCTTGGCCTTGTTTTTACAAGGCAAGAACTAATGAATAGCTGTGGTGTCAGGGTTTAAGGAGAGGCAAGGAGCGGCACAACTTACCTGTCCTAGATGTTCATAATATTGATACAGTCAGAGGTATGTTATATTTATATATATATTTATATAAAATTATGATAGGTAATTTCTAATAATATTGCAAATCTTGTATCTGTGAACTGATCTTGTTACAATATATTTTTTCAAAATGAACAATTATTTCCTAAATGTACCACATACAATTCATGAAATTAAAATAGCAAGTGGAATGTATTTGGCGTAGTTGTACAAGAAAATGTACCACAAAATTACTCCATGTGCCTACATGTACATGTATCAGCAGTTTCTAAACTTTTGTGTATACTTACATACATCAGTATCATACTCTTGAGTGATTATATATATTTTCTTTTTCTTTCAGTGTACCTTGCTGCAAAAGCTAAAGATACGAACTTGGACGTGATGCCTAATAAAACTTCCAATGAAAAAATCCCAGCAGAGGTCGGTAATTCAAAATGGTACTGAAATGCTTTAATTGAAAAAAAAAGTAAATATAAAGAGGAAAAAAATTGACCCCCTCCCCCCCCCAAAAAAAAAAAAAAAAAAATCTAGCGTATTGGTGAGATTGTTCATGAAGACATATGAACTTTCAATGAGTTTCAGTGCCTAATTTTGAAATACTGATCTGTGTTCAATATTGATAATAAGTGACAATTTTGTAACATTCATTATTTTGAGAAAATGTTTCAATGTCTTCTTCTGACTTATTGAACTATGGTACAATATTGATTTCCAATTACATTATTTGTAACTTTTGATTGTCTTATTGAGCTGTTGTTCCTTATACTGCCTCTCCTGACATTTATATTTCAAACAACGTCGATTCTGAGTTCCTATTATCAGATATGTGTTGCACCAATCTGATTTTTTTTAAAAATGAAATAAATGTAGTATTATCACTTAAATTTGTTTCGTTTACAGTGGTATATGCTTTTGTATGGCTTCTACTTACAGAACTTTGTGCATTTTGGTGAAAATATTGTTTGATAGTCAAGGTATTTGTAGCTATTTAAAGATCCCAGCTAACAATCATTTACTAAGTTGCTAGTGCATATTTCTCTACTACATCTTGATGGTAAGAGTGGTTGCTATCCAGTTTATTATTGAAGCATACTTGGCTTGCAACTGACAGACACTCGTACACTCAAGGTTGGATATTTTGACAAGTACAATAACTTGAACAGAATATCTATCAGCAGGTACATGATAGCTATCAGATGGTAAGTAAGCCTTCTCTTATCATAGTTCATGCTCTGAGAATAGCTATCGGAAGGCTAATTCGTGTTCTGAGAATAGCTATCGGAAGGCTTAGCTATATATCTCTCGTCATGTAAAATACCCCCTAAGAATGGATAGCTATCGATAGGAAAATAGCTATCTACGGGTATATGATAGCTATCAATGGCTGAGCAATCCACCTCATTTACATAAAATGATAGCTATCAATGATAGCTATCGATGGCTAAGTTAGCCTTCTCATTTAAATAATTCGTGCTCTCACAGAGCTAAGGTATAGCTATCGGAAGGCTAACTAGCTCTCGATGGCTAAGTAGATACCTGCCTCTACTGTGTCTGAGGGTTATCATCACCTTGATGATAGCTATAAAAAGTCTTCCTTGGATAGCTATCGAAGGGTAGTCTTTGACAGCTTTCTGAGAGCTAATGGAAGCTTTCCTGTTTGGTGAGGGACATTATCTTATGTATCACAGATTTACACACTGGTCAAACTATTGTCGTATACGCTAAATGTATTTGCATGATAAACATCCATGTTTACTATACTAGCTCACCATGGACAAAGGAGGTACAAATCTGTTGGTGTTGCAAAAATATTAGTAAGTTTGACCTCATGTTTACCCTCCCCGTAAAAGTTGTCTGTATACGCTAATACATTCGTGTGACAAAATTCCATGTTTTACTCACTATCTACCATTGTAAAGAAGATGCAAATCTTATACTATTTCCTATCTGATGTAGTTGCAAATTTGACCACATGTTTACCCTCCCCGTAAAAGGTGTCTGTATACGCTAATACATTCGTGTGACAAACTTCCATGTTTTACTCACTATCTACTACGGGTAAAGTAGATGCAAATCTTAAACTATTTCCTATCTGATGTAGTTGCAATTTGACCCCATGTTTACACCACCCCCACCCCCCACCCCCGTAAAAGGTGTCTGTATACGCCAATATATTTGTATATTTTTTCTTACATCCAAAGAAGGCATGAAATTCGTTCCACAATCTGACGACAGTTCGGTGATGTTGCACGACACACACCAATATACTTTGCATTCACGCATCTATCTTTGACGTATTCATTTCACAAAATATACGGAACACATATGTACACATATGTATGCAGTCATTTATGCTTCAAGTGTCAGCAACTTTTACGTTGTCTACCTGACATATTCCATTCACAAATACCAGCTGTTTGGCTTATTCACACCTTAGTGTCGACAGACAGTTTTATCTGTTGACAAAAGATTTAGAAAAGTGAGCAATTATGAAACAAGGCTTATAATAATCTTGGTGAGACATGTTTCCGTTGGAAATGTAAACTCATGTATAGTTGTATGACGAAGGCCTCCACAAAATATTGAGTCAAAGTCTTTACTTTGAAATAGTTTTCAAATTTTACACAGTAACGTAACGTACAAGACATTTCTCAATATTTTTTGCACATTGTTTCAATTAAACAACACCCGCATCATCCTGGGAGGGAGGAGAGACAATCTCCAGTACTCATACAGTTACAGAATTAACTAACACGTTAACTGCCGTTGCTCATCAGCCGACAACAGCAAACGCCTATCCCAGCGTTTAGCACGGAAGACAAAAGACGCAAGTAAAAGACAACTAATGGTTAATTAAAGGCAAATAAAAGACAAGCAGCCTATCTGCACATCGCCTGGATTTTCATCAGATTGGGTGCGGGATTGTGTCTTTTCTTAGTGTGTGTCAAAATAGACAAGTAGCAGATGAGTATTACCTTTGTCTTGGTTGACTAACATATGATGACATAAGGAGGAAATATATTCCAGATTAGTTTTCAACATGTTTTCTCTAAGTTTCATATTATTAATAACAAAAGAGAGGTATGCAAAAGTGTCAAAATCGAGGAAGTGAGCGTGAAACTAGGTGTCCCTCACTGCCAAAACTTAAAAAGTTAGCGTTTGACGTCCTAATGCCTAATGTACAGTCATAGACAGTGGAGGGGGAGACTCCCCCTCCACTGTCTATGTCTCCCCCTCCACTGTTTATGGTACAGTGAACGTGAAACTGAGCGTCGTAAAGTTAGCATGAAATTGATCTGAGCTTCGCCTATCACTTTACAATGCAGGACAAATGTGTCACTTGTACATGACAACCAAGCTTGTATCTGTCATGTTATCCAGGCCAAACATGTACTGTAATTGTTTTCAGACTTCTGTGATCAGATGTAGACATTAGCCAAGCCGGTTAAAACAACAGTCTCTGAGTGACAACTATCCGGATATATTTATTGAAATTGGTCATCAAAATTACGAAATCTGAGGGTTTTTTAATTTATTGTTTCTGTCGAGTGGAATTTATTTGCACGTTTCCGTAATTTACTAGTATATACTCATTGATTTGACGGCCTCACCATGACAGTGAACAAGTTGATGGCGGCTTTCACATGTTTCAACTATCAAGTGAACATACGTAGAAATCTGTTTAGAATTACTAAACTATGCTGAATGATTATTTTAGGCGATCAAACTTTTGATTTTCACGTCAATAGAAGTCGATCGATCAACTTGTTAGGGGTGCCGAAATAAACATTCGCAATAAACCACGACTTTAGTGTTTTAACACTTTGCAAAAGCTTTAAGTCCGAAAGTCGTGGAAGAAAATGACACAGACGTCTAAATGACACCTATACAAACATTGTAAAATGAAAAGAAAAGAGGTTTTGGGTGAATCATATTGAAAACCAAATTGGCACATCACAGAACACAGGAATATCGGATGTTTTGAATAAGTTTTGTTGCACAATTTGAGTTGAACCAAGTTGAATGCATCACAGTGTCTACATTTGATCACAGACTATCTGTGATTTGATTTTAGGAGTTAATAGTCAAATCGTACGCGATATTGGCGATATGCCACATACAAATTTCTATTTTGTCACATATGGAGGGAGGCGTGTGGATGTGGAATGTGTAAGTGTCTTGTGTTTGGGATTCATTTTAAAATGGACATTGTTTCGTGACCATGTTACGTTTTGATGAAAAGGGGAGACGGGCAATCTTAATGTTCAACGGTATACATTCTACATATCATGTCTATTTCCACATAGAATCGTCTGCATACGGATTGTATATGGATCAGGAATTTTTAATTAGATTGGCTTTGGGGTTCATTTAAATTTGTCCGTGGTAAAACAACAGTATGATGGAAAGCGAGCCATATATACACACACGCACACACACTTCCAGCCTGTTTTGTTATAATTCTCTGCGAAAGAGTTGTATTCGACATTTTACATACGAAGTTCTATTTTTGTCTTATATGGAGGGAGGCGTATGGATGGAAAATGATTACTTGTCTTGTCTTTGAGATTCATTTTAAGACGACGCTTAACGTCGTTTCCATGGCTACATTACGTTCGATGAAAAGGGGAGACAGGCGCTTTGGATGTTCAATGGTACATTCTACATATCTAGTTTTTTTTCAACATAGAATCGTCTGCATACAGATTGCATATGGATCAGGAATTTTTAATTAGCTTGGCTTTGAGGTTAATTTTATGGAATTAGGTCACATCTTGACAGTGGTAACATCACGGTTCCACTGGGGAAAATTACACACAGTATGCCTTCACGTGTGTGTGTGTCATGTTGCTCTTATCGCTACAGCCCCAGTACAGAATATTCGCATATGCATGATGAAGATGGTGATTTAACGGTCAAGAGAGTTGATTGCCTGAAGCATGATGTCTTTTCCCTTTTCGTTGTAAATTTTGCTATGATACCTAGATTGAAACATATATACTCACTCCTTTATAATGAACGTTCGGTAATGAACAAGTGGCGTTACCCCCTCCTCACCCAATACTAATCAGCCAGTCCGCAACACCCTCATTAACATATTAAAATGAGAAAAGTAATTTGAACAACGGGTCCGTTACGCTGATTGGCTTCGTTGTAGACCGTTCAAAGTCATCTGGTTGCTTGTATTAAAAGGTATGTATATCGAACTATATATTAATGGTTTTTTGTCCAGTTTTGATTTTTACATTTCGAGAAACCAAACGAATTAGAGAGCCATGAAAATTCACTCCGGCGTGACATGCCTCGCGAAATTCTTGAACTGAGTTGTCTTCATTGTGGTTCACTGTCACTCCAAATTGCATGACAATATCGAATTAATCACAAGTTACATGTTATCTGAAAAAATCAAACTTTTATAGTTGGTCTGAAGTGTGATTTTAGGGAGTACCAAGAACCCCTGCGCATTGCTGCTTGCTGTGGAAAATCGCCTGGGCAAACAAGGTCAGCTTTATCTTCTGGGTCAAATTAGTCGCATTCTACCGAAAATTCTTGAACGGACCCTTACACAACGATCCTACTAAATTTTCTTGCCATGGTTATTTAAAACACATAAAAATCCACCTTTTTGTGAAATTTGTAAACTTTCCCGTCCGTATTAAGGAACCTATGAGCAAAAAAATGGGTCGAAATTTCAGGGCCTTCAGTATGCGTCTCGAATTCGTCGGAAAATAATTCCAAAATTTATTTTGCTGGCACGAAAGAAGAGATGTCAGTTGAGGTTTAGGCGTTTACAGTATCTAAAATGGTGGACTCTAGGGAAAGTTACGGCGAGTTGAAAATACCCAAAAATAAGGCCCATGAGCAGCCATTCAAAGTGTAACGGTCGCGATCTGAATGATAGATAGTATGCAAATGATGGTGTTGCGGACTGACTGTAATGGCGGTGATGTCAAAGTTGAACAGAAAAGTTCTATGAGCATTGTTTTAATACCCCCTAGTATATTTGACATGAATTTTTGACATATTAAAAACACGATATCAACATATTCTTTGTGATAATAGATTGTGTGGGCGCTTTTAACAACCATTTGGAGAGTGTGAGGTGAAAGTTTCGGCATAGTATGTCCACAACTCGAGGGGGTACACATCTCTTGGTCGATGCGAAACCCTTTGAGTTGCCGCACTGGGACTGAAGTTTTTCGGTGAATTTCAATTGTGTTTCAACACCGATGAAATCTTAAGGGTGGCTAAAGCCAAAAAATGTGTGTACATGTATTTCCTGGAACATGCTTTCGGGAAATAGGGTAGGTAGTAGGGAACCTGTATTTCATTTCGCTTTGACCAAAGAAAAGGGGCAAAATTTAACGTTTTTGTTTTTGAAAATTTTCCTCTTTTCCAGGACTTTGCTTATTATAAATAAAAAAAAAGAGAAAGGTCTTTCCCATTCTAGCAAAGACAACTCCAGGTGCGGTGCTCACAATTCTTGTACCATACAAAACCGTCTGCATACGGATTGCATAAGGATCAGGACTTTTTAATTAGCTTGGCTTTGTAGCGAATGGGAGGTGAAACTTTCAGGGTAGTATGCCGACAACTCAAGAACGAACACGTCCCTTTGTCAATGCGAAACATTTGGCAAATTTTACCCCCACCCCTACCCTTAAATTTTTGAAAATTCTCCTCCTTTCGCGTGACTTTCCTTATAAGCAAAAAAAAAAGTCGATGGGTTTGAAATAGGGTGGTCGTGTTCCCGAAAAAAACACATTTTTGTTTCTTGGCCCAGGATAGCTTTTCTCTCATATCCCTTATACGCTTGTATGAAATCGGGCAACGTACATGGATGAATCATGATGGGTTAGCAGTTTACCCGCCTTGACACACTGCCACTATTTCAAGATAATCATCTATTGGATACCATACGCTGCACCTAATGTCGACCCTTGACCCATTTTAACACTTAGCTGAGAGTCACCTCGTATTTGGGGATTTTGTAAACAATTGCAGGAGAACTAAATATAAGGAAAAATATAGAGTTCCCGTGTCTATAGCTACAATTTCATACAAATATACATCTTGATCTGTAGTTACATGTATCTCTACTAATAATAGACTGCACTAAGCATGTTTTTTTATGAGTATACCACTGAACTAAGGAAAAAATTAAGATTGTTTCCTATCCCCTCTTGCACCGATCTGAGCAGGCCATGTCAAGCATTTTTTTTAGCTTACGTGTTAACAAAATTTAATTATTATTTGTTCAGACGCGGTGCAGTTACATGATGCAACTCATGAAGCAATTCGTTGCATGCGACGAGGCTAGCAACTGTGACGGAGCGTGCACACGAAGCAACAAGTTGCATGGTGAGTCGCAAGAGATAACTGTTGCACATGCGTAGATATATAAAAGTTACATGTCATAGAGGTCAAGTCATCTAGCGGCAGGAACTTATAAAATTGCTTATATTTATGAATACAATAACTGAAAATTTGTTGAGGTATCGATAGTAAAACTATATTCAATTCGAAGTTCGTTTAGGGCGATGTTGATCTTTCCGACATCGCTACTTGCATTCGTTAGAAGTAAAATTATATTCAGCGGAAATTAAGCATTCATTGTATACTATTGATGAGTGGTAATCATGGTGATAAATCGAAATTTTATCAAAAATACTTGCCGAAATTTTTACTATTTATACTAAAAACATGGCGGTCATAACATTGAACGTCATTTGACACGTTGGTATATGTCAAAGGTTATCACTTGCGACGCGACGACGTGGTTACACAGTGCAACTCATGAAGCAATTCAAGAAGCAACTTGCGACTCGTCGCTGAAAAACCGACATGTCGGTTTCCTTGTGACGCACCTAGCGACGTCACAAGACCCTGTAACGGAGCGGGTACATGATGCAATTCGTCGCATGGTGAATGGTGCGTTGCTTGTCGAGTTTCATCATGTAAGCGGGCTATATGCGTGCAATGTGATACAACGTGGGTTGGTCGACAGTAAAAACTAATGCACGATCAACCTTAGACAGCAGAAGGCAGAAGTGTTAATCACTGTAGTGGTGAGAGTCAAAATCAACCTGTATAAATTACAGAAACGTGCCAATAGATATGGCTCGACAGAAACAACTTGAAGGCTAAAAAGCATGAGAACTGGTAAATACAATTTCCAGTTGAAACTTTGTTTTGCAGAGACAGTAAAATGTTTTACAATTTGAATTGCAATCATAAACATACATCTAGGACAGGTCGTTCATTTTCCCTTATGACATTTCGTTTTGAGGGGGGGTTAAACTAAATCAAAGACGTTACAGTTTTGACTACGGTCAGACGAAGCATCTTCGTCCGCCCCTGTCATGACTGCGGCTGGACGGCAACTAGTCCTGCTTGCAGACTGTGTACGCCTTTCGCTCAGAAGACTCAAGGGATGACTGACTCCGTATGCAAGCAGGCTAGCAGGACTAGACGGCAATTTGAAATTTGAATCTAGGATAGTCTAACAGGGGGCATCATCCAAATGGGGGGGGGGGGGGCATCTTATCTTTTTAGGGGCCCTGGCCAATATTATAGTAATTATGAAACATGACGGGTCAGGCTTGATATATACGAAAAGTGTACCATCCCATGTTTCATCTGGGTCAAAACATTCCTGGAATTTGGCTAATTTACCCAAAATATCTTAATCAAACAATCGTCATACGTGATGGAATTAACATGATAAAGAAAACCTACGGTTTATCTTTAAATTTATTCATTTCATTTCTATTCATGGTGGTTCACAACTGTCTCAGTAACTATTTAGTTTTCCTTCTCAGAGTTGTCAGAGTCAATAAAAAACCAGCTATCTTGATCTTGGGCGTTAGTCTCTAAAACCCTTTCACCACTAATTCAAGCTACACGATGCAATTCGTCGCATGGTGAATGGTGCATACAGTCTGGCAAAGGTCATGCATACAATGTATGACCCCAATAATATCAGTAGTGTATGTCGTCGTAAAAGTTAAAACGTTTAGTTGTTTTGCGACCAATATCTTTAGTTTCAGGCATGCGAAATCAGGTGTTTATATATCTTTATGTGCTGTGCCGCTTGTTCGTTACGTCCAACAGTCTTAGAGTTCTGTGATCATAGTACTTAAGGCAATTAAGAAATTAAACAGAATCATACTGATGGATTTAATAAGTTCAAATCAAAGGTCTCTGAAACAGCAATCAAAAAAGTTCAGATTGTGAAACTCGGCATGCCACATGATTCGATTCGAGTCGATTTGGTAATGAACGTCGAGCAGCAAATCGACGAAATGCATGTGCTAAGAAATGCACTTGTTGGAATGTTATCTACTAATATTCTATATGTAAGTGTACGCCACGTGTCGTAGTACATGTAAATTAAATAAAACAATACACAGCCTTTGGCTTTCTTGCCGACTTCCAGTTTAATAAACAGTTCGCCGGTAAAATCAACGATGTTACGGTGTATTCTGGATGATCTGTGACGCGTACGTAAGACAGGTAGTGGTGCCTTGATAGGTGCTTGATATGATTGTCCAATTGTGAACTTACCAGTGTTACGAGTCTAAGAGCTAAATTCATTCCATTCAGGATATTTTGGTAATTTTCATAACAAACTGTGATATAAAGTCAAAAAGCTTTTTAAAATGTGTATAACACTGTTATGCATTAAACAACAAAAGTCTTAGGCATCTCAACATCACGTATTTCGGGATTGTTTGTACCAGGTACGATTGAAACGTCAGCAAGTTTAATATGATGTGACGTGACGTGACGTGTTAATTTTATAACTTCGAATTCATCATATGATTTCATTGTTCTGTAAAAGTATGAATATAATATTGCACAACCATTTTGTAGTCATTGAGATATGAACTTTTATTACTAATCTAGACACGGTGATTGGATATTGAACCTCAGACTTAAAGACGTCATACTCTAAGAATAAGGATTTATGTAAAACTTTAAATGTATATAAGTGTTTTTTTAGCCCATCTTGAGTAAGGACGGAGACGTCGGATATTTGTCATGTAATAAAATAATCCAAGTCGTTAGCGTGGCGTTCGTTGAAACCAGATATGAACGTTTCGTCGTGAGTTCTATTCACGTGACACAGTCCAATATGGTATGGTGTACCTCGTAAAAGATGGATTGAGAAACTGGTTGGTCAACTAATTCGATCAACGTTATAACTTAGAGTCTTTAATGGGACAGACTGACGATTGGAACAGTGGGATTGATTACTTCCCCATTATACACAATATATCGATAGACTGCATGGATAGCCGGTCAATAACTTTTCACAAGTAACACATTTCCTTGTTACTGATTTCACGACAACGCGATTGCCAGGTATCCAATAGTACTGACGTAGCATTGTGACAGCACCTTGTAATCCAATGTGTTTTGAATGGCGATGATGATACTGAACGATGAGACGTGTGAAGTGATGATACTTCGGTAGTAACGCAGGAAACTTTGTTGTTTCTGTGAGTGGTGCATTGTGGAGACACCCTCCCAAGCGAACAATGTTATCTGTATTAATGACGAACTGTTTCAGTTGTTTCACAAGTTGTTTGTGTTTTCCCTCGTTTTGAGTAGTTTGATTTCATCTCCATAACAGTCCGATTGAATGCTAACAATCCAAAGTTTCTCTGCAGTCTTAATTTCTTGGGCGGTTATTTCTCTGGTTACCCGATTCACTGAATAGATCCACGAGTTAGTGAACTAACGGTTGACGTCGATGATCCCGTTAATTCTTGAAGTTTGTATCAGGTTTAGCTGAATTCACTACCATAGAAGTTTCATGTTAATCTGGTGTTATAGTGTCCGTCAATACCCTAGTAATCTTCACACGGGCCAGTCACCATTCTTCAACCAAAGTCACCATATAATTCAGATTCGCTTAGTTTTCTTGCGTTGATACCTCGAGTTAGGAGATCAGCTGGATTGTCCTGTGTTGGACAATATAAGAACGTAGTGTTCAGTAACATCGTACGAATTTCATTCACTCGTTTTGACAAGGCACGGTAGAGTTTTATCACTTCGTAACCAACAAAGCATGATTTGACTGTCCAACCATAGTGTGCAGTTAGCTGCGTTGCCTGTGCTGGCAAGTACATTACGTACGAATTCCGTTAGTCTAGCTCAAATCAGACAGCCATTAATTCCAATCTGGGTAAAGTGATTTCCTTGATTGGACCAAGGCGGTTTTTTCCATTGCAAGCGATTATTTTGCGTCACGAACCAGGTACAGGCTAGGCAGCGCAGCTGTATGCATTGGCGAAACAATGTAATTTGTAATCGGTATTAATACAGTTAATAGTATTGTTATCTGGAAAGTATTGATTTGGCAATACATACCATTGCGTGATTGAGATCTGATTCGATTTCACACCATTTTAGTCACTATTTTTTTAGGTAAACATTCGTCCCAGTCGAGATTTAATTTCCTCTTGGTCGTTCAGATCACAACGTCATCCATCTACTTCCAAAATATAGACCCGTCGTTCAGAGAGAACCCACTTGTACTCGTTCAGTGAAAGTTTGGTCGAATTATTCCATCAAAGAATTGAAAGCTTCTTTTAAATGTACAGATTGGGGTAAACTCAGCCGCTAATATCTACGAACTTGCAGATTCAGTCTGCAGTTACATTAACTTCTGCGTCAGGTGTAACATTTGTATCCAACAGTATGAAGGGACTTCTAAACCAGAAGAAACAAGCGATCATACAACATGATATTGTTGAATTGAAACGGATACAGAAAGAATTAAAATATGAAATAAGGGAAGGGAAGGACGAATATAAGAGGAAAGTAGAAAATAATTTTAAAAAGTTTGATATGAGGAAAGTATGGAACGGACTAAAACTTATATGGCAGCAAAAACACCAATGCTACAGGAGACAATTCAACACACCCGTGCAAATGAACTAAATGCATTCTATAACAGGTTTGATTGCCATGTTTTCTCTATCGAGCATAGCGATCAGGAATGAACTGATAGCTGCGTCCTCAAATATCACCGATGGCGAACATCTCTCGACCGACGAGGAAGAGGTGCTTCGGGGTGCTCCACAGTGTGCTCTCAAACAAAGCATCGCGGCCTGATAATGTTACTCCATGTGTTCTGAACTCGTGCGCTGATCAACTTGCTCGTATTCTGTCTGTCATATTCAATTTGTACTTTCAGCATGACTTAGCGCCGATGTCATGGAAAACTTCTAATATTGTTTCTGTCCCAAAGAAAGCTGTGATATCATCAATGAACGATCGTAGACCAGTTGCGTTGACATCAACCGCTATGTAAGTCTGTGAACGAGTAGTTTTACAAATAGTTATAGTCTCTGATTTTATTGACCCATTACAATTTGCCTATCGTAAGAACAGTGGTATACGTAGAGGATGCAATGTTACATGTTTTAAATAATGTATATTCTCATGTAGAAAAATCTGGAAGTTCAATCAGATTAATGTTCTTCGACTTTTCAAGTGCTTTTAACACTATACAGCCACATCTTATCGTTCAGAAACTTTTAGGATGAACTTGTCACCTTCAACTGTACATTGAACTTTTAATTACCTTACGAATAGACCACAGCATTAGCATTTTCGCCTTGATGTGCAGAGGTGATAAATATCCAAGTGGGTCCTTTAGCGATGCAACGTGTTTGACGATATAAGAAATCGCTCCAAATGAACTACCAAACGAATGTAACCTTATTCATTTAGAGGGGTTGATAAGAAATAAAACTTAGGAAGTAAATAGTAACACCTCAACCATTAGCAGTAAAAAGCAAGACCAACGAAATTGAACAAATATATTTGACTTGAAGTTCAGCATACACATGAAAGCGCGGATGGAATGAACAAATAAATGATTCAGAATTGGAAGATGAAAAGAACACATGTACTTCAATGTCAAAATGTGAAACAAGACAAATGGAACTAAATTATTGAAATACTGTGAATTAATGCACACAAATATGAAAAGAAATAAATGACGTTTAAAGATAAAGTATACCGTCAATGTTGTGTGATGAATTGTCAATAAACGAATATTTCCGATCATAACATAATAATTACTCAACATCAGGCCTGACTACACAATCACTCACTCAATCATACCTCAGACCACTACGGGTCTGAGATCGTACTGAACCCTCAAACATACTTTTAACAGTAAATAACCCCAACTAAAAATACATTAGTTAAACTCTATAAAACAGCATATTCATCATAGCAACTCCAAGGGTGAAATAATAAGGCAAAGTATGAACATAATTTGGTTGGATACAAGGTTCACAATATTATAAGTAATGACAACAACTTTCTAAGAATCGGTGAGAAAACTTCAAGGCCACGTGAGGACAAATGTAAATGCATTTTGACTTCATTTCAGAGTTCATAATGAAAATTACAAAAATATCCTGAATGGAAATACATGTAAGGCGTAATAAAAAAAATTGTGATTACATTCAATTTTAAAATAGTTGGGTAGGTAGATTTTTTATCTTATTTTATTATATTTTTTTCATGTGTGAGGGTCTAGTTTAGGTTTTCCATTGTTTTCCAAATGGTCTCAGTGTTGTTTATTTCTTTCTATCAGATGTACAGCCATTACAGATTGGAAAAATAGGTTTATATTGTATTTTAAGTTGGTGTCAGTTTCCGCACCCACTATTTCTTGCGAGACTTCACGATTTGTCGAGATTTCGTTAGTATTTTCCTCAAATACGTAAAAACAAGCGACCTATCAGTCAGAATAGCTCCGCTGGTTTTTTTTTTTATTTTATTTTTTATTTTGGTGACATGTAGTAGTGGTTCAGTTCTTCAGCTCTTTACTATGCAGTTTTGTTTTAGCGATGCAATAAAGTGGTTAGTGATTTCATATGATGTCTCACTATAAAACACATTTTACACAGAAGTTGGTAATGTATTGTACTTTTATACCATAGTCACCATTTTATAACAAAAATCTACTGTTATGAAAAATTGCACAAAATCTCAGAAAAAAATGACTGGGAAATGCACACAAGAAAAAGAAGAAAAAAAGAGGATTTTGAGGTTGGCTATAAATTATTCCAGTGTCTTACAGCTTTAACCCTGGAAAATTTTAATGGTGAATGAAATAAACTAGGGATCTAAAATAATTTTGAGGCAATTTGAATTTCAATTTTCTAACAAATTTACCAAGTCAACAACATTCAACTTGTACTAGTTGTAGTAGATATATATATATAGGGAAGAAATGTATTAATCGCCATCTTAGTTTCCGTACGGCGACAATCCCCAAGTACCCGAAAGAGAGTCATTCTCAGCCAACAGGGTTCGACACTGGAGTAAAAGTCACTATCCCACAGGACTAGTAAAATTGATAACGTAGTAGTCCTGCAAAAAATTTGGTGGTCCTATCTTTAAGTGCTTTCGCTTGTTCACTTAGGCTCTTCATCTCTCTTAGTTTTTGCTCTACTTCTAATTCACTTTTCCAAACCCCATATTTATTTCAAACACTGTTGTAATTGAACTGTCTATTTCGTTGTAGTTGTTTGTGCATCATCAACTCCTTACTGTAATTTTATTCTCTTTTTTATGTTTTGGAGCTTCTTCTCTTTTTTTGTTGCTTTCTGTGAGTAGTTTGTCTTAATTGGGGGGGGGGGGGAGTAATAAGATGTTATGTGGTCTTATTTCTAGCTTAAATACTACATAACATTTCTGGTACACATTGATCTAACTATTGCATTTTTAAAAGACAAAAAATTACCTTCCCATAGAGCAAGTCTTTATAGTGTTGTCCTTTAGTGCATATTAGAATGTATTTACAACATAAAAATAAATAAATTTGAAGGTTACCAGCAGTTACAGCAAAATTTTGTTACTAATTACATGTACAAGTCACTTCGTCTATTTTCGTGTCTATGTACTTCCGGGTTGACATAAACGTTAAACGTGATACAGTCGGCCCTATAATTACTAAGAAATGACAAAACCGTTCGCAAAATAAAGTTCAGGATTTTAATTTTTCAAACTGAATACCAAAACATGAACACGGAACACGGAATCGTGTCAGTGCATGGATGTATTAGTGATGTATCACTAATACATCCATGGTCAGTGTTACTAAGTAAGTTAGCAGTTTCATTGTAGGCTGTAAGTTGTACCGGTAAAAAAAACGATCATCACATCATGTAGGAAGTACAAAAACATAGAACACATTGTTTTCTTGCTGAATAAACTCACTGAAATAACAACACGGTCAAATTGCGTCTTCGATTTTGACAGCCACCATTGTTATGATTGAGCTTCACTAGTTCCGTTGAATGTGGCCGGGTGAACGCCGACATCCAATTTGTACAGCGTTTTTTACAAAGGGAGCTCGTCAATAACCTACCGAATAATTAACTCAGAAACGTAGTTTAAATACTAACTGATCTAAGAATTACTGTTCAGAAAGACTACGCATCCGTACATAAATACGAATTCATGCGACAAAGATTTCAACTTTACTATTTACTTGTTACAGTGTAGAGGACTTATTATACACATATCATCGTACAACTAATTTTATTGGCTATAATATTAGCTACATTTGAAAGGTCTCACTTGATTGGCTCATCGTTCGCTATTCCCGTTTTCAAGAGACAGCCAGAATAAAGTGCCACGTAGTACAGCAATGGCGCGAGATCGTCTGTTGGGCGACTTTCCCACCGGGTGTGCTTTTCGAAAACTACACAACACATGCTTTTATGACACGGAATCATAGAAAATCTACCCCGTTTCCAAACTAATCGTAATTTTATCGCGAATAGACAACCGGAGTTGGTCAAAATAGCAAATTAAAAATCAAATGAATTTTACTATGACCGTGAATTCATCATATAGCCGGTGGTCTGAATTCTGAGCTCCCTGATATACCTATCGAAAAGTCACTATCCCGTCGGACTACCTGCAATGGGCATTTTAGTAACCTTTACTGGTACATGGTCTTTACAGAAAGTTACTAGACTCGCGGGATAGCGGACCAGCGTGTATGTCGAACCCTTGCCATACGTTACAGCATAGACCCCTCCTGGTTACAGTGGTAACACTCGTTCATGTTCGATTACCTTTCATAAAGAAAACACAACGAAATGGTTGAAGTGATCTTTTTTTTAATTTCTTTTCATCACAACAACAAAATCTGCGCGATCAAAAGTGTTGTAAACTAAACCAGAAAGAATTATCGGGCTGGCTAAACTTCCCGATGAACTGGAGTAAGGTCCAAGTCCAAGTAAGCCCCGATAGTACGTGAGAAAATCGTCTCAAACTAGCGATACAACTTTCAAAATATAACTTGACATGTCTTCATTTGTTAGAGTTATACAATTCAAGACGGGGTTTCACTCGAAAACAACAATTCTGTGAATAATGACACTGAACGCAGCGATTTCTCGGACGATGTTACCACTGCACTGTAACGTATGGCTGACAACGACTTGCTTCTGGGTTAGTCCCTCGTGCATCCGGGTACTTGGGATTGTCGTCCATTACCACATCAGCAATTTTGACGCTGTAATTTTGCCACCAATATTGATCGTACAAAAACAAAACTCCATAAATGAACCACAAAGTACTTTCCCTTTCAAAATGTGGTAATTTTAGAAAGAGTATTATCGTTTTTATTGACGACTGACTCTGTCAAAAACACTTAAGTTCAGGCATGGAAGACTTCTCACAATGATCATGAGCTATGAGGTGCATATACTGGAATGAACCATTCTGTAGGAGGGGTGGTGTGTGAATTGGATTTGAAGTTTACAAACCTTTTTCGAACAAATATTTGTCATTTGGGCGCACAATGCGTAGAATTAAGACTATAGCACATATTACATTGCTTGTTTGACGTCAATAGTGTCTTTTGAAAAGTTGCACTTTACCTAAAGTCTCGCGGACTGATTTCCAATATGGCGTCGGTCATTATGCTCATTAACATATTCATTTTTTTTTCAAATTTCAAAAAAAAAATCATAAAAAATAGAAGAGAAGACGTGCTGACTTGAAATTAACAAATCTAAGTAAGCTACCCCCTGTGCATCAACACACCAGATATCAAAGCAATCTGACTTGAAGTTTATGAGGAGTTGATGAAAATGTCATTTTTGGAAAAAAAATCATAAAAAATTGAAAATGGCACAGATCAACTTGGCATGAACAAATCTGAATAGCCTCCCCCCAAGGAACATGCACACCAAATATCGAAGAATTCCGACTGTCACTTTCGGAGTAGATAGTGAAAATATAAAAGTTTGACGGACACCTATGATTCACTCTACTCTCTATACCTCAATACCCACCTATACCTAAAGCTACGCTTTCAGTTTTCGCTGACAGCGGAGCTAAAAAGGTTAGGGTGGGCGTGAAAATCTAGGTGGGGTCGGGTAACCAAAGCTGATTTCATAAGTTCGAGGTCATTAGCGTTGGTACCGGCTGAGCGAACGCACGACATTTGGATTAAGCTAATTTAGTCAATGGTTACGTAAGCAGCCTCGTTCACGATAATATGATTATGAAGAACTTTAGTCCTATAAACTTCTGACATACTATCATAAGATTGAAAATTGTTATTTTAAATCAAGTCTGTAACCTTTAAGTTTAGAAACACTAGTTTCCCCAGTTCGGTTATCCGTTTTAGCACCTCCAATAATCATAATATTAATATATTGAACGAATGAGACAGTTTATCTTAGTATTACCCAATAAGCAACAGGTAGAATGGTATATAAACAGTTGTTTTCGCATTGTGGCTCAGACTGTGCGTACACCCTGGACCAGTCATGTCGACGTCCAGGGTAATCAACCCAACTTCAACGCCAGTGAATCCAGTGAATAGATTTCTGTTGAACATCAATAACCTTAGTGCCATATCAGGGGAGCAGAGATACATGTAAACAAGCCATTGAGAATGACATAGTCCCCACTATGATTAGGTTTGAAGGAATTATCACTACTCTGATCACGGAACAACACTTGTGAACCTAAATCAAACAGACTTAGATATGTTGTGTGTGCTTGTTGGACATGGAACATGCCTACAACAATAAAGGATGGGTCAGGTATGGGGGATTGTATCACGACGAAAATGGATATGTACATGTATGTTATAGAACACTGTCCTAATACCAACTTTGAATGAGATCCGTTCAAGCATGTCTCAATTATGGCTTTGGACATGGAAAATTCGCAAACAAAATAGCTGCCTGGCAGCCATATTGGATCGTATCATGATGAAAATGGATATGCACATGTATGTCATAGAACAGTGCCCTAATACCAACTTTGAATGAGATCTGTTCAAGCATGTCTGAATTATGGCTTTGGACATGGAAAATTCACAAACAAAATGGCTGCTAGGTGGCCATATTGGATCGTATCACAACAACAATGAATATGCACATGTATGTCATAGAACACTGTCCTAATACCAACTTTGAATGAGATCTGTTCAAGCATGTCTGAGTTATGGCTTTGGACATGGAAAATTCGAAAACAAAATGGCTGCCAGGCAGCCATATTGGATCGTATCATGATGAAAATGGCTATGTACATTTATGTCATAGAACACTGTCCAAATACCAACTTTGAATGAGATCTGTTCAAGCATGTCTCAGTTATGGCTTTAGACAGGGAAAATTTGCAAACAAAATGGCTGCTAGGCGGCCATATTGGATCGTATCATGAAACAAATTGATGTGCATATGTATGCCATTGTATGTTGCCCCTGTACCAAGTTTGAAAAAAATCGGTCCAGGCACCTCCAAGAAACGGCTGCGGACGGACGGATGGACGCACGGACAGACGGAACCCAATCCATAAGTCCCCGTCCCGGGGACTAACAAGACAGCACTCGAGCAAATTCTGACTAACACCAAGTTGATCTTAAAGCAGACACGATGAGCTCCTACAATAATACAATGACCTCCAGAAAAAGAAAAAATGAAGCCGACAGTCAGAGTCAAGGTAAGGCCAAAAAAAAAATATGTCTGGTTCTGGTCAGCGCGCGCGTGCCCTGAATACCCCCGCGTCGATCCTTTTTTTTCCGATAATTTTTGCTTTCCCGTTCCTTATTTACAATTCCCCGTCGATCAACACTGTATGCAAGGCTAGCGGAAAAAATTTAACTCGTGTGATGGCGCACTTCTATTTGGTAACGGGTACCCTTTTCTTCTAGTACTGTTGCATACCCATAATCCCCCGTACGATATGTGTACGTAATATGTACGATGAGCGTGGTTGATGGGAATCACGGGAAATAGTGTGTTCACTGTGCTAGGTGGTAAACCGCTCACATGTTTCGAAAATGTCAGAAGTTTGAGTACGTCGTGAGCAATCGAAATGTTGATATCAATTCAGCTGACTTTCGAGGTGTTCTTAGTTCTGGTGATCGTTTCGTTCTGCCTTCTGAATACAAAGATTTTCCTGTAGCGTAAGCAGTTAGCTCTGGATGTATGCGCTACGATGTTCGACACGTCTTTCCATCTGCGATGAGTTGGAAAGACGTGTCGAACATCGTACCGTATACAGACTGCGTATCAGACTGATGATGGACGGTGCTCGAAAGAAAACACTGCCTCCTCTACGTCCGTTGGACAGACCTATTTCTCGTTATTTAACGTTGCAAGTTGCACAATGACATTATACAGTGGTTGCAAGGCAAGACTCATTATCTTGGATGGGATTATAACTGCAAATCGGGATTATAACTGCAAATCACTGGGCGATAAGATAAATTTGTAAATGTGACTAGTGATGCCCTGATGGATGATTGATCCGCATCGTACAAAACTTGCCATACAACAGTGTCAACTTCCAGAGTTGTATGACATCTTCCGAGAGCATGTAAAGTGTCAAAAATGTGTATTTACTAATTTGCAAAAAAAAAAAAAAAATTAGGGAAAAAAAAAAAAACGCGCGTCGTCGCACCACTTTAGAAAGTTTACCCTGACCAGAACCAGATTTTTATTTTTTTTTGGCCTAAGCGAGTTGCTAGTCTTTTTCACTTCTTGATTATATTCAAATTACAAAAGAGCACTGTTAGTAATACCAACATCACTCAGTTCCGGGATCTATTCCAACCATTGCAAGAGTCATGATAAAGAAACGCCTGTGATCAGAACATCATATCAGTGATGGTGGATAATCAGATAATGAAAACTGGCTTCGTCAGTACTGTCATAAACAAACTTATACCTGTAAAAGATTCACGTCAGAGTGACCTGGTGTTTGCAATAATGTTTGTCAGTTTGACAGTGATACTGATAGGAAGTCGATTTCTTTTCGGCACCTAGTTGTCATTGTCAACCATTGATAAAACGACGTTCTCATCTCATGTAATGATTGTATGTTTTGACCAGTAGTTCATTTTACAATTTAAAATGTCACATTAGCCGCAAGTTTGCTCGTAGTTACAGTTTTGACCATATGATTTGGCGCAACGTTAATCTATTTGCATATCCCGGCCTGTGTTTTACCTCAGACCACTAAAACAATGATGCACTATAATACATCTGTAACATGTTCAGGTAGAGGTTAGCATTTCCTCATCTTTGTTGTTGTAAATCATTACTTGTACTACCACAGACTCTACACTCTGTAGGGTCTATGTACTTCCAAAAATGAAAACAGCTGAACTACCTCCTGGAGTGTAAGATTGTGCTCGGATAATCAACGTTTTACTGTATGCAGTAAATATTGATTTTTACCTACATAAATGGCTGCAATTCGGTCAAATTTGCATATATCAAGTAATAGCACCAATAGCATTGTAGTAAACCTGTACAGTATTTAATAATGTTTACCTACATGCTGATCCATGCTAGGTATAGGTGTTCATTTGCTGAATGGTTATCCAGTTGCCTATCTAGCCCTGTTGTTATCTTTGCAATATACACAATCATTTGGCTGTTACTATGACCATGGTCATGTTCCTAGATATATCTGCATACATTTTTTGAATGTTAGTTCAAATGTCTATGAATTCCTGGTGTTATCTTTGCAAAATACGTGATCATTTGGCTGTTGCTATGGGCATGGTCTTCTTGCTAGGTATATTTGCATACATTTTTTGAATGTTTATTCATTTGTCTATTAGTTAAGTATTAATCCCTGTTGTTATCTTTGCATAATATGTTATCATTTGGCTCTTGCCAAGGATGTGGTCTTGTTGCTAGGCATATCTGCATACACTTTTTGAATGTTTGTTCACATCTAAGAAACCATGTTGTTATCTTTGTGAAATACACCACTGTTTGGCTGTTGCTATGGTACTATTTGCATACAATTTTTGAATGTTTACTCACTTGCCTACCAGATGATGTTATTTAACCAAAATATACTATACTGCCATTTGGTTGTTGCTAAGGCCAAGACTAAGTACTTGTTGAGATATACAGTACAGATCCAGTGTTGCAGCCAGCCTTTTGAAAGAGTGGGATAGTGTCCCAAGACTTTCATTTTTCTGGGTCATCATAAATTTTTCTTGGATATTATAAAAAAGAGCGCCAATAGTGTTGTAGCACAACTGTACCGTTTTCAAAAATATTTACCCACATGCTTATCCATGCTAGATATTTGC
The DNA here is from genome assembly GCF_964340395.1 of Glandiceps talaboti. NCBI lineage: Eukaryota > Metazoa > Hemichordata > Enteropneusta > Spengelidae > Glandiceps > Glandiceps talaboti. The sequence continues at coordinate 585,827 of NC_135554.1, forward strand.
TGAATGATTATGCAGTTGCCTATCCAACCCTGTTGTTATCTATGCAATATACACGATCATTTAGCTGTTGCTATAGGTGTGGTCATGTTGCTAAACATGTTTGCATACAATTTTAGTGTGGGTCATCTGTGACCTGTCACTTCCGAAATTGTGGGTCAGGTCCAAAAAATGTATGTCAAAAGACCCCAAAACCCCCTCTGGCTGCAACACTGCAGATCTCGCATAATGGGACATTGTGCATGAACTATGCTTGCATCTTTAAAACACCATGCAGGCAAAGTTCATGAACAATGCTCTTGGGAATCAGTGTATGTAAACAGCATTCAATTTGCATATTTGTGGTGTCCACAGAGCAACCTATTAACTGTGCATCAAGTTTACAATGCATCACCATCTCATTATAAACATTGCATCTATTGGCATCTAGATAGCAGAGTACATGATTACAAGTCATTGAGAATGACATAGTCCCCGCTATGATTGGGTTTTAAGGAATTATCACTACTCTGATCACACAACAACACTTGTAAACCTAAATCAAACAGACTTAGATATGTTGTGTCTGCTTGTTGGACATGGAATATGCCTACAACAATAAAGGATGGGTCGGGTATGGGGAATCACATCACGACGAAAATGAATATGCACATGTGTGTCATAGAACACTGTCCTAATACCAACTTTGAATGAGATCTGTTCAAGCATGTCTGAGTTATGGCTTTGGACATAGAAAAACAGCAAACAAAATGGCTGCCAGGCGGCCATATTGGATCATATCACAACAACAATGAATATGCAAATGTATGTCATAGAACACTGTCCTAATACCAACTTTGAATGAGATCTGTTCAAGCATGTCTGAGTTATGGCTTTGGACATAGAAAAATCGCAAACAAAATGAAGCCATATTGGATCGTATCACAACAACAATGAATATGCACATGTATGTCATAGAACACTGTCCTAATACCAACTTTGAATGAGATCTGTTCAAGCATGTCTGAGTTATGGCTTTGGACATGGAAAAATCGCAAACAAAATCGCTGCCAGGCAGCCATATTGGATCGTATCATGATGATAATGGATATGCACATGTATGTCATAGAACACTGTCCTAATACCAACTTTGAATGAGATCTGTTTCAGCATGTCTGAGTTATGGCTTTGGACATGGAAAATTCACAAACAAAATGGCTGCCAGGCAGCCATATTGGATCGTATCATGATGAAAATGGATATGCACATGTGTGTCATAGAACACTGTCCTAATACCAACTTTGAATGAGATCTGTTCAAGCATGTCTGAGTTATGGCTTTAGACAGGGAAAATTTGAAGAAAAAAAATGGTTTCTAGGCAGCCATATTGGATCGTATCATGAAACAAATTGACGTGCATATGTATGCCATTGTATGTTGCCCCTGTACCAAGTTTGAAAACAAGCGACCTATCGGTCAGAATAGCTCCGCTGGGTTTTTTTTAATTTAATTTTCTATTTTGGTGACATGTAGAAGTGGTTCAGTTCTTCAGCTCTTCACTATGCAGTTTTGTTTTAGTGATGTAATACTAATAAAGTGGTTACTGGTTTCATATGATGTCTCACTATGAAACACATTTTACACAGAAGTTGGTAATGTATTGTAATTTTATACCATAGTCACCATTTTATAACAAAAATCTACTGTTATGAAAAATTGCACAAAATCTCAGAAAAAAATGACTGGGAAATGCACACAAGAAAAAGAAAACAAGCGACCTATCGGTCAGAATAGCTCCGCTGTTTTTTTGTTTTATTTTATTTTTTATTTTGGTGACATGTAGAAGTGGTTCAGTTCTTCAGCTCTTTACTATGCAGTTTTGTTTTAGCGATGCAATAAAGTGGTTAGTGGTTTCATATGATGTCTCACTATAAAACACATTTTACACAGAAGTTGGTAATGTATTGTACTTTTATACCATAGTCACCATTTTATAACAAAAATCTACAGTTATGAAAAATTGCACAAAATCTCAGAAAAAAATGACTGGGAAATGCACACAAAAAAAAGAAAAAAAAGAGGATTTTGAGGTTGGCTATAAATAATTCCAGTGTCTTACAGCTTTAACCCTGGAAAATTTTAATGATGAATGAAATAAACTAGGGATCTAAAATAATTTTGAGGCAATTTGAATTTCAATTTTCTAACAAATTTACCAAGTCAACAACATTCAACTTGTACTAGTTGTAGTAGATATATATAGGGAAGAAATGTATTAATCGCCATCTTAGTTTCCGTACGGCGACAATCCCAAGTACCCGAAAGAGAGTCATTCTCAGCCAATTCAGGGTTCGACACTAGAGTAAAAAAGTCACTATCCCACAGGACTAGGAAAATTGATAACGTAGTAGTCCTGCAAAAAATGTGGTGGTCCTATCTATAAGTGCTTTCGCTTGTTCACTTAGGCTCTTCATCTCTCTTAGTTTTTGCTCTACTTCTAATTCACTTTTCCAAACCCCATATTTATTTCAAACCGTGTGTTGTAATTGAACTGTCTATTTCTTTGTAGTTGTTTGTGCATCATCAACTCATTACTGTAATTTTATTCTCTTTTTTATGTTTTGGAGCTTCTTCTCTTTTTCGTTGCTTTCTGTGAGTAGTTTGTCTTAATTGGGGGGGGGGGGGAGTAATAAGATGTTATGTGGTCTTATTTCTAGCTCATAACATTTCTGGTACACATTGATCTAACTATTGCATTTTTAAAAGACAAAAAATTACCTTCCCATAGAGCAAGTCTTTATAGTGTTCTCCTTAGTGCATATTAGAATATATTTACAAGTCTTTATAGTGTTCTCCTTAGTGCATATTAGAATATATTTACAACATAAAAATAAATAAATTTGAAGGTTACCAGCAGTTACAGCAAAATTTTGTTACTAATTACATGTACAAGTCACTTCGTCTATTTTCGTGTCTATGTACTTCCGGGTTGACATAAACGTTAAACGTGATACAGTCGGCCCTATAATTACTAAGAAATGACAAAACCGTTCGCAAAATAAAGTTCAGGATTTTAATTTTTCAAACTGAATATCAATATCCACTACACATTCAATAACTGGTTTCGCGTATTTAGAAATGTGCCCCAAAACATGAACACGGAACACGGAACACGGAATCGTACCGTGTCAGTGTTACTAACTAAGTTAGCAGTTTCATTGTAGGCTGTAAGTTGTACCGATAAAAAAACGATCATCACATCATGAAGGAAGTACAAAAACATAGAACACGTTGTTTTCTTGCTGAATAAACTCACTGAAATAACAACACGGTCAAATCGCGTCTTCGATTTTGACAGCCACCATTGTTATGATTGAGCTTCACTTACTTCCGTTGAACGTGGCCAGTACAGTGTTGAGGCCAGCCTTACCCTTATTATACACAAATCATCGTACAACTAATTTTATTGGCTATAATATTAGCTACATTTGAAAGGTCTCACTTGATTGGCTCATCCTTCGCTATTCCCGTTTTCAAGAGAATAAAGTGCCACGTAGTACAGCAATGGCGCGAGATCGCCTGTTAGGCGACTTTCCCACCGGGTGTGCTTTTCGAAAACTACACAACACATGCTTTTATGACACGGATTTTGAGGTTGGCTATAAATAATTCCAGTGTCTTACAGCTTTAACCCTGGAAAATTTTAATGATGAATGAAATAAACTAGGGATCTAAAATAATTTTGAGGCAATTTGAATTTGAATTTTCTAACAAATTTACAAAGTCAACAACATTCAACTTGTACTAGTTGTGGTAGATATATATAGGGAAGAAATGTATTAATCGCCATCTTAGTTTCCGTACGGCGACAATCTCAAGTACCCGGAAGAGAGTCATTCTCAGCCATACGTTACAGTGGTAACACTCGTTCATGTTCGGTTACCTTTCACAAAGAAAACACAACGAAATGGTTCAAGTGATCTTTTTTTTTTATTTCTTTTCATCACAACAACAAAATCTGCGTGATCAAAAGTGTTGTAAACTAAACCAGAAAGAATTATCGGACTGGCTAAACTTCCCGATGAACTGGAGTAAGGTCCTACTAGTCCAAGTAAGCCTCGATAGTACTATAGTACGTGAGAAAATCGTCTCAAACTAGCGATACAACTTTCAAAATATAACTTGACATGTCTTCATTTGTTAGAGTTATACAATTCAAGACGGGTTTTCACTGAAAAAAACAATTCTGTGAATAATGACACTCTGAACGCAGCGATTTCTCGGACGATGTTACCACTGTAACGTATGGCTGACAACGACTTGCTTCCGGGTTAGTCCCTCGTGCATACGGGTGGATTGTCGCTGTACGGAAACTAAGAAAGATGGCGATTAATACATACATCGTCTGATATTTTAATTTACAGTGTTTCTTGTGACCGGCGCCTGTCAGCAGACTCTGCCATTTTTTTCATCATTCCATTGTATTTAAACCTTGTACTTGACAGTTCGCAATATTTATAATTCTCAACAAAATACCTCAACATGCCTCACTTCGCTCGTACTCAAAGCAGCCCCGCGCGGTATGATCACTGATGACATGATGAGAGAGAACCTTTTCGGATTTACATGTAAAACGGGGAAAGATACGCAAAACATAATGCAAAGTCTGAAGCCAAATTAAAGTTGTAATTATTTTAATTATTTTTACTTGCCAAATATTTGCATTTTGGAAAGGCAAGACACGTTCATGTCGTTTAACTTTACATGTGAACTGTCGGCCATAACTTCAACCGCATGCCTGGCATGCCTTCCTTACGCAAGTTGTCTTAATTCTGGTTCACTGTCATTCCAAATTGCACGACAATATAGAATTAATCACAAGTTACGTGTTATCTGAAAACATCACACTTTTATAGTGGGTCTGAAGTGTGATTTTAGTGAGTACCAAGAACGTCCTGTGTTGATACTCAAGATACTTGCTGTGGAAAATCGCTCGGTCAAATGAGGTCACCTTCAGCTTCTGGTCGAATCAGGATAGAGTATGCAAATGGCGATGTTGCGGACTGGCTGATTATGTAGAAGGGGTGCAGAATTGGATTTGAAGTTTACAACCCTGTTTCGAACAAACGCTTGTCATTTGGGCGCCCAATGCGTAGAATTATGACTATAGCACATATTACATTGCTTGTTTGACGTCAATAGTGTCTTTTGAAAAGTGGCAGTTTACTTAAAGTCTCGTCGACTGATTTCCAATATGGCGTCGGTCATAATGCTCATTAACATATTCATATTTTTTTTCATATTACAAAAAAAAATCATAAAAAATAAAAATGAGGATGTGCTGACTTGAAATTAACAAATCTGAGTAAGCTACCCCCTGCGCATCAACACGCCAGATATCAAAGCAATGTAACAAGAGGTTTTCAAGGAGTTGATGAAAATGACATTTTATGAAAAAAAATCATAAAAAATTGAAAATGGCACAGATCAACTTGGCATGAACAAATCTGAATAGCCTCCCCCTAGGGAACATACACACCAAATATCGAAGAATTCTGACTGTCACTTTCAGAGCAGATGATGAAAATATAAAAGTTTGATGGACACCTATGATTCACTCTACTCTCTATACTCTATACAACCTATACCTAAAGCTACGCTTTCGGCTTTTGCTGACAGCGGAGCTAAAAATCGGTCCAGGCATCTCCAAGAAACGGCTGCGGACGGACGGACGCATGCACGGACAGACGGAACCCAATCCATAAGTCCCCGTCCCGGACTTCGTCCGGCGGGGACTAATTACTAGGTCACAATGCATGTACATGTATACATAAAATGCTATTTATTTTGTGTCAGAAATGCAAGCATTGTTCAATGTAGATGCTTTGATGGTGCAACAACAACAGCGCATCAAGACATTGTTACATGTAGCACCCCAATTGTGCAAGCAAAATCCTTTTATGATGCGCGCACCCAGGTGACATTTTATGTGAGCTGGACTGTTTTTTTACCAAATTTCACATTTTTGCACCTAATTTACATATCACTGATGAGATCATTATATGCTTAATATTTCTTCATACTATACACCCCCAGATGCATCACATTACCAATCTGCTCAGTAGTTTTGGAATTGAAGATTTTTGACCAAAATGACACATTTTTTAGCCCTAATTTGCATATCACTTATGGAATCATCATGTTGTGAACAATTCTTATTTTTTATAATCTTAACACCCTTAAGAATGATCCCACAAAATTTCAGACCAATCTGCCCAGTAGTTTTTGAGATAAAGTGTTTTTACCAGAAATTACATTTTTTTACCCAAATCACACCCATGATGTGATCATTTTGATTTGAACAATTTCCCAACTACACACCCAAGGTAATGCACCCACCAAATATCATAGTAATCGGTCCAGCAGTTTTTGACTTTAAGTTGTTTACATACATCCACACAGACTTACAAACAGACAAACAGACAGACAGACAGACACTTTGTCATGCCTATAGCACTACTGAACCATATCAGTTCAGTTGTGCTAAAACCCAGTGTTAACTTACAATATACAAGAACAGAAAAAATTATAATAAACTTGTTATCTCACCATTAATGGTATCCCCTGTAGCATAGTTAGTCTGACTAACAGTTACTGTGTACGGTGATGTTGAAGTCTGTGCAGCAACTCCATGTCCTGGAAACATAGACGTACAGGATGATTGTGGAGGACCACTAGGATATCCCAATGTAATTGGCACTGAACACACTAACAGTAGCAGAACTGCTGGAAACATGATTGCCATGGTTACCTAATAAAGAGAATATAAGCACCAATGGCATTATACAATGTACATGTAGCACAACTGTTCATAGTAAACTTTTTCTATTATAATTATGTGGTCTTGTAGCTAGGCATATTTCTATACATTTTTTGAAGATTTATTCCCGCCTAAACATCATGGTGTTATATCTGCAAGTATTTGCCATCATTTAAACTGTTGCTATCAGCATGGTCTTGTAGCTAGGCATAATTACATGTATCTGCTTACATTTCTGGAATGTTTACTCATTTGCCTTCATTTCATGGGTTTAATATAGGCATAATGTCATCATTTACCTGTTGCTATGGGCGTGGGCTTGTTGCTAATGACTTTTGCATATTTCTTTTTAATGTTTATTCAGTTGAATGCCTATCCCTGTTGTTGTATTTGCAATAATCCTTATCATTTGACTGTTGTTAAGGGCATGGTCCTGTTTCTACGGCAACTTTTGAAAGTACACTGTATGACACACTCACAATTAGTTTAGAATCAATACCAAACGAGACAGACAGTCAGACAGACAGGCACACAAACACAAACACAAACACACACACATACTTTTCATTCCTAATAATAGTAACATATAATCTTAAAAACAGAAATATGTGATTAGGCCAGAAAAAATTAAAAAGCTGTTCAACGACCTACATATATTTTGGGTGTTTCAATCTTTTCTTTTCTTTGGTGATGGGCAATATATCCTCATGTGGGCTTCACATCTTAGTAAAATGCACACTTTGTTTCAAAATTAAGGTGATTTCTTTATATTTTCTGAATGATACAAGTGACCACATATGCATTTGAGTCAATTCCAATTACATAATCTTATACTGTGCCTCTGACGACACATACAAGAGTGAATTGAGATGTCTGAAATTCAGGACAGCGTGCCTGTCTGAAATTCAGGACTGCTACTGGACTGAAATTCAGGACTGTCATTAATCTTTCAATTAGTCACAAAAATCATTACTTTATTAGCGTTATTTTTTTTACCCTATTTTTAATTATACAGTGTCAATACAAGGAAGTAATGGTGCTACTTTTCGTGGGTTTATACTTCAAGGGAGGCATGCTGATTGGTCAATGGACTAAAATGAACCAATTGGAACATTTCAAAATGTACTGAGTGTAGTCAATGCAAAGTTGTTAACATGTGAAAATACAGATGTATATGTAAGTTGCAAGATCTTTTAAATCTCTGTGTGAAATTTACTGTTACTTAACTTCTCTACATTATGTGCATAAGCTCTGTTTTAGCACTACTGAACCAACTAAAGCTGTTGCATATCCAACGTACACTAAAAGGAAGGAGCAAATATTTACGACCATGGGAAAGGGGTTGAGCAGTCTTTGGGCCATCAACATTCTGAAAGTCTTGAAATGTTTTGCCCTTTATTCGTGATTTTTGGAACCAAATTAAACTTCAGAAGTCATTTACCAAGTGCACATCTGCAAAATATCTTTCGGCTTTACCACAATAAACTACACTTCATAGCCATATAATAATTGTTATGTACTGCAGAGTACAATTTTCTCAATTCTGGTATTTTAATACCATATTCAAGCATTGTCAGACTTTAAATTATGTCTATGGATTGATAAATGTATTCCTCTAAATGGCCTTCTACATTGTCCTTTTTTTCAAAAAAGTTTCCATCTTTGGAGGTGTCTCCTTCAAATCAATAGCAGAATCGTTTCTTCTCTCAAAACAAGATGGAAGCTGGTTGGAGACATCTCCAGCATGTGAAATCTACATCCTTTGTGTAAAGCACTCTTGTTTGGGGGACTTATTGTAGTTGGTTATCACTGTTATTTTAATACATCATTGTACCGTATAATTTTATATCTCCACTGTAGTATACGCGACAGAAGGGGTGGCTAAAATAATTCTGGAGTTTCATTTTGTGGGTCTTTTTTGAGAGGAGAGGGTCAGAGAAACTACACAATTTGTTAACCATAAACTGTGTAAATTTCCTAACTGTACAACTGATGGAAACCTTTGACAAATTGCAAGAGATGAAATCAAAATAAGTTCTATGTAAACCCAATCTGAAATGTCTTGCCATCAGCTCGTTTTTCAATCCTTGTAAAAAATCAACCTACCTACTCAATGTGATGGGCTGGGTTGCCCATTGAACAGCTTTTTTATGTTTTCTGGTGTGTATAGTGTATAATTTGTACCAAGCCACACTCTCTGGTAGTGTGTGTAGTGTATTATTTGCACCAAGCCACACTCTCTGGTAGTGTGTGTAATGTAATATCAAATGATTGGTCAATTGATTGATCATTGATTAAGGTAGAAGGTGTCAAATTTGAATTACGTCAACAACGCAACTTTTGGTGCAGACTGAAACGGGCACTCTTGTCAACATTCAAAAGCGAAACAAACCCAGAAGTGTTTGGAAGTGAAGTGAGGTGTTAGATGTTTTTCATGAATAGTTCAGTTGATTTATCATACATATGTACTGATAGAAATATCCCTTGGTGCCCATGTGTTCCAATATTGTATAATTTCATGTGATTTTTAGCCAAAATATTGAAATATTGATGGGTTGGGGGTCACAATTGTGAATATTATGAGCACTTTGGCATTTGGAGAAAGAAATAAACTCTACACATGAATAGTTCAGTTGATTTATCATACATATGAACTGACAGAAATATACCTTGGTGCCGGTGTGTTCCAATACTGTACAATTTCATGTGATTTTTGTTCCAAAATGTTGAAATTTGGATGGGGTGGGGGGGTCATGTTTTTTACTGGCATTTTCAAGTTAGCATACACAATGATTTTTGTTGTAAAATTATGAATGGGCATTGGTACATTATACATATGTGCAAAGATAAACAAGCTCATTTTAATTTTTGTCAAAGTTCAACAAAATTTCATACAATGTTTCTGTCAAAATGGTAATTTCAATCCTAGAATTTAAACTGACGTTGTGACTCCCATATTTTTTTGTCATTGATAAATAATACAATGTACACTTACAGCATATAAAAAAAAATCTTTCACAGACTTTTATCCTTTTTTTACAATTCATAATGTTTTCTTAAAAAATAGTAAAGCAGCTGGAGATAAAATACCATAATACTTTATGAAATAAGGAATATAAATTTTAAAAAATATGTCTGGACCTACTATACATTGCACTTACATATATACGTTTGTTTTGTAGTAGTAGTTTATTTCAAATGCTAAGGCCTCGGCCCATCGCACAAAACATTTTACATAACAATAGAGAAGAAAAAGAACAAAGAACTGAATATCATTCTACTAATAATTAACGTTTGTTTTGGTGTTCTAGGGATAATCTTTAACTGTCAAAAATCATGTTGTAGTTAATTGTTGTAAATCTACTTATTTTGACCCCAAAATATATATGTACATACAATAAATGGTCATTATCCTGAAAACAAAGGTGGTGACATATTATTTTCTCTGTAATTTTTACATATTCAGATATCAGTGTGCAAAGTATAAGAACAATCTATTGACTTTTGTGAATTTGACAACCCCCCCCCCCCCCTCAGTTATATGAAGGCCCATTCTAGATTTTGCTAGGTCTAAAATTTTGTTTACCAAATCAGAACTGTGCTATTATTAATAATTACCCCAAATGTTACGTCCTAAGGGAGATGTATTTTGGTCTAAAATTTGGTCTTGGTTTTCGTCAAAATGGGATGGGGCCTGGGGGGTTGGCAACACTTTGCACACTACCAGTCCTGCCATTTGGTACATTTTGTACCACTGCAGCCCCAGAACAATACAGTGCCTCAGTAACAATTTTGTATGGCTAGTTACCCTATAATGTACAGCTGTGCACTAATCATAAATTAACGTCCACACTGGTGATGCCATGGGGAGGGGGGGGGGGGGGGAAACAAACAATGTGAATGAATTTTGGGATTTTAGGCTGGGGTCAGAATATACAGCGGGGTGAGAGGGGGGGGCTGGGGAGAAATTATTTTGGTCAAAAATATTTTCACAGCTTCTGAGTCTCTTCACGCTTTCAAAACATTTCCACTTTCAATCCTGATTCTGGCCAGAAAGAGCATCCCCAATGATAGCTAGTGGGGAGGATAAGCACTTTTTTTATTTAGAAATAAGGACATGATGCAATTTAATGGCATAACATTTCAAACCATACACATTATCAAAAGCCATAGAGTACTTGAAAATTGTCTTCAATACCCCAATTTTACTCAAGTCAATACATTATTATGCAACTGTATGGCTATATTACATACACTTTAAACTTACCTATCGAGAGAGACAGACAGACAGACAGAGCATACACCAATACATCTGCATGGCTGTCTCAAAACCCATCACTGAACATAGGAGGTTTAGAAGGTATTGTGGCAAACCTGCAAGAATTTTTTTAAATTTACTCCTGAGGTTTTGTTTGGTTCATATCAGGTGCAAAATATTTTCCACTTAGCCACTTTCAGACCATTAGAATTTTCATTTCCTTCCCCCCCCTTTAACCTCAATTTCTTCACCCCACCCCCACCACCATAAATTCTGACTCCAGCCTTGTAACATTTGGCTATTCATATTATACGCCCAAAACATACGACTCTAAGAAAAGGTGCTCACAATTTAATCTCCAAAATATACTTACTGTTATAGCTACTGTTACCATGGCTCTATAATAGATCCATGTTGTTATTATGCACCGTATGTACAATAATGATCGGGCCTGTAGGAAAACTTGGGCGAGACCGCTGAATCAACATTGGCCACAACAATGTATTATGGCCACAACAATGTATGGACCCAATGTATACATCTACGTCATCAAATCATAATAGATCCATGTAAATTGTAATGGTCACAGTTAGTATCATGGCTTTCGGACACCCAATCGACTTCAAGCTTGAGACGCTGTAATGCACTATTCACTGTTCCAGTTACAACATAGGTCGTCTAAACCGTTCCATATGAAATCAAGTTATCAACACAGTTTACAAGTAATAAATTCATTTTAATACTGTAAAAAAGTGTGCTGACATGAACGACTTTCAACCCAAGGTCATCGACAGTTTTTTACCAATTGCCTAAATACACTGTCACACATAAGCATATCACATACATTCAAACTTGCTACATGTCACATAAATCATTTGTTTAGACGTAGCTACAGTAAATGATAAACGGGCTAAGCACACTCTTGGATGATCACACTCACCTTATATTCGCTGCTAAATGCAATGGAATGGCTGACAACAGTCATGGTATAGGATAGCAACGTGACTGCGCATGCGCACCAGGAAGTGAAAGCGCTTGAAAGCGCTTGAAACATGAACAGGAGGTACTAGGTACGCACGTGAGATTAGGCTGGAGTAAGAATTTACGGCGCGGCAGGGGGGGGGGCATTAAAAAAATTGAGGGTTCAAAGAGGCATGAAAATTCTGATGGTCTGAAAGGAGGGGACCAAAATATTTTGCTCATGATCTTAACTAAATTAAACCTCAGAAGCGGTCGTTTACCGAGTAAAGTAAAAAAATTCTCGTTCTAAAACCTCTCTCTCTCTCTCTCTCTCTCTCTCTCTCTCTCTCTCTCTCTCTCTCTCTCTCTCTCTCTCTCTCTCTCTCTCTCTCTCAACGAAACGAAACAAGGCTTATGGTATTCAGCGAAACGAAACGAAACAAAACAAAAAGTTATATATTTCAAATTCAAATTCCAGTTCTTTAGAGTAGTATAGTTTTCCTAACTATATCCCGTGGCTGAAACTAGCTGAACCAAAAGAAGGGAACAGACGAAAGGTACAACAAAATTTCACACAAAGTCTTTGATGACTCCTTTGGAAATGTTGGCTGCTAAATTATTAAATATATTGTAAATGTAAAATTGATAAATATCTGTGTAGTCTACATGGTTGGTTTGGAACTTAGATTATTATTATTATTATTAGACTTTATTTAAACTCGATAGACTGTTGAGCCAAAGGCTCTTCTCACACAGTGTCTAGATAAAAATATACAATATATACATTAAAAATACTAAACCATTAAAACAAATACAAGGGTGAGTAAAATGGCAAAAGCCAGAAGAACAGCCAGGCGACTACTAAACTAACTGTTTTCTAAAAGATGACATTTACATTTACGTTTAAAAGACTGAAGAGTGGAGCATGATTTGATATCAATACTTAAATCATTCCAGGTTTTAACACCATTATATAAAAAACTCTTCCTAAAAAACTGTGTTCTATGTTTTGGGATGTAAAGTTCATCTCTGTCTGCTGCACGTGTGTTACGAGTGTGCACTTCTCGAATGCCTCTAAAATCATTCAGATAATTTGGAGCCAGGCTATTCTGGACTTTGTACATTAAAACAGCTTCATTGTAAATGATACGTTTTCTGAAAGGAAGCCATTGAAGAGATTCAAATAAAACAGTACTAGGTGTATTAAAATTAGTGTCTAAAAGCACTCTTGCAACAGCTTTCTGAAGTCTTTCAATGCGGAGTAAAAGCGTGTTTGAACAATGACCCCATATGTTAGAACAGTAGTCAAAGTGGGGTAGTATAAAACAATTGTAAAAAGTAATCTTTGCTCTCTGATTTAAAAAAGTTCTAATACGTTTAAGTTGATGAAGTTTAAAAGCAACTTTACTACATACAGTGTTCACTTGTTTTTCCCAAGTCAGTGTATCATCAATATTTACACCTAAAAGCTTTTCATTTGAGATACATTCTAGCTTGGTACTGCCACATGTAACATTGATACAGTTATTCGTCCTCGCTTTTTTCTGCGATGTTCCTATAACCATCACCTTGGTTTTCTGCAAATTTAGGCACATGTTACTACCTTCACACCATTGTGTGATTAAATTTACATCATGGTTAATTATATAATTTGTGTTAAAACAGATAGCCCTGACTCATATATGTTAAAGGTTAGGAAATTGTTTTACAATTTTTTTCATGTTTAATGTCCAATTTTGCAAAAAATACACATAATACAGGATTTGGTTACCATGGTAACGGATATTCATAAAAATAACCACTTTTTTGAGCTCATGCAAATTGTGTAGAGAAGCTTGGAAAGGACTAGGAGTCCAAAAAATAAGACAGAAAATGAGAGGCAGAAAAACATGAAGAAAAGATCATTTTAATTTGTACTTGTTTTTGAATTGACTGACCGCTACTTGCTATGAAAAAGTAGTGAGAAAAAAATAGGTATGTAACAACATTTATAATGAGATTACATGAGATTACCTCCAGGGACGTCCTCAAGACAAAATAATAATGGTTTACATCTCAAATTTACAGACATATACAAAGACGAATTCTTATAACTTCAAAGCTCAACTTGAACTACAAATTCCAAGTAATCATGCCATCCTGCATTCTGGCTGAAAAAAAGGCAGGTTAAAAGTTTACAAAATACAGAAAATCACCACCATAAAATGGTTGATAACTGTCTCCAGAACACAATATGCTCATAAAGTTTAAGTTTATAAAAAGGCAAACTTCATGCTAATAAAAGGAATAATACAACAAACAAAATTTGATCAGAGTTTAATACAGTGAATGCCTCTCATAAGGGCAAAAACGTAGATTTTTGGTCCTACACACATTTTTGTAATGCAAATTGCTGATATATTGTACTTTATACCCACATGTTGGGTACCTGTTACTGTCTCTGTGTTAATGTAGAATGAAGTAGTGAAAGGCAATTATGTCTAGAAAAACTTGAGGTTTAATGTCCTGGTAACAAACTAACTGTTTAATCAATAAACAAAAACACAAAACACAAACTTTGGCTATCGTGGGGGCTACTCAGCACCACTTGCAGCTGGGAAGATCACCAGCAGGTGTAAGGAGTATAGGCTACCTGGGGAGGTCCCGGCAGGTAGGCCCTATGTGTGCTCCTGAATGTAAAACATGAAACTGAAAAGATCACCCGGGGAGAACCCAGCAGGTGTCTGTAACCATAGCTACCTGGGGAGGATCCGGCAGACATAGCTAGGTGATGAATTTGTATTCGAAATGAGCTGATTGATTAGTTTTCAGCTGACTGTAAACTGGATTGGGGTAATTGAACAAGGGGAAAAGGCCACTGTGGTAGTGCTGAGTAACCAAAGAAGATTTAATACAGAACGGATTGATATAAAGGCTTGTAGTATACATGTAGCTGCAGGAAAATGAATGGTAATGGTACATGTATTAATAACAGGCAATGTACGGCATGTATAGTGTAAGTGTAACAAATTGGGGGGTAACCTCTAATGTTAAGGTAACCCTCCTTCAATGTTACTCTCTCTCCACTCTGTACACGGGATCGACTTGGACTTTTAGGGAATTAGCTCAGACTATACACAATGTTCATGGTTAACCTGGATCATTTGGAAGTGGCCACGGAGCAGATCGAAGCTCCTGACCTCGGACCGTCTCTTCCAAAGAATAAATTCATAATTGTATTATTCCATTGAATTCTTATAAACATAAAATATACAATACTCAAATGATTGGGTAATCAGCACCATAAATGACTAAAACGGAAGTATTGCTGTCGCCTTAATTCAATGCAAATAATATTGAGAAATATGAAAACTAGCTAAACAATGTGATCCCGTCATTGTTCTTCCAACTGTCTGTAATTAGTCATGTGACATCAACGATCTTTTAACAACTTAAAAGGTATATTAGCTGCAACGGGGACTATTTTTTTGATTTTTTTCAATATAATTTTACTTTTACACATGCCAAAGCATGTAGAATGACCTCGTGTTCAAAGCCAAACAACCTTCCATAAATGTATAAAATATTAATTAAATAATATTAACAACGTTGCTTTTATAATTGTAAACATTCGAAAGCTGCGCAAGAATACATCGACCTTTAAACGACAGTACGATATCAAAGTAGACTGTGCATGCTCTATTCTCCAACGTGGAGTTACGTTGTAGTCGGAGTAGAGTTGAAATTTGTTGATGACTCGACGTGACATGGCTTAGCGATGTGCGATGCCACGGCACGGCTAAAGCTAACTGGAAAGAACCGTGCTCAGATTCGGGAAAACGAGGGGAAAATTAATATTCGAGGGGAGAAACATCGTTGGAAGGAAATTAGTTGAGATCGCAAGGACGGTAGCAAAATCCCTGATCGGCAGGTAAGTTTTCACAGAGTTAGAATGATCACAACTGTATGTTGTTGTTTTGACTGCAAATTTGCTGTAGCGTTAGTTTCGATTTTTGAGTTTTTTCATCATTTTTTCATACAAGAACTAAAAAATATTGAAAAGTATCTTTAAGCCATTCAAAACAGTCAAAATAGCGATGTATCACGAAATGTTGAAACGGGTAACCGTACCTACAGGCTACAGACTAAGTAAAACCGGCGAACTGTAAGGAGAAGTAGAGGGAACTACCAAACCCTGGTCTAACAACTTATCAATTTGTCGTTTAATTTCCTCACGCTTATCTGGAGAAGCCTTATATGGAGGGCGAGATACGGACTTACTACCTGGTTTTAAATTGATTCTATGTTTAATTATATCACAATATCCCAAGGTGTTTGTGTCATCAACGAACGCATCCTTATTTTTCCATAATACCTGTTGTAACTGCAATATCTGATCTGAGGTTAAAGTAGAATCTTCAAAATCAAATGCCTTTAAAAACTCTTGTTTACTTAACCTATTTGGACGTACAACTGGCCCGTTGCGACTCACATTAGTATCAAAAGTATGGATATCAGTACCATCTGGCAAAATTCTGAAATTACCTAAACGGGTACCCCTCCTCAATTTTATAGGCGTATCCCTACAATTCACTAGTCTAAACCGGAACGCGCCCATTCTGCACAGCACCTAAAACTCTCGCAGTAGCAATACCAATGTGAGCAAGCGACAATGTGTTTGTAGTATGACCTACTTAGTACTATACCGTTAGGGTAATCCCCACGAACACGCACCGATATAACACACTCTGAATGAGCAGGTATAGAATATGTCTTAGACGCGCGTATAAGGGACGATGGACGTAAAGTAACTTTGCGCTTCATAAAATCAATAATAGCTCCATTTCTACGTAAGAAATCATGGCCTATAATTAAATCCTGTTTCAATTCTTTGAGGACATAGACTTGCATAGTAATTGCACGATTAGTAAAGAAAACAGGAATTCTAAGACATCCTAAAATAGGCAAAGTACGCCCATCTGGCAAAGTAACTATCTTATAACTTGATTTGAAAAGCTTACACTTTCTTAACTTACGAATATTATTTAACAAAGACTCTGAAATTATTGATACATCGGAACCTGTATCTATAAGTGCTGAAACTTTACGATCAAAAATACGCACATTAATTAAATTATCATTTGCAATCATTGACTCTGGCAATTTAACACAATTGAGATTTAAAGATACACCATTGCGAGACTTCTCATCTGACTGCTTATACAATTTTCGTCTCGCAACGTTTACCCGTTTTTTGGAAAAGCATATCTTGCTCCATTTCTATCACAAAACCTGGCCACGTGGCCTATCTCCCCACAATTGTAACACCCACGATTAGGATTTGTATAACAATGAGGACTTGAATGCCCTGGCTTATTACAAAATTTACAAATCTGCTTAGCCGTATTAACTTGTCGACCGCCATAACGTGGAGTTACTACTGGCGGCCTATTTACGTTAGAATAATTATAGCTCTGGCCTACCCGTGATCGTGGTCCAGCATTTGCGTAGGGTTCTTGTCGTATTTGAACAGGCGCTGCTGGTACAGGGAGGGGCGTCACCGCCGTTGCTGATAGCTTCTCATGTAGAACTTCGTTCTGCTTTAGCAAAGAGTCGAAGGCTTGTTGTAAAACCTCTGTAGAAGTGTCGGAAGTACGACCAGTTTTCAGTGCTTTGACATCATCGTCGAACCGTTCTACCACTTCTGCTGTTCGGGCGAAAGCCACGGCCTCCTGGAAATCGACCGGATCTCTGTTGACTACCGTACTACGTATAAACGGTATTAACCCCTGTAAAAATAAACTAAAAAGCTCGTTATCATTTCTGTTATAACGATAGCACATATCCCGCAAACGTGAGGCATATTTTTCGATTGTTTCTTTGTCCATTTGTTTAATTGTTCTTAGCTCTTGATCTATAAGCCATTGTGGTGCTCTGTTCTGGAATCGTCCGATGAAAGCTGCACGCAGGTTCTCCCAGTTGTTCGCCAGGTCGTCAGGCAAGGACGTGTACCATCTCTCCGTTTCACCAGACATAAGCAGACTAAAAATATTCAGACGTTGAATATTGTCAAACTGCTTAAGGACGATATATGCATCAAATTTACGCAACCATCTGGTTGGTATTGCGTCTTCCCTCCCATCAAATTGAGGTGGTATGATATCGTTACCCACCGTCAAATTCTGCATTCTGTTGGGGTGTGTGAAGTTGGCTCCCGTTTCCTGTTTCCTTATTCATCTCCTTATTCGGTTTTTCCTGTCTCCTTATTGGGTTTTCTGTCTCCTTATAGGGTTTTCTGTCTCCTTATTGGGTTTTCTGTCTCCTTATTGGGTTTTCTGTCTCCTTATTGGGTTTCCTGTCTCCTTATTCGCTACCTGTCTCCTTATTCGATTTCCTGTCTCCTTATTCGCTACCTGTCTCCTTATTCGATTTCCTGTCTCCTTATTCGCTACCTGTCTCCTTATTCGCTACCTGTCTCCTTATTCGATTTCCTGTCTCCTTTTTCGCTACCTGTCTCCTTATTCGATTTCCTGTCTCCTTATTCGCTACCTGTCTTATTCGCTACATGTCTCCTTATTCGTTTTCCTGTCTCCTTATTCGCTACCTGTCTCCTTCTTCGCTAACTGTCTCCTTATTCGCTACCTGTCTCCTAGTCTTGCTGCTAGACGTTCGGGCATTCTTTCGATGCTGTAACTATAAGCGAACGAAGTTCGCATGTGAGGGCCTGCCCGAACAGTCTAGCGAATGTCATTTTCAGACCGGACATTCCATTGAGCGGTGGGTTGGGCCATCTATGCATATATATACTTTAATATATTCAATAACCTATGACCTCGGGGAATCTCTGCATGCAAGTGTTGACAAACACATTTACGTCATTACTATGGCTTATCTGTTTATGGTAATTGTGAGTTTGATGAGTGTGTAGACGTTGTCATTCACACATTTCAGTTAACGCATTGGTGGTTATTTATACAAGCCCCTCCTTAAGATGAATATGCATGAACATTTAGCTATTGTCCTCTGTTTGTGCTTGTCGCTAATACGGTTCTCTGATTGGCAGTTATTTATATCCTGATGACATTCGCTAGACCTCGGATGTTCCATCCTCGATAGCGTTGTTCGGCTGTATGTCGTATTTTATCGGAAGAACATCCGAGGGCTAGCTGATAGACTACCTGTCTCCTTATTCGATTTCCTGTCTCCTTATTCGATACCTGTCTCCTTATTCGATTTCCTGTCTCCTTATTCGCTACCTGTCTCCTTATTCGCTACCTGTCTCCTTATTCGATTTCCTGTCTCCTTATTCACTACCTGTCTCCTTATTCGCTACCTGTCTCCTTATTCGCTACCTGTCTCCTTATTCGATTTCCTGTCTCCTTATTCGATTTCCTGTCTCCTTATTCGCTACCTGTCTCCTTATTCGATTTCCTGTCTCCTTATTCGCTACCTGTCTTATTCGCTACCTGTCTCCTTATTCGATTTCCTGTCTCCTTATTCGATTTCCTGTCTCCTTATTCGCTACCTGTCTCCTTATTCGATTTCCTGTCTCCTTATTCGCTACCTGTCTTATTCGCTACCTGTCTCCTTATTCGATTTCCTGTCTCCTTATTCGCTACCTGTCTCCTTATTCGCTACCTGTCTCCTTATTCGCTACCTGTCTCCTTATTCGATTTCCTGTCTCCTTATTCGATACCTGTCTCCTTATTCGCTACCTGTCTCCTTATTCGCTACCTGTCTCCTTATTCGCTACCTGTCTCCTTATTCGATTTCCTGTCTCCTTATTCGCTACCTGTCTCCTTATTCGCTACCTGTCTCCTTATTCGCTACCTGTCTCCTTATTCGTTACCTGTCTCCTTATTCGCTACCTGTCTCCTCATTCGCTACCTGTCTCCTTATTCAATTTCCTGTCTCCTTATTCGCTACCTGTCTCCTTATTCGATTTCCTGTCTCCTTATTCGCTACCTGTCTCCTTATTCGATTTCCTGTCTCCTTATTCGCTACCTGTCTCCTTATTGGATTTCCTGTCTCCTTATTCGCTACCTGTCTCCTTATTGGATTTCCTGTCTCCTTATTCGCTACCTGTCTCCTTATTCGATTTCCTGTCTCCTTATTCGCTATCTGTCTCCTTATTCGCTACCTATCTCCTTATTCGATTTCCTGTCTCCTTATTCGCTACCTGTCTCCTTATTCGCTACCTGTCTCCTTATTCGATTTCCTGTCTCCTTATTCGCTACCTGTCTCCTTATTGGATTTCCTGTCTCCTTATTCGCTACCTGTCTCCTTATTCGATTTCCTGTCTCCTTATTCGCTACCTGTCTCCTTATTGGATTTCCTGTCTCCTTATTCGCTACCTGTCTCCTTATTGGATTTCCTGTCTCCTTATTCGCTACCTGTCTCCTCATTCGCTACCTGTCTCCTTATTCGATTTCCTGTCTCCTTATTCGCTACCTGTCTCCTTATTCGATTTCCTGTCTCCTTATTCGCTACCTGTCTCCTTATTCGATTTCCTGTCTCCTTATTCGCTACCTGTCTCCTTTATTGGATTTCCTGTCTCCTTATTCGCTACCTGTCTCCTCATTCGCTACCTGTCTCCTTATTCACTACCTGTCTCCTTATTCGATTTCCTGTCTCCTTATTCGCTACCTGTCTCCTTATTCGCTACCTGTCTCCTTTATTGGATTTCCTGTCTCCTTATTCGCTACCTGTCTCCTTTATTGGATTTCCTGTCTCCTTATTCGCTACCTGTCTCCTTATTCGCTACCTGTCTCCTTATTGGATTTCCTGTCTCCTTATTCGCTACCTGTCTCCTTATTCACTACCTGTCTCCTTATTGGATTTCCTGTCTCCTTATTCGCTACCTGTCTCCTTATTCGCTACCTGTCTCCTTATTCGATTTCCTGTCTCCTTATTCGCTACCTGTCTCCTTATTCGCTACCTGTCTCCTTTATTGGATTTCCTGTCTCCTTATTCGCTATCTGTCTCCTTATTCGCTACCTGTCTCTTTATTCGATTTCCTGTCTCCTTATTCGCTACCTGTCTCCTTATTGGATTTCCTGTCTCCTTATTCGCTACCTGTCTCCTTATTCGCTACCTGTCTCCTTATTCGCTACCTGTCTCCTTATTCGATTTCCTGTCTCCTTATTCGATACCTGTCTCCTTATTCGATTTCCTGTCTCCTTATTCGCTACCTGTCTCCTTATTCGCTACCTGTCTCCTTATTCGCTACCTGTCTCCTTATTCGATTTCCTGTCTCCTTATTCGCTACCTGTCTCCTTATTCGCTACCTGTCTCCTTATTCGCTACCTGTCTCCTTATTCGTTACCTGTCTCCTTATTCGCTACCTGTCTCCTCATTCGCTACCTGTCTCCTTATTCAATTTCCTGTCTCCTTATTCGCTACCTGTCTCCTTATTCGATTTCCTGTCTCCTTATTCGCTACCTGTCTCCTTATTCGATTTCCTGTCTCCTTATTCGCTACCTGTCTCCTTATTCGATTTCCTGTCTCCTTATTCGCTATCTGTCTCCTTATTCGCTACCTATCTCCTTATTCGATTTCCTGTCTCCTTATTCGCTACCTGTCTCCTTATTCGCTACCTGTCTCCTTATTCGATTTCCTGTCTCCTTATTCGCTACCTGTCTCCTTATTGGATTTCCTGTCTCCTTATTCGCTACCTGTCTCCTTATTCGATTTCCTGTCTCCTTATTCGCTACCTGTCTCCTTATTGGATTTCCTGTCTCCTTATTCGCTACCTGTCTCCTTATTGGATTTCCTGTCTCCTTATTCGCTACCTGTCTCCTCATTCGCTACCTGTCTCCTTATTCGATTTCCTGTCTCCTTATTCGCTACCTGTCTCCTTATTCGATTTCCTGTCTCCTTATTCGCTACCTGTCTCCTTATTCGATTTCCTGTCTCCTTATTCGCTACCTGTCTCCTTTATTGGATTTCCTGTCTCCTTATTCGCTACCTGTCTCCTCATTCGCTACCTGTCTCCTTATTCACTACCTGTCTCCTTATTCGATTTCCTGTCTCCTTATTCGCTACCTGTCTCCTTATTCGCTACCTGTCTCCTTTATTGGATTTCCTGTCTCCTTATTCGCTACCTGTCTCCTTTATTGGATTTCCTGTCTCCTTATTCGCTACCTGTCTCCTTATTCGCTACCTGTCTCCTTATTGGATTTCCTGTCTCCTTATTCGCTACCTGTCTCCTTATTCACTACCTGTCTCCTTATTGGATTTCCTGTCTCCTTATTCGCTACCTGTCTCCTTATTCGCTACCTGTCTCCTTATTCGATTTCCTGTCTCCTTATTCGCTACCTGTCTCCTTATTCGCTACCTGTCTCCTTTATTGGATTTCCTGTCTCCTTATTTGCTATCTGTCTCCTTATTCGCTACCTGTCTCTTTATTCGATTTCCTGTCTCCTTATTCGCTACCTGTCTCCTTATTGGATTTCCTGTCTCCTTATTCGCTACCTGTCTCCTTATTCGCTACCTGTCTCCTTACACGCTACCTGTCTCCTTATTGGGTTTCCTGTCTCCTTATTCGCTACCTGTCTCCTTATTCGCTACCTGTCTCCTTATTCGCTACCTGTCTCCTTATTCGTTACCTGTCTCCTTATTCGCTACCTGTCTCCTCATTCGCTACCTGTCTCCTTATTCGATTTCCTGTCTCCTTATTCGCTACCTGTCTCCTTATTCGATTTCCTGTCTCCTTATTCGCTACCTGTCTCCTTATTCGATTTCCTGTCTCCTTATTCGCTACCTGTCTCCTTATTGGATTTCCTGTCTCCTTATTCGCTACCTGTCTCCTTATTCGATTTCCTGTCTCCTTATTCGCTATCTGTCTCCTTATTCGCTACCTGTCTCCTTATTCGATTTCCTGTCTCCTTATTCGCTACCTGTCTCCTTATTCGATTTCCTGTCTCCTTATTCGCTACCTGTCTCCTTATTCGATTTCCTGTCTCCTTATTCGCTACCTGTCTCCTTATTCGATTTCCTGTCTCCTTATTCGCTACCTGTCTCCTTTATTGGATTTCCTGTCTCCTTATTCGCTACCTGTCTCCTCATTCGCTACCTGTCTCCTTATTCACTACCTGTCTCCTTATTCGATTTCCTGTCTCCTTATTCGCTACCTGTCTCCTTATTCGCTACCTATCTCCTTTATTGGATTTCCTGTCTCCTTATTCGCTACCTGTCTCCTTTATTGGATTTCCTGTCTCCTTATTCGCTACCTGTCTCCTTATTCGCTACCTGTCTCCTTATTGGATTTCCTGTCTCCTTATTCGCTACCTGTCTCCTTATTCGCTACCTGTCTCCTTATTGGATTTCCTGTCTCCTTATTCGCTACCTGTCTCCTTATTCGCTACCTGTCTCCTTATTCGATTTCCTGTCTCCTTATTCGCTACCTGTCTCCTTATTCGCTACCTGTCTCCTTTATTGGATTTCCTGTCTCCTTATTCGCTATCTGTCTCCTTATTCGCTACCTGTCTCTTTATTCGATTTCCTGTCTCCTTATTCGCTACCTGTCTCCTTATTCGCTACCTGTCTCCTTATTGGATTTCCTGTCTCCTTATTCGCTACCTGTCTCCTTATTCGCTACCTGTCTCCTTACACGCTACCTGTCTCCTTATTGGGTTTCCTGTCTCCTTATTCGCTACCTGTCTCCTTATTCGCTACCTGTCTCCTTATTCGCTACCTGTCTCCTTATTCGTTACCTGTCTCCTTATTCGCTACCTGTCTCCTCATTCGCTACCTGTCTCCTTATTCGATTTCCTGTCTCCTTATTCGCTACCTGTCTCCTTATTCGATTTCCTGTCTCCTTATTCGCTACCTGTCTCCTTATTCGATTTCCTGTCTCCTTATTCGCTACCTGTCTCCTTATTGGATTTCCTGTCTCCTTATTCGCTACCTGTCTCCTTATTCGATTTCCTGTCTCCTTATTCGCTATCTGTCTCCTTATTCGCTACCTATCTCCTTATTCGATTTCCTGTCTCCTTATTCGCTACCTGTCTCCTTATTCGCTACCTGTCTCCTTATTCGATTTCCTGTCTCCTTATTCGCTACCTGTCTCCTTATTGGATTTCCTGTCTCCTTATTCGCTACCTGTCTCCTTATTCGATTTCCTGTCTCCTTATTCGCTACCTGTCTCCTTATTGGATTTCCTGTCTCCTTATTCGCTACCTGTCTCCTTATTGGATTTCCTGTCTCCTTATTCGATTTCCTGTCTCCTTATTCGCTACCTGTCTCCTTATTCGATTTCCTGTCTCCTTATTCGTTACCTGTCTCCTTATTCGATTTCCTGTCTCCTTATTCGCTACCTGTCTCCTTTATTGGATTTCCTGTCTCCTTATTCGCTACCTGTCTCCTCATTCGCTACCTGTCTCCTTATTCGCTACCTGTCTCCTTATTCGATTTCCTGTCTCCTTATTCGCTACCTGTCTCCTTTATTGGATTTCCTGTCTCCTTATTCGCTACCTGTCTCCTTATTCGCTACCTGTCTCCTTATTGGATTTCCTGTCTCCTTATTCGCTACCTCTCTCCTTATTCGCTACCTGTCTCCTTATTGGATTTCCTGTCTCCTTATTCGCTACCTGTCTCCTTATTCGCTACCTGTCTCCTTATTCGATTTCCTGTCTCCTTATTCGCTACCTGTCTCCTTATTCGCTACCTGTCTCCTTTATTGGATTTCCTGTCTCCTTATTCGCTATCTGTCTCCTTATTCGCTACCTGTCTCCTTATTCGATTTCCTGTCTCCTTATTCGCTACCTGTCTCCTTATTCGCTACCTGTCTCCTTATTGGATTTCCTGTCTCCTTATTCGCTACCTGTCTCCTTATTCGCTACCTGTCTCCTTACACGCTACCTGTCTCCTTATTGGGTTTCCTGTCTCCTTATTCGCTACCTGTCTCCTTATTCGCTACCTGTCTCCTTATTCGCTACCTGTCTCCTTATTCGTTACCTGTCTCCTTATTCGCTACCTGTCTCCTTTATTGGATTTCCTGTCTCCTTATTCGCTACCTGTCTCCTTATTCGATTTCCTGTCTCCTTATTCGCTACCTGTCTCCTTATTCGATTTCCTGTCTCCTTATTCGCTATCTGTCTCCTTATTCGCTACCTATCTCCTTATTCGATTTCCTGTCTCCTTATTCGCTACCTGTCTCCTTATTCGCTACCTGTCTCCTTATTCGATTTCCTGTCTCCTTATTCGCTACCTGTCTCCTTATTGGATTTCCTGTCTCCTTATTCGCTACCTGTCTCCTTATTCGATTTCCTGTCTCCTTATTCGCTACCTGTCTCCTTATTGGATTTCCTGTCTCCTTATTCGCTACCTGTCTCCTTATTGGATTTCCTGTCTCCTTATTCGCTACCTGTCTCCTCATTCGCTACCTGTCTCCTTATTCGATTTCCTGTCTCCTTATTCGCTACCTGTCTCCTTATTCGATTTCCTGTCTCCTTATTCGCTACCTGTCTCCTTATTCGATTTCCTGTCTCCTTATTCGCTACCTGTCTCCTTTATTGGATTTCCTGTCTCCTTATTCGCTACCTGTCTCCTCATTCGCTACCTGTCTCCTTATTCACTACCTGTCTCCTTATTCGATTTCCTGTCTCCTTATTCGCTACCTGTCTCCTTATTCGCTACCTGTCTCCTTTATTGGATTTCCTGTCTCCTTATTCGCTACCTGTCTCCTTTATTGGATTTCCTGTCTCCTTATTCGCTACCTGTCTCCTTATTCGCTACCTGTCTCCTTATTGGATTTCCTGTCTCCTTATTCGCTACCTGTCTCCTTATTCACTACCTGTCTCCTTATTGGATTTCCTGTCTCCTTATTCGCTACCTGTCTCCTTATTCGCTACCTGTCTCCTTATTCGATTTCCTGTCTCCTTATTCGCTACCTGTCTCCTTATTCGCTACCTGTCTCCTTTATTGGATTTCCTGTCTCCTTATTCGCTATCTGTCTCCTTATTCGCTACCTGTCTCTTTATTCGATTTCCTGTCTCCTTATTCGCTACCTGTCTCCTTATTGGATTTCCTGTCTCCTTATTCGCTACCTGTCTCCTTATTCGCTACCTGTCTCCTTATTCGCTACCTGTCTCCTTATTCGATTTCCTGTCTCCTTATTCGATACCTGTCTCCTTATTCGATTTCCTGTCTCCTTATTCGCTACCTGTCTCCTTATTCGCTACCTGTCTCCTTATTCGCTACCTGTCTCCTTATTCGATTTCCTGTCTCCTTATTCGCTACCTGTCTCCTTATTCGCTACCTGTCTCCTTATTCGCTACCTGTCTCCTTATTCGTTACCTGTCTCCTTATTCGCTACCTGTCTCCTCATTCGCTACCTGTCTCCTTATTCAATTTCCTGTCTCCTTATTCGCTACCTGTCTCCTTATTCGATTTCCTGTCTCCTTATTCGCTACCTGTCTCCTTATTCGATTTCCTGTCTCCTTATTCGCTACCTGTCTCCTTATTGGATTTCCTGTCTCCTTATTCGCTACCTGTCTCCTTATTGGATTTCCTGTCTCCTTATTCGCTACCTGTCTCCTTATTCGATTTCCTGTCTCCTTATTCGCTATCTGTCTCCTTATTCGCTACCTATCTCCTTATTCGATTTCCTGTCTCCTTATTCGCTACCTGTCTCCTTATTCGCTACCTGTCTCCTTATTCGATTTCCTGTCTCCTTATTCGCTACCTGTCTCCTTATTGGATTTCCTGTCTCCTTATTCGCTACCTGTCTCCTTATTCGATTTCCTGTCTCCTTATTCGCTACCTGTCTCCTTATTGGATTTCCTGTCTCCTTATTCGCTA
Organism: Glandiceps talaboti; assembly: GCF_964340395.1. Classification (NCBI taxonomy): domain Eukaryota; kingdom Metazoa; phylum Hemichordata; class Enteropneusta; family Spengelidae; genus Glandiceps; species Glandiceps talaboti. Next base: position 612,622 of record NC_135554.1, read on the forward strand.
CCTGTCTCCTTATTGGATTTCCTGTCTCCTTATTCGCTACCTGTCTCCTCATTCGCTACCTGTCTCCTTATTCGATTTCCTGTCTCCTTATTCGCTACCTGTCTCCTTATTCGATTTCCTGTCTCCTTATTCGCTACCTGTCTCCTTATTCGATTTCCTGTCTCCTTATTCGCTACCTGTCTCCTTTATTGGATTTCCTGTCTCCTTATTCGCTACCTGTCTCCTCATTCGCTACCTGTCTCCTTATTCACTACCTGTCTCCTTATTCGATTTCCTGTCTCCTTATTCGCTACCTGTCTCCTTATTCGCTACCTGTCTCCTTTATTGGATTTCCTGTCTCCTTATTCGCTACCTGTCTCCTTTATTGGATTTCCTGTCTCCTTATTCGCTACCTGTCTCCTTATTCGCTACCTGTCTCCTTATTGGATTTCCTGTCTCCTTATTCGCTACCTGTCTCCTTATTCACTACCTGTCTCCTTATTGGATTTCCTGTCTCCTTATTCGCTACCTGTCTCCTTATTCGCTACCTGTCTCCTTATTCGATTTCCTGTCTCCTTATTCGCTACCTGTCTCCTTATTCGCTACCTGTCTCCTTTATTGGATTTCCTGTCTCCTTATTCGCTATCTGTCTCCTTATTCGCTACCTGTCTCTTTATTCGATTTCCTGTCTCCTTATTCGCTACCTGTCTCCTTATTGGATTTCCTGTCTCCTTATTCGCTACCTGTCTCCTTATTCGCTACCTGTCTCCTTACACGCTACCTGTCTCCTTATTGGGTTTCCTGTCTCCTTATTCGCTACCTGTCTCCTTATTCGCTACCTGTCTCCTTATTCGCTACCTGTCTCCTTATTCGTTACCTGTCTCCTTATTCGCTACCTGTCTCCTCATTCGCTACCTGTCTCCTTATTCGATTTCCTGTCTCCTTATTCGCTACCTGTCTCCTTATTCGATTTCCTGTCTCCTTATTCGCTACCTGTCTCCTTATTCGATTTCCTGTCTCCTTATTCGCTACCTGTCTCCTTATTGGATTTCCTGTCTCCTTATTCGCTACCTGTCTCCTTATTCGATTTCCTGTCTCCTTATTCGCTATCTGTCTCCTTATTCGCTACCTGTCTCCTTATTCGATTTCCTGTCTCCTTATTCGCTACCTGTCTCCTTATTCGATTTCCTGTCTCCTTATTCGCTACCTGTCTCCTTATTCGATTTCCTGTCTCCTTATTCGCTACCTGTCTCCTTTATTGGATTTCCTGTCTCCTTATTCGCTACCTGTCTCCTCATTCGCTACCTGTCTCCTTATTCACTACCTGTCTCCTTATTCGATTTCCTGTCTCCTTATTCGCTACCTGTCTCCTTATTCGCTACCTATCTCCTTTATTGGATTTCCTGTCTCCTTATTCGCTACCTGTCTCCTTTATTGGATTTCCTGTCTCCTTATTCGCTACCTGTCTCCTTATTCGCTACCTGTCTCCTTATTGGATTTCCTGTCTCCTTATTCGCTACCTGTCTCCTTATTCGCTACCTGTCTCCTTATTGGATTTCCTGTCTCCTTATTCGCTACCTGTCTCCTTATTCGCTACCTGTCTCCATATTCGATTTCCTGTCTCCTTATTCGCTACCTGTCTCCTTATTCGCTACCTGTCTCCTTTATTGGATTTCCTGTCTCCTTATTCGCTATCTGTCTCCTTATTCGCTACCTGTCTCTTTATTCGATTTCCTGTCTCCTTATTCGCTACCTGTCTCCTTATTCGCTACCTGTCTCCTTATTGGATTTCCTGTCTCCTTATTCGCTACCTGTCTCCTTATTCGCTACCTGTCTCCTTACACGCTACCTGTCTCCTTATTGGGTTTCCTGTCTCCTTATTCGCTACCTGTCTCCTTATTCGCTACCTGTCTCCTTATTCGCTACCTGTCTCCTTATTCGTTACCTGTCTCCTTATTCGCTACCTGTCTCCTCATTCGCTACCTGTCTCCTTATTCGATTTCCTGTCTCCTTATTCGCTACCTGTCTCCTTATTCGATTTCCTGTCTCCTTATTCGCTACCTGTCTCCTTATTCGATTTCCTGTCTCCTTATTCGCTACCTGTCTCCTTATTGGATTTCCTGTCTCCTTATTCGCTACCTGTCTCCTTATTCGATTTCCTGTCTCCTTATTCGCTATCTGTCTCCTTATTCGCTACCTATCTCCTTATTCGATTTCCTGTCTCCTTATTCGCTACCCGTCTCCTTATTCGCTACCTGTCTCCTTATTCGATTTCCTGTCTCCTTATTCGCTACCTGTCTCCTTATTGGATTTCCTGTCTCCTTATTCGCTACCTGTCTCCTTATTCGATTTCCTGTCTCCTTATTCGCTACCTGTCTCCTTATTGGATTTCCTGTCTCCTTATTCGCTACCTGTCTCCTTATTGGATTTCCTGTCTCCTTATTCGATTTCCTGTCTCCTTATTCGCTACCTGTCTCCTTATTCGATTTCCTGTCTCCTTATTCGTTACCTGTCTCCTTATTCGATTTCCTGTCTCCTTATTCGCTACCTGTCTCCTTTATTGGATTTCCTGTCTCCTTATTCGCTACCTGTCTCCTCATTCGCTACCTGTCTCCTTATTCGCTACCTGTCTCCTTATTCGATTTCCTGTCTCCTTATTCGCTACCTGTCTCCTTTATTGGATTTCCTGTCTCCTTATTCGCTACCTGTCTCCTTATTCGCTACCTGTCTCCTTATTGGATTTCCTGTCTCCTTATTCGCTACCTCTCTCCTTATTCGCTACCTGTCTCCTTATTGGATTTCCTGTCTCCTTATTCGCTACCTGTCTCCTTATTCGCTACCTGTCTCCTTATTCGATTTCCTGTCTCCTTATTCGCTACCTGTCTCCTTATTCGCTACCTGTCTCCTTTATTGGATTTCCTGTCTCCTTATTCGCTATCTGTCTCCTTATTCGCTACCTGTCTCCTTATTCGATTTCCTGTCTCCTTATTCGCTACCTGTCTCCTTATTCGCTACCTGTCTCCTTATTGGATTTCCTGTCTCCTTATTCGCTACCTGTCTCCTTATTCGCTACCTGTCTCCTTACACGCTACCTGTCTCCTTATTGGGTTTCCTGTCTCCTTATTCGCTACCTGTCTCCTTATTCGCTACCTGTCTCCTTATTCGCTACCTGTCTCCTTATTCGTTACCTGTCTCCTTATTCGCTACCTGTCTCCTCATTCGCTACCTGTCTCCTTATTCGATTTCCTGTCTCCTTATTCGCTACCTGTCTCCTTATTCGATTTCCTGTCTCCTTATTCGCTACCTGTCTCCTTATTCGATTTCCTGTCTCCTTATTCGCTACCTGTCTCCTTATTGGATTTCCTGTCTCCTTATTCGCTACCTGTCTCCTTATTCGATTTCCTGTCTCCTTATTCGCTATCTGTCTCCTTATTCGCTACCTATCTCCTTATTCGATTTCCTGTCTCCTTATTCGCTACCTGTCTCCTTATTCGCTACCTGTCTCCTTATTCGATTTCCTGTCTCCTTATTCGCTACCTGTCTCCTTATTGGATTTCCTGTCTCCTTATTCGCTACCTGTCTCCTTATTCGATTTCCTGTCTCCTTATTCGCTACCTGTCTCCTTATTGGATTTCCTGTCTCCTTATTCGCTACCTGTCTCCTTATTGGATTTCCTGTCTCCTTATTCGATTTCCTGTCTCCTTATTCGCTACCTGTCTCCTTATTCGATTTCCTGTCTCCTTATTCGCTACCTGTCTCCTTATTCGATTTCCTGTCTCCTTATTCGCTACCTGTCTCCTTTATTGGATTTCCTGTCTCCTTATTCGCTACCTGTCTCCTCATTCGCTACCTGTCTCCTTATTCGCTACCTGTCTCCTTATTCGATTTCCTGTCTCCTTATTCGCTACCTGTCTCCTTATTCGCTACCTGTCTCCTTTATTGGATTTCCTGTCTCCTTATTCGCTACCTGTCTCCTTATTCGCTACCTGTCTCCTTATTGGATTTCCTGTCTCCTTATTCGCTACCTGTCTCCTTATTCGCTACCTGTCTCCTTATTGGATTTCCTGTCTCCTTATTCGCTACCTGTCTCCTTATTCGCTACCTGTCTCCTTATTCGATTTCCTGTCTCCTTATTCGCTACCTGTCTCCTTATTCGCTACCTGTCTCCTTTATTGGATTTCCTGTCTCCTTATTCGCTATCTGTCTCCTTATTCGCTACCTGTCTCCTTATTCGATTTCCTGTCTCCTTATTCGCTACCTGTCTCCTTATTCGCTACCTGTCTCCTTATTGGATTTCCTGTCTCCTTATTCGCTACCTGTCTCCTTATTCGCTATCTGTCTCCTTACACGCTACCTGTCTCCTTATTGGGTTTCCTGTCTCCTTATTCGCTACCTGTCTCCTTATTCGCTACCTGTCTCCTTATTCGCTACCTGTCTCCTTATTCGATTTCCTGTCTCCTTATTCGCTACCTGTCTCCTTATTCGCTACCTGTCTCCTTTATTGGATTTCCTGTCTCCTTATTCGCTACCTGTCTCCTTATTGGATTTCCTGTCTCCTTATTCGCTACCTGTCTCCTTATTCGCTACCTGTCTCCTTATTGGATTTCCTGTCTCCTTATTCGCTACCTGTCTCCTTATTCGCTACCTGTCTCCTTATTCGATTTCCTGTCTCCTTATTCGCTACCTGTCTCCTTATTCGCTACCTGTCTCCTTTATTGGATTTCCTGTCTCCTTATTCGCTACCTGTCTCCTTATTCGATTTCCTGTCTCCTTATTCGCTACCTGTCTCCTTATTCGATTTCCTGTCTCCTTATTCGCTACCTGTCTCCTTATTGGATTTCCTGTCTCCTTATTCGCTACCTGTCTCCTTATTCGCTACCTGTCTCCTTACACGCTACCTGTCTCCTTATTGGGTTTCCTGTCTCCTTATTCGCTACCTGTCTCCTTATTCGCTACCTGTCTCCTTATTCGCTACCTGTCTCCTTATTGGATTTCCTGTCTCCCTACTCTCTAGGGTATATGGTTGTATCAACAAGTGTCATGTTTCGTTTTGACGGGTAACAAGCTAGGTTTCATTAAAACTTCGTAAAAATATTCAAGTGTAATGCCGTTGGGATGTTTATTGATCATATAGAAATCGTTAGCAGCCGGCTGTACCACTTTTTCTTTATTATTATTATTATTATTATTAGTAGTAGTAGTAGTAGTAGTAGTATTATTATTATCATGTTTATTTTTTTTTAAACAACAACAACAACAACAACAACAACAACAACAACAACAACAATATTATTATTATTTTTACATGGAAAACTTAGTTAGAAATAAGTTTAATACGACACCCCTCAAAATGAAAAGGGTATGGTCCACAGTCTCTTATCAGGTCGGAGACAGTTTGATCGCCAATAGGAGATGTACAGCAAAATTGTTGTTTTGGTAGCTAATCAGCGAGGTAACTTGGTAAACTGATTTCTAACATTTTTAAAAATGACAAGTCTCCAATGAATTTCTGTATTCCTTCTCACGGCGCGCGCGCGAGAGAAGTCTGAAGTTTGGACCGTAAGCCATACAAAAGTTGGTGAAACTATATTCGGACAATACTCTAAAGATGTCTGCTAAAACCACCCCTCAAGCTATCAGAGACGACATAGCTTACATGTGGCTGTCGACACGTACGTATTCGCGAATTTTCTATTGAACTTGGTGTCTCGAAGTCCCGGCTCGAAGTCAACTGTTTCAGATATTATAAGCCGATATCGTCGCACTGGGTTGATCTGTCCCGCTAGATTTCACGGACGGAGAACTGTAACTCTGGCAATGATCGTTGAATATGTCGATTTTTTAAAGGGAACCAAGCCGATTTTAACTGCATCAGAGGAGACAAACTATTGACGGTCGGAATATGTGACCATAAGTTACTCGTTGCCATCGCTTCGCTCGGTATACATCTTTTTCAAGAGGGACTTGGACTTCACTTTCAAGAAGTTGACCAAAATACCTGCTGAATCATTGAGTGACAAAAATATGGAACGCTATTTTGAGTACATAGATGTTATATCAACTATCGACGCACCAATAATACATTTTTTTCGATGAAGCTGGAGTGAAAAGAGCAACGGTGAATAGAGATGAGCGGTCACAACTAGCCGGCGGAGCGGAGTGCATCGGTATGCCAGTGATGCCAACTTCACCGTGAATTTGTTGTACAGTGTTCGCGATATTGACCACTATAATATTTTGAATGGACCGGTTCGACCGTCGAATGGTTTCCAAATGCTATACTTCTTCGACGAGGTTTAAACCAGACAAACGAAGTTGGTCAGCCGATTTTGATGGATGGCGATTCTGTTGTGATGGATATCTAATTGTGGATTTCACATTAGACATGTCGAGAACTTACTCTGCCAAATGCTGGCGAAAAGAGGAGTAAACCTGCGTGTGAAATGTGTTTTCGATGTTTTTAAAGATACCTGATGAGAGTGAGAGAAAACGACACGTCCGTGATAAACTTTACATACTTAAATACGAAGTTTTGTCCATGCAATTATTTTTTTTAGACATTGTGGCTACGTTTATACGTTGTGTAACTACCAGCTGCAGTAAACTATGCTAGATACTTCACCTTGTGATATTGGACCAAACAAAACTGTTATGGGAGTAGTGGAATTTTTTCTACTTACAAATTTATAATCAAATAATAAACTGTAGTATCAGAATGATTTTGCCACTTTGTTCTGAGTACGTAGTTCAATAATACACGTTGACCAGTATACTGTATTACAGACAATATTTGGTGTTCATATGCGACTTATTCAACGGTCAGATATTGCACAAACATTTTTCTTAATTGGTAGTATAATTTCAAATAAATGGACAAGTAATGTTGACTTCACACTCATTCTAATTTGTACGAAGACCATCGCGTGTTTACATGTAACATGAACCATTTCAGTACTGAAGGCTTTCCCGCCAAATTTAATTTAAAACTCATTGTTTCTCATCATGTTTTGAATATATATCAACCTCTTTTTTGACAGGAATCAGGGAAAAGTGTCTGCCCAATGAAAAAAAAAGATTTCCCAAAACCGTTCATAATAATTAATTTCTGATCCTATTTCAAATTCATCTCTTGAAATAAAATGGCCAAGTATTCTTGAAAGAAAGAAAATGTGATCTTGAGTAATTGTTGTTTGTCTTTTCCCCCAAGGTTTCAAACTTACTTATATTTTGTATGGCTAATAAATGTCTTTGGTGATGATTGGATTTGAGTTTCATCGATGTTTGTGTATGAGTGGTACAGTGTGTGGTAACTGAATGATGTGACACCCAGTGCAGTGGTGAGTGAGGGTTGTTTGGAAACTATCCCCACGAAATTCAAATGGACATTACATTTTTACAAACGTAAATTAAATCGTTTTTATAAGAACATATATGTGAACTAATACACAACTACATGTAGAAACTGTCCACGGGTAAGGCTGGCGAATAAATAACTGTTTTGAAAGAATATCAGCTGCAGTGCCCTAAAGTTTGTATCTGCTGCAAATTGTCCATCGCGATCAGCCAAGTCATACAGGATATCCAATAAGGAGACAGGTAGCGAATAAGGAGACAGGTAGCGAATAAGGAGACAGGAAATCCAATAAAGGAGACAGGTAGCGAATAAGGAGACAGGTAGCGAATAAGGAGACAGGAAATCGAATAAGGAGACAGGTAGCGAATAAGGAGACAGGTAGCGAATGAGGAGACAGGTAGCGAATAAGGAGACAGGAAATCGAATAAGGAGACAGGTAGCGAATAAGGAGACAGGAAATCGAATAAGGAGACAGGTAGCGAATAAGGGGACAAGTAGCGAATAAGGAGACAGGTAGCGAATAAGGAGACAGGAAATCGAATAAGGAGACGGGTAGCGAATAAGGAGACAGGTAGCGAATAAGGAGACAAGAAATCGAATAAGGAGACAGGTAGCGAATAAGGAGACAGGAAATCGAATAAGGAGACAGGTAGCGAATAAGGAGACAGGTAGCGAATAAGGAGACAGGAAATTGAATAAGGAGACAGGTAGCGAATAAGGAGACAGGAAATCGAATAAGGAGACAGGTAGCGAATAAGGAGACAGGAAATCGAATAAGGTGACAGGTAGCGAATAAGGAGACAGGAAATCGAATAAGGAGACAGGTAGCGAATAAGGAGACAGGAAATCGAATAAGGAGACAGGTAGCGAATAAGGAGACAGGTAGCGAATAAGGAGACAGGAAATCGAATAAGGAGACAGGTAACGAATAAGGAGACAGGAAATCGAATAAGGAGACAGGTAGCGAATAAGGAGACAGGTAGCGAATAAGGAGACAGGAAATCGAATAAGGAGACAGGTAGCGAATAAGGAGACAGGAAATCGAATAAGGAGACAGGTAGCGAATAAGGAGACAGGAAATCGAATAAGGAGACAGGTAGCAAATAAGGAGACAGGTAGCGAATAAGGAGACAGGAAATCGAATAAGGAGACAGGTAGCGAATAAGGAGACAGGAAATCGAATAAGGAGACAGGTAGCGAATAAGGAGACAGGAAATCGAATAAGGAGACAGGTAGCGAATAAGGAGACAGGAAATCGAATAAGGAGACAGGTAGCGAATAAGGAGACAGGTAGCGAATAAGGAGACAGGTAGCGAATAAGGAGACAGGAAATCGAATAAGGAGACAGGTAGCGAATAAGGAGACAGGAAATCGAATAAGGAGACAGGTAGCGAATAAGGAGACAGGTAGCGAATAAGGAGACAGGAAATCGAATAAGGAGACAGGTAGCGAATAAGGAGACAGGAAATCGAATAAGGAGACAGGTAGCGAATAAGGAGACAGGTAGTGAATAAGGAGACAGGAAATCGAATAAGGAGACAGGTAGCGAATAAGGAGACAGGAAATCGAATAAGGAGACAGGTAGCGAATAAGGAGACAGGTAGCGAATAAGGAGACAGGAAATCGAATAAGGAGACAGGTAGCGAATAAGGAGACAGGAAATCGAATAAGGAGACAGGTAGCGAATAAGGAGACAGGTAGCGAATAAGGAGACAGGAAACCCAATAAGGAGACAGAAAACCCAATAAGGAGACAGAAAACCAAATAAGGAGATGAATAAGGAAACAGGAAACGGGAGCCAACTTCACACACCCATTCTGTTGACAATGCGTTGTAGCTCTTGGTGAACCAGCCGTGCGTCTTGCCGCTGGCCTTGGTTGACCTCTGCTCCATTGTTTTCTGGCTGTGGAGCTTCATGCTGGATATTCGGGTCTGCTTCTGCCATTATTGTAGGTGGCCGTTGACGAGGATGTAAATGTCTTCTTCTCAGTTTTCTACCAGAACGTAATAACATTAAGTGGACCTGCTGGATTTTCCACCAGTGTTGGGTGTCGTAGAGTTGAACGGTATCAGTATGGATAGTTCAAACGTTACACTCTAGCAGTCACACTCTCATACTCTCGTACGGGATCGTTCAGGTCCAAGTCGGGAATTTCAGTAACATTTGGAAATACACATATGAGAAATGTTACATAATTAAGACTTTGTCATTGCTGGGAAGTGCGCCCTCTACGGGAACACTTGCCTGTCTGTTCGTCATTCTACTATTGGTAGTGTTAGTCATACGCTCGCCTTATCTCTGTCTCGCAACCTTTCCCTCCCACCCACCCTACAGAATAGCTTTCTTGTAATGCATTTATGGTGACCATTTTCATCCTAAGCTTTCTAAGTTGACAATCATGTAGTGTCTACCATATATAGACCAAATAACTTTATTTTCATCATTGATTTTAGGCCAAGACGCACATGTGTATGCTTAACTTTCATGTTACAGTTAGTTATGTTTCCATAGTTTATTGTTAAGACAGTTTTAGCATTGTTGGATTGCAAAGGCCTGTTTGGGCCAGCAAGAGCCTCTTTTACCAGTTATTAAACATGGGCTCTTGCCCTAAACTGCCAGACACGAGTCCTGTCATCTTTGATTTACTGTTATGATGGAATAATTAGTCACAACTGAGAAGATATTTCGGCTTGCCAGAATCACCTATCCGAGTCCTTCTCTCCCCTCCTCTGATTCTGGATATTTTATTCTTACTTTAAGTATATTTCGAATACAATGGAATTTACACAACGACTATATAAATAGCAAGTCACACCCTAAGATCATGCCATCATAAAAGTTATTATGTACTTTTCTCTAACCAATCATGTGAATTTCAGTTACATCATGTTTGCCCAGTCTACATCTGACCTATGGCCTGCAATGCCGAAAAGTAGAATTTATTCCCATAATTCCGAAATATGATATTTTGGATCGTAACAATACTGTATGTACTGTACAGTTGTGGCACGATCCACTAAGTTCTACTATGGATGTTTTAGGGACTCCCCTAATACTAATACATCCATGGTTCTACAAAGGATAGGTGTGTTTTGCTAATACATGATATAACTATACAGCATTGCATTCTTGTTTGAATATGACTTGGCCACCTTCTTCTATTCAGATTTCAATATTTATACATAATCATGTATGACTGTGAGACAGCTAGACATTAATGAGAAATTGTAACACCTTCACATCTGATTCACCATTTCAAACTTGACCCCTGGCCCCGTCTCATGGGTGTGCATGATGCTTCAAGTGGATTGACCTTTAGCCAAGATTTCATACCGAAATAGTCTTCAAACACAACATATAATATTTGGATCATGACAAGACACCTTTCACTCCAACACAACATATAATATTTAGGATCATGACAATACACTCAAATGTTAAACTTGAATTGCTATCTAGCTGAGCCAACCCCCATTCCCAGCATCCCGACCAAAACCAACACTACAATCAGCTGAGCTTGGGCGTGCACAATTAACTGTCCACTGACAGACACTATTAATACACAAGACCTCCCTCCCAGGTGGAGGGTCTAAGATTAATCATTCAATTACATAACGATATTGTCGTGAATGTGCAAATGTGATGGAATGGAATAGTTTGAGTGGCCTGGGAATATGGTTCAGACACTTAAGAATAGCATGATGGAGTCATTGAAATATAAATGTCAAGATCAATGAAGAAATGAAGAAAAATATTTAAAAAAAATTAAAATCATGAAGTCATGAACAAGACTGACAAAAACCCATCAAATAATGATTAAAAAAATGGTAAATAAAATTATAAATCAATAACAAAATGATAATTAATAATAATGGAACAATCAAATAATAAAAAAATAATGAAATAATGAAATGATAAAGAAATTATCAATAGTGAAATCATAGAGAAATTATCAGATAATAGTGAAATGATAAAGAACTTATCAAGTGATACTGAAATCATAAAGAAATTATCAAGTGATAGTGAAATGATAAAGAAATTATCAAGTGATAGTGAAATCAAAGAAATTATCAATAGTGAAATGATAAAGAAATTATCAATAGTGAAATGATAAAGAAATTATGAAATAATAGTGAAATGCTAAAGAAATTATGAAATAATAGTGAAATGATAAAAAAATTATGAAATATTAGTGAAATGATAAATAAATTATCAAAATATTAGTGAAATGATAAAGAAATTATCAAATATTAGTAAAATGACAAAGAAATTATCAAATATTAGTGAAATGATAAAGAAATTATCAAATATTAGTGAAATGATAAAGAAATTATCAAATATTAGTGAAATGATAAAGAAATTATCAAATATTAGTGAAATGATAAAGAAATTATCAAAAATTAGTGAAATGTTAAGAAATTGTCAAATAATAGTGAAATCATAAAGAAATTATCGATAGTGACATGATAAAGAAATTAACAAGTAGTGAAATGATAAAGACATTATCAAATAATAGTGAAATGATAAAATAATGGTAACATAGTCAAATAATAATGAAATGTTTTTATCAAATAAATGCAAAACAATGCTAAAATTTAAAATCTATTTTATTTTAGTTTTTGCATGATATTTTTCATAAGCCTGAACATTTCATTCCTCCTGGCATCTAGTTCACAAACTCTCATGTTCACAGACATATATCAGAGATGTTTCAAATATGCTCACAGGAAATATCAGGGGATGTATGTCATCACCACATCATTATGTAAGGGGAGCACAGGAAATTGTCAGAATGTTTGCAAATACTTAGTCAAATAGAACGGTCACCTTGCCATCCAATGATATTAAGACTGACTAATTGCAACGCATAATATGCCCATTTAGGCTCCTTTATTGACATTATCTAACACGTTTCAAGCCTCAGTCTAGTTCAAGCGAAGTTTGGAGAACATTGCTAATTTTGTCTCTGCCTACTGAGTCAATCCCACCAACCATCCCCATTACCACCTTCGCTTACTTGTTACAGGCAATTATCTCAGACATTGTTATTGCAAATTTCTTTATGCTTACAGCATATGCCACTATACATGCCGTACATTGCCTGTTATTAATGCCATTACCATTCATTACCAGCTACATGTATACTACAAGCCTTTATATCAATCTGTTCTGTATTAAATCTTCTTTGGTTACTCAGCACTACCACAGTGACCTTTTCCCCTTGTTCAATTACCCCAATCCAGTCTACAGTCAGCTGAATACTAATCAATCAGCTCATTTCGAATATAATAATAATAATAATAATAATAATAAGATGATTTGTAATGCGCCTCATCTCTGAAGAGCTCGAAGCGCAGGGGAAGAATGGATTCAGAAATAGTTAATGGAAATGTGAATTCAAGGTAATGTGTATTAAATAAAATGAAAGAAAAACAGTTATTAGCAGTTGAACAGGTGAGTTTTGAGAGAATGTCTGAAGGTTGACAAAGATTTGGAATGGCGGAGATCAAAAGGGAGGTGGTTCCATGAAGTAGGGCCAATGTAAGAGAAGGATCTTTCACCAAATGTTTTGGTTGACACCCTTGGAACACAGAGAAGACGAGAATCAGAAGACGAGCGAAGTGGTCTTCGAGGAATGTATTGATGTAGAAGATCCGTGAGATGTTGTGGGCCAATACCTACAACTGACTTGAAACAAATGGATGAAATTTTGTATTGAATACGTGAAGTGATAGGCAGCCAATGAAGTTTTCTAAGGAGAGGTTGTACATGATCGAACTTTTTAGCTTTGCAGACAAGCCGAGCTGGAGCTTTTTGTACATGCTGTACTCTGTCAGTGAGGTGTTTAGGACAACCAGAGAGAAGAGCATTACAATAGTCTAAGCGAGACAGGATGAGTGTGGAGACAAGTGTTTGAGTGGCACTAGAAGTGAGAACGTGACGAATAGAGCTGATTTGTCTCAGTTGAATGTAGGCGGCCTTGCATGTGCGTTGCACATGCTCGGCCATATTGAGATTGCAATCAAGTGTGACTCCAAGATTTTTTACACTTGGACTGAAAAGTATGTCTGAGTTTCAGACATGCATGGAAGGGGGAAGAGCAAGTTTAGTGGAAAGTCTAGGAGATGAGATTAGTATGACTTCTGTCTTACAGTCATTTAATTGAAGCTTATTTGCAGTCATCCACATTTTGACGTCAGTATTGCAGTTTTGCATATCTTCAATAGTTTGGTTTATGTTATGTGGATTAGTGTCTTTATAAATTTGGTTATCATCAGCAAAAGTATGATGATGAATTAAGTGCTTCTTGACAAGATTGAAAAGAGGCTCGGTGTAAAGAACGAATAAGACAGGACCAAGGATTGAGTCTTGGGGAACACCAAAGGAGAGGGGTGATGCATTTGACTGGAAACCATTTATCGTGACTATTTGAGTTCTTTCAGAAAGATAAGAGTTAAACCAGGATAGGGCAGATTCTGTGATACCAAAAGTGTGTTGGAGTCGTTTAAGGAGAATATTATGATCAATGGTGTCAAATGCAGCCGACAGGTCTAAGAGAGTAAGAAGAGTGATTTTACCGTTGTCAATGGCAGTTAAAAGATCGTTTATGATTTTGAGAAGGGCAGTTTCAGTGCTGTGGTAAGGCCTGTAAGCAGATTGAAGAGGATTAAGGAGATTATTAGAAAGGAGGTGCTCATTTAACTGTAAGAGAACTGTTCGTTCAATTACTTTAGAGAGAAATGGAAGGTTAGAAACAGGGCGATAGTTTTTCAAATCGTTATGATCAAGAGATGGTTTCTTCAACAATGGTTTTACAAGAGCAGTTTTGAAGATAGATGGAAATGTACCAGATGAAAGAGAATGATTGATAACTAATGTAATGTGTGGTAACAGGACATCTAAGCATTCAATTAACAGGTTAGTTGGCATAGGATCAAGATCACATGTCTTAGCAACAGAACTCAAGATGACCTTCTTCACAACTTCTGCATCAACAGGTTTGAAACAACCGAGAGGTTGACCCTGAAAGCAATGTTCAGTACACATAGGTTGATGGGCATTTTGGGTGTCAAGATTAGATCGTAGAGCTTTAACTTTAACATTGAAGAAGTCAACAAAACGCTCAGGTTGTTCAATTGCTGGAAATATTGTTGGGGTGGGAGAAGCTTTCTTACTCCCAAGCAACCGATTTGTGATACTGAACAGTTGCTTTGCTGATCTGCTTTCACTAATTTGTTTAGAGTAATAATTGGTCTTTGCTGAATGAACTAAGTTTGTCACAGTTCTCTTTGCATGGTTGTATATCTGTTTATGAATTTCAAGTCCAGTTTTTAGCCACTGCCTCTCTGCTCGACGGAGTTGTTGCTTTGCTTCTCAGAGTTCATCGCGACCAGCATTAAACCAGGAAGCATTCCTTTGCTTTGAAACTTTCCGCTGTACTGCCGGAGCGTGCTTGTCAAGAGTAGTTTTCAGGTGATGGTGGAGGTCCTGGGCTGAAAGTGCATTGACCTTAGAAAGTTCACTTTGAAGGTCAGCTTTCAGTGCAACACGGTCAACGGCGCGAATGTTTCGTGCAGTCACAAATACCTTTGGTGGGTGTGGCACAGTAATATTAAGTCGACTGATGATACAAAGATGACCCGTTGTAATTGCACTGGACACATCGGTAGACTGAACTAAGTTGTTATCAGATCTATGCAGCTGCCAATCCAAAGTGTGTCCTTTGACGTGGGTGGGTTTGGAGACCGATTGAGTAAAACAGAAAACAGACAGTAAACCATTCAATCTTGAAGTGGTTGAGTTCTGTGGGCGATTGAAATGTACACTGAAGTCCCCAAGAATAATGGTCGAACCCGGAAGTGTATTGCTGTACTCGAGTAGACTGGGGAATTCCTCTAAGAACAGAGAATCTGTGAGTTTATTTTTCCGGCTTGGTGGTGGACGATAAATGCAAAAGAAGTGAATAGCTTGTTGAGACAATGTAAGCGAGATCTGTGCCAAATTCATCACCTAGCTATGTCTGCTGGATCCTCCCCAGGCGGCTAGGATAAGACACCTGCCGGGTCCTCCCGGGTGATCTTTTCGGTTTACTTATGTTTTACATTCAGGAGCACACATAGGGCCTATCTGCCGGGACCTCCCCAGGTAGCCTATACTCCTTACACCTGCTGTGATCTTCCCAGCTGCAAGTGGTGTCGAGTAGCCCCAAGATAGCCAAAGTTTGTGTTTTGTGCTTTTGTTTATTGATTTAACAGTTAGTTTGTTACCAGGACATTAAAGCTCAAGTTTTTCTAGACATAATTGCCTTTCACTACTTCATTCTACATTCACACAGAGACAGTAACAGGTACTCAATATGTGGGTATAAACCATCAATTAATGATAAAATAATAATTAGATAATGGTAACATCATCAAATAATGAAATATTCATGAAATAAATGCAAAATAATTATGAAAGTCAATTAATTATCAAATAATGATAACATCTTCATATAATGATACAATATTGATTAAATAACTACAAAACAAGCCTTAGGGTAAAACTTAATTGATAAAATAATAATTCAATAATGGTAACATCATCAAATAATAATGAAAATATTCATTAAATAAATGCAAAAAATTACTAAGAAATTAGTTGATTAACGACAAAATAATGATAAAATAATGATATATGAATGAATTAGTTGAAATAACCACTAAATAAGGTAAAAATAGTGCCAATGGCATTGTAGCACAACTGCACAGTTTTTAAAAAATGTTTATCCACATGCTGATCCATACTAAATGTAGGTATTTGCTAAATGATTATCCAGTTTTATCTTTACATACACAATATACACAATCATTTGGCTGTTGCTATGGGCGTGGTCTTGTTGCTAGGCACATTGTCATACATTCTTTAAATGTTCATTCACTTTTCTATGATTCCCTGATGTTCTCTTTGTGATATACATTATCATATGGCTGTTACGATGGGCATGATCTTGTTGCTTGGTATATTTGCATACATTTTCAGAATGTTTACTAGTATTCATTTATCTATTATATTATACCAGTATATTGATGGCGCAAATCGAGAGATCTGATTGGTCTAGACATCGAACTAGCACGTCTAAAACGAACGATAATGCACGGTTGGCACGCGTCCAAATTTTGTTCGTCTACGAGCGTTGAGTTGTAGTCTGCCGTGATACTGATAGTGAACTCTTCGAATTGTCAGAGGAGGATTTTCTTTCAATGAGACAATATTTTATGAGAAATTATGAAGAAAATTTCGAAAGCAACCAAGTCATCGCGTATTTGTTCAAATCATAGCCTACTACATGTACTAAGGTCAAGGCATGCACGAGATCGGTCCCAGCCTCGGCGCGGCTGGAGTGGAAACATTGGTGAGCTGTCCTGTCCTGTCATAAAAATGAAGCAAGTGAAAGAGCTTACACTGGCCGACTGACCATTAATCTAAATAGAAATTTGTCTGAGATCCTGTCCTAGAGTATCAGTCATCAATCCGAGAGGGAAATCCTCAAACTCGAAAATCTACTGACGTAACTTCCAGTAATATAAATACATTGTAAATATCAACCTGTCTATCACTTCACCGAGTTGCGAATTCGGCCGGGAACGATCGAAGCATGCTGTATTCAATAAACCACTTCAAGTTTATACCTTGAGTCAAACAGGTTGTTTATTCATCACTGTGCACTTTTAATGAGCCGATCAATGTACAGATTATCCCTAGAAACGACCAGCAGATAAAATAAATCCAGTCGACGACGTTCACGTTGAGGCCAAGATCAGCTGTCTTGAAAGCAGCGTTATTGTTATGCAAATTAGCCACACAGGTGCATATGAAACGAGAAAACGTTAGTTCTTATCTTGTTTCCGATATTTTCAATATACTAGTATAATATAATAGCGATAAACCACCCCCTGGGGAAGGTATACCAAGAGGTTTTGACCAGTGAACGAAATATATGCACGAGCGATAGCGAGTGCATATATTGAGTTCACTGGTCAAAACCGATTGGTATACCATCCCCAGGGGGTGGTTTATTGCTTAATTATATCCCTGTTATCCTTGTGAAATATGACATCTTTTGGCTGTTGCTATGGGTGTAGTCGTGGTTGCTAGGGATATTTGCATACATTTTTTAAGATTTACTCGCTACTAGATGTTATTTTAGCAAAATATATTGGCATTTGGTGGTTGCTAGGGGCGTGGTCATGGTTGCTAAGGTCAAATGTGTCAAAACGTTTTGAACAAAATCTGCAGAATGATACTTCTAGAAACATCACCAAAATTCAGTCTCATTGGCCAAGTACTTTTTGACGTAAATTTTTCTACCAAACTTCACATTTTTACTTAATTTGCATATCTCTAATGGAGATCATTATATGCTTAATACTTCTTCATCTATACAACCCCAAATGCATCCCCATTGATTTTTTGCCCAATCTGCTCAATAGTTTTGGAATTAAAGATTTTTGACCAAAATGGAGCATATAGCCCTGACTTGAATAATACTGATGGAATTTTCATGTCCTGAACAAATTTTAATTTACACACCCCTATGAATGTTTCCACCAAATTTTAGACTAATCTGGTCATTAGTTTCTGAGTTTAAGTTTGTTGACCAAAAATGACACTTTTTGACTCAAATCACACACCTGTGATGCAATCATTTTGCTTTGACCAAGTTCCCAACTAGACACCAAAAGTAATTGCTCCCCCCCCCCCCCCCCATACCAAGGCAATTGGTCCAACGGTTTTTGAGTTTAAGTTCTGTACACACACACACACAGGCACTTTTCCATGTCTATAGCACTACTGAACCTAAAATGATATAATGGGGAATACATGATAAAATATAATAAACTCAAATATAAAGGAATTCTAATTTGGTGGTGATCTCACCTCATATTAATTTGATACCTATTATTCATAGAAAAATCTTAATATTTACATTTTCCAAATCTCTTCAAATAGTTTTGTAATATCTAAGAAACAAGCTAGTGTAACATTAGTTCCCTGCAGATATTCAGAAGTATGTACAGAAACTAACCTTAACATGAGCATCAATAAAATTCCACTTCTCAAGCAAGCAAGGCGTCACCTCTATATTTGTTAAGTGTCATGCCAATAATATGAACATTAAATGTCGTTGACAGTGTTTTTCTTTTCTGAATGTATATTACAATCCAATATAGATACAGCCGTTGGTTGAGCTCTGTTACGCGAATATTGTATACATCATTTTTGTTCCAAAAATGTTTTTGTGCTAACACTATGAAGTAAATAGCACCAATAGCATTGTAGCACAACTGTACAGTTTTGAAAATGTTAACCCACATGGTGATCCATGCTAGGTAAAGGTGTTCATTTGCTGAATGATTATCCAGTTGCCTATCCTGCCCTGTAGTTATCTTTGCAATATACACGACCATTTGGTTGTTGTTATGGGTGTGGTCATGTTGCCAGACATATTTGCATGCTTTTTTTTTGAATGTTTGTTCACTTGCCTGTTAATCCATTGTTATTTTTGCAATATATGTGATAAATTGACTCTTGCGTTGGGCTTGGTCTTGTTGCTAAGCATATTTGCATACACTTTTTGAATGTTTGTTCACTTGTCTAAGAATCTTTTTGATATACACCATCCTTTGGCTGTTGCTACTGGCGTAGTCATGGTTGCTACATTTGCATACATTTTTTTCAACGTTTACTCACTTGCCTACCAGATGATGTTATTTAAGCAAATATACTCACATTTGGTTGTTGCTAAGGGCATGGTCATGGTTGCCAGGCCCATTGTGTCAAACTGTTTTGAACAAAATCTGCAGAATCACACTTCTAGAAACATCACCACATTTCAGTTCACTGACCAAGTACTTTTTGAGATATAAATTTTTGACCAAAATTCTCATTTTTCACCTAATTTGCATATCACTGATTATATGCTTAATATTTCTTAATCTATACACCCCCAGATGTATGCCCATTAAATCTCAGCCCAATCTGCTTGGTAGTTTTGGAATTAAACATTTTTTAGCCATCATTTGCATATTTCTTATGGAATCATCATGTCAAGAACAAATCATAATCTACACACCCCAAAGAACATTCCTGCTAAATTTCAGACCAATCTACCCAGTAGTTTTTGAGTTTATTGACCAAAACTGATATATTTTTGACCTAAATCACATACCTGTTATGCCATCATTTTGCTTTGAACAATTTCCAAACTAGACACCAAAAAGTAATGTCCCCATCAATTACCAAAGACAGACAGACCGACAGACAGTTCGCCAAGCCTATAGCACTACTGAACCTTATCAGTTCAGTTGTGCTAAAAATCACAAAGGAAACCTGTGTGTCAGATGTACCTAGGATATAGATAATGGCTGGTAGCCAGCAAAATAAGAGACTACTTCACAATTTCTTGTCGGTTACTTTAAATAAAATTTTTTAAAGGTATTTTTGTTTAACAAGAAATTGCCCAGGTTTTTTTTCATTTTTAGTACCTAAATGGTACAGATGATGGACAAGGTGAAGCTCAAATGTTGTATTAGTTGAACATTTTCTAGAAACAGTTAAATTATGTTATAACTAAGAATAATGATAGTAGTTTGCCTTAAAGGTGATTCAAAATGCTCACATTCACTATCGCTAATTTGCTAGACGACATGTTTGTGAAATGCATTCTGGTTTTAAAACTTTTCAAAAGCGTCTGCAAACACCTTAAAATGACCCTTTTTCAGTCACTTCCCTTCGGATTTACTTCGAGAGTTTTCGGGTATTTCCGGTCCCACCTAGTCCACGGGATTTTATGACGTCATAAAGAGACATGGATAGCACGTAGCCTATGGCGAGCGTAGTCACTAGGTGAACAAAACTCAACAGCATTGTGAAAAAATACATTGCTAGTGGTTGTAACAGACATCAGTAAACAAAAACTACACTCTACATGTCTTATTAACCAACATTTACCGATATTTACTCACACTTTCTGACTAATTGGCAGTGTCTGTGGGTATAAATGCTAAAATATGATCTCCCCATATTATGGCAAAATAAATCAAAAACGGCTAGACTAGATATATATAAACACTTGTAATGTCGCGTGTTTCACATTCATTGACTTTTATTTATCTGATTTTTTATTATTTGCCGACAAGAAGCATTACGATACCGTGGTGACGTTTGACGGCATCCCCGGGCCAAGGACGGCATATTTTAGCCCAATCGTACTCGCGTCGCCTTTTGAACAGTGCATTTAACAACAAAGTAAACATATTTCATCTCGAATAAATATACTAGCTATTAGAATACCAATGGGAAACTTCAAGAAGGCGTATCGGGACATGTGCCACACTATAAGTGTTGGTCCCATAATACACTAATTGATTCGATTTGCTCCGAGCATATATGGAAGTACGCTCCGAGTCATTGCATCATGTACATGTAAATGTAAATGGAACTGTGACCGACCTAATTTTGTTGTCCATATATAAAATGAGACTGACCTGCAAATTTTTCACAGTTTTCGTTGTGGTCTTGTATTGTCACATGTTTGGCTTGTGAACACAAGTTTACATCTATTATTGTCTAGGGCGTAATACTCTAGTCCGAGTCTGAAACCCATATAAAACCTAAGAAACTCGCATTCGGATCGGACAGAACAGAAGTAGGTCTCATCGACTTGTTGGGGACTCGAATTATTGCTTGTTTTTATCACGGTATACAGGTGATTATTATATATCGGTAGAGGGGTAGTGTTGTCAAGTTTTGTGCAGTCACCGCGGCCGCGGCAGTAAGCTCATACTAGGCCGCCGATCAAAGCTGAAGCAGTGTATATACAATGTACGTATGGAATCGGGAGAGCACAGTGCACATTCGTGTCGGGTTAAATTTATCCACGTGTTGATGTAATCCATATTTATCAATCAGATATATTGTAAAATTCTTCAAGTCGTACAGAAATAACGTCTCTAACTTCAAAACAAACCCTGAGAAACGGGACCGGACGTGGCTAGCCAAGTATCTAGTTGCAGGCTTTCTTTCATAACCATGTGCTGGGGTCACGACCTTGATTGCCGACGTCAATATTGTCCAATCGTATTTGATATCATGAACACATCGCGATATTTGATTTGTTGGTTTCCTAAACTGTACACTTCGAATACCATGATTCGTTACAGAATTCTTCTAATGAATATTAAATAGGCATGTTGCATTGTTGCATTAAATTAAGTGATATCGGAAACCATACAAGTTTTCTTCCAGACGAGTTGCTAAAGTCATGTAAATGACAACACTAAACTCACGAAATTTCCTCAATTCTTTACAATTTTATTGCTGATGATATGGCAATCTAATAGCTAGTATATTTATTCAAGATAAATATGTTTACTTTGTTGCTAAATGTGCCGTTCAAAAGGCGACATCAGTGAGTATAGTCGAGTATAGTGGGCTATAATATGCTGTCGACGCCATGCCTGTCGAAGATATTGTAATGCTTCTCCTCGGCAAATAATAAAAAAAAATCAGATAAATAAATTGAAACACGCGAGCGACATTACAAGTGTTTATGTATATCTACACTGTAGTCTATTTTGCCATAATATGGGGAGATCATATTTTAGCATTTATACCCACAGACACTGCCAATTAGTCAGAAAGTGTGAGTAAATATCGGTAAATGTTGGTTAATAAGACATGTAGAGTGTAGTTTTTGTTTACTGATGTCTGTTACAACCACTAGCAATGTATATTTTCACAATGCTGTTGAGTTTTGTTCACCTAGTGACTACGCTCGCCATAGGCTACGTGCTATCCATGTCTCTTTATGACGTCACAAAATCCCGTGGACTAGGTGGGACCGGAAATACCCGAAAACTCTCGAAGTAAATCCGAAGGGAAGTGACTGAAAAAGGGTCATTTTAAGGTGTTTGCAGACGCTTTTGAAAAGTTTTAAAACCAGAATGCATTTCACAAACATGTCGTCTAGCAAATTAGCGATAGTGAATGTGAGCATTTTGAATCACCTTTAATAGTGTCTGTTTGTTTATTTGTTGCACTGCAAAGGCATTTGGTGATTTATGTGATTGACTATTAAATAAGTTCAAAGCTTGTATTAATAGAAATACAGAATTTTACAAAAACAGAACAATAAATGAAACTTCAAGAATTTTAATAATAATTATAATAGCAAAACATTAGTACTGCTACAATGTGTGTTACTGGTCAAAATGCATAAAACATTTTCATGCATAAATTACACTAAACCTGCAGGATATTATGCATCAAATTACACTATACCTGCAGGATATTGTGTATCAAATTACACTATACCTGCAGGATATTGTGTATCAAATTACACTATACCTGCAGGATATTATGCATCAAATTACACTATACCTGCAGGATATTGTGCATCAAATTACACTATACCTGCAGGATATTGTGCATCAAATTACACTATACCTGCAGGATATTATGCATCAAATTACACTATACCTGCAGGATATTATGCATCAAATTACACTATACCTGCAGGATATTGTGCATCAAATTACACTATACCTGCAGGATATTGTGCATCAAATTACACTATACCTGCAGGATATTATGCATCAAATTACACTTAACCTGCAGGATATTATGCATCAAATTACACTATACCTGCAGGATATTGTGTATCAAATTACACTATACCTGCAGGATATTATGCATCAAATTACACTATACCTGCAGGATATTATGCATCAAATTACACTAAACCTGCAGGATATTATGCATCAAATTACACTCTACCTGCAGGATATTATGCATCAAATTACACTTAACCTGCAAGATATTATGCATCAAATTACACTATACCTGCAGGATATTGTGCATCAAATTACACTATACCTGCAGGATATTGTGCATCAAATTACACTATACCTGCAGGATATTATGCATCAAATTACACTAAACCTGCAGGATATTATGCATCAAATTACACTATACCTGCAGGATATTATGCATCAAATTACACTATACCTGCAGGATATTATGCATCAAATTACACTATACCTGCAGGATATTATGCATCAAATTACACTATACCTGCAGGATATTATGCATCAAATTACACTATACCTGCAGGATATTATGCATCAAATTACACTATACCTGCAGGATATTATGCATCAAATTACACTATACCTGCAGGATATTATGCATCAAATTACACTATACCTGCAGGATATTGTGTATCAAATTACACTATACCTGCAGGATATTGTGCATCAAATTACACTATACCTGCAGGATATTATGCATCAAATTACACTATACCTGCAGGATATTATGCATCAAATTACACTATACCTGCAGGATATTGTGTATCAAATTACACTAAACCTGCAGGATATTGTGTATCAAATTACACTATACCTGCAGGATATTATGCATCAAATTACACTATACCTGCAGGATATTGTGCATCAAATTACACTATACCTGCAGGATATTATGCATCAAATTACACTTAACCTGCAGGATATTATGCATCAAATTACACTATACCTGCAGGATATTGTGCATCAAATTACACTATACCTGCAGGATATTGTGCATCAAATTACACTATACCTGCAGGATATTATGCATCAAATTACACTTAACCTGCAGGATATTATGCATCAAATTACACTATACCTGCAGGATATTGTGCATCAAATTACACTATACCTGCAGGATATTGTGCATCAAATTACACTATACCTGCAGGATATTATGCATCAAATTACACTTAACCTGCAGGATATTATGCATCAAATTACACTATACCTGCAGGATATTGTGCATCAAATTACACTATACCTGCAGGATATTGTGCATCAAATTACACTATACCTGCAGGATATTATGCATCAAATTACACTTAACCTGCAGGATATTATGCATCAAATTACACTATACCTGCAGGATATTATGCATCAAATTACACTATACCTGCAGGATATTATGCATCAAATTACACTATACCTGCAGGATATTATGCATCAAATTACACTATACCTGCAGGATATTATGCATCAAATTACACTATACCTGCAGGATATTATGCATCAAATTACACTATACCTGCAGGATACATGCATGGAATTAAATTTCATCTTTAAATTTGTGTCTGATTGGAATTAATCAATATATTGTACTAGTTTACATATTTATTAAGTTGTACAAATTGTATAAGACACTTCTGTGCCGTATGTAAGTTAACTTTATTCCAAATTTACAAACTACACGTACAAGAGCACTTAAAAGATTAGAAAGCAAAGTCAAAAATAGCCCTGAATAACGACCAGTAATAATCAATGAATATTGACCAGTCAACATATTGTATATTGACCAGTCTTTAAAGTAAAATTGACTTATTAAGTCAAACTCATTCAAACTGCACTTCCCTGTACATTTGTCTGTATAGCTTGTTCATAGTATCGTCAAATACTGCTCTGTGTGATTTTGTGGTCCACTCTGACTTGGCATTGGTCCAATGTTCAGCGTTATCAATATGGATAGAGAGACTGAAAGAAAAATAAATCAATGTAATTGTATCATCAATTTGTCTTCAAACAAACCTAAATTCAAAATTATGTAAATTTTCAGGAAGAGTTTTAACGTGAAATACACAAACAAATACACACTATACTGTACTGAACCTCAACCTGATGGTGTACAAATTTTCTCAGTTTGTTTTGTTTTGTTTCTAATGACAGATAAATACATATAATCACATACAAAATCTGACAGTAATTCCTCCGTCTGCCATATTAATTAGATACATTTCATATTGCATTGTGTACAGTCATTGTACGCTGCAAATATTATCCACAGCTACATGTACTATAAAACAAATGTGCATGTGCACACGCACACACACACACACACACACAAATCTACAAACATGTACAATTTCTAAATTACATGTACCAATATTGCAGATTTACCACACATACAAATTTAAAGGCAATAATAAAGTGTGTATGAATAGAGTTGTCAGTTGTTGACATGGCCTGTCCCGATACACTGTTAATATCATTCATGCAAGGATGATGAGAAGTACAGCTAGGTTTTGTGTCAAGGTGATAAATGAGAACAGAGATCAACTTTGTACATATTAATAAATATATTGACGCGCATATGTCCCATGTGATACGTCACCATTGTGTCTGGTTTGAAAGAAATCAGATATAATACAAGCATGTCTGAGAAATGACATATTACGTAAGGATGGATGGATGGATGGACGCACGCACGGCGCCACTTGTAGTATCGTCCCTCTGGAGAAGAAGCCCATGTTACATATATGTCACTCCCAAGTAATAGGTTGGAATGTTAGTTGAACAGTATATAACATGGATTACATATTTATGTATGGCATTATGTACCTCCTATCTGGTTCAAAGTGTGACAGTTGGGATACATTAAGACGGTCACTAGCCAATGATGTTCTCAGGGCCTCAATGGAATCTGTGTCTACTTCGTTATCATTTTCATCATCAGTTACCTGGAGTATACATGGGGGAAAATATCATTTGGAGTTTTAAAAATGCAATACCAATGAAGAGTTATTTTAAAAAGTAATTCCAAACACCAGTTTGTTACACTGGGCTCCATACACAGTGCTTGAATTGGCTAAATTTTTCCCCAATTTTCTGACATTGATCGGCTTCGTTCTTGACCATTCAAAGACATCTGGCTGCTTGTATTAAAGGGGATTCAAAATGCTCCATACCACAACCTTGAAAAATGTTCTTTATACATCTCATAAAAAGTAAATGCAAAGCTGACTATTGAATACTGTATGATAAGTGAGAAAAAAAGAATTAAAATTGGCGATCAGCGGCGACCCGAGCAGCCATGACCTTACAGTTACACTCTCTATTGTTCTCCCTTTTGGGGATTATGATGTCATAGAGAGAACCATTTGATCTCAGTAAGTATAGTAAGCAATGGCAGACAGTTGTAATTCTGACTTTGATATTCATCAGAATTAATCTCAGAGTGATGAATCTTCTTTCAATGATGATTTTACAATGTTCGATAGATAGATTTGGCTTTTATGTAGGTGTCATGTCC
Source organism: Glandiceps talaboti (assembly GCF_964340395.1). NCBI lineage: Eukaryota > Metazoa > Hemichordata > Enteropneusta > Spengelidae > Glandiceps > Glandiceps talaboti. The sequence continues at coordinate 639,093 of NC_135554.1, forward strand.
TACGATAATAGCAACAATAGTGAAAATGCTAGTGATGTTGGAGAGTATACCGGGTTCAAGTTGATTGCCTATTCAGCCCTCGATAAAACTAGGAGCTCAACTACTGTTACAAGTCGATATCAAAATGCCTCTAATGATATAAACTACAATGTACTGACTAGTAATAATTCGAATCAAGTATAAGGTTTCGATTGTTGATTCTTTCCAGTCGCAGAAGTTGATTGCTACTAAAGTTCAGTGGTTTTGCAGTAGAGGCCTTTGACTTCCTTGGCGAAACAAAAAATGAGTCCGACCTAATTTTGTTGTCCATATATAAAATGAGAGTGACCTGTAAATGTTTCACAGTTTTCGTTGTGGTCTTGTATTATCACATGTTTGGCTTGTGAACACAAGTTTATATCTATTATTTTTGGCCAGGGCTGGCTAGGGCGCGATACTCTAGTCCAAGTCTGAGACCCATGGGACTTCTTGGGGACTCCAATTATTGCGTGTTTTTATCACGATGTACAGGTGATTATTATATATTTGATTATCGGTAGGTGGGTAGTGTTGTCAAGTTTTGTTTCGCTGGCTGTCACTGAGGTCGCGGCAGTATACGTAGGATAGTTCCCCCAATCAAAGCTGAAGTAGTGTATGTATGAACTCGGAGAGCACACTCGGGTTTAATTTATCCACATGATATAATTATATTTATCAATTATATATATTGCAAAATTCTCAAAGTCGTACAGAAATAATGTCTCCAACATCAAAACAAACAGAAATTGGACTGAACGTGGCTAAAATCTAGTTGCAGGCTTTCTCTCATAACCTGCTGGGGTCACGACCTTGATTGCTGACGTCAATATTGTCCAATCATATAGAATATCATGAACACATCGCGATATTTGATTTGTTGGTTTCCTAAACTGTATACTTCGGATACCATGATTCGTTACAAAATTCTTCTAATGAATATTAAATAGGCCTGTTGTATGAGGTGATATCACAACAAGGGAAACCATACAAATTTTCTTCCAGACGAGTTGCTAAAGTCATTAAATGACAAACGAAACTCATGAAATTAAGTAATTCTTTACAATTTATTGCTGATAATAAAATCAGGTTAATAAACCTTCGTTGACGTCATTTTCATCGAAATTTTGCAAGTAACTTATATGAACCTCGGCTTTTGAGTGGTACACAGTGCTATTTACATGAAACGAATTGGAACATGCTTCCATAAGTGCTTGGAGCAAATCAATCAAGTAATGAATTATGGAACCAACAAATATAATGTGGCACTGCATGTCCTGATCCCTTGAAGTTATTCTAATAGCTAGTATATTTATTTGAGATGAAATATGTTTACTTTGTTGCTAAATGCGCCGTTCAAAAGGCGCCATTTAGCGAGTATGATTGAGCTAAAATATGCTGTGCGATCCCGGGATGCCGTCGACGTGTCATGACGGTATTGTAATGCTTCTTGTCGGCAATGATGATACAAAATCAATTAATTGACAAAACTAGATTTCATTAAGAACTATAGTATCTCTGTATGATCAATATCTGTTGAAAGTTTCATCATATTTGGCAGTCTTTGGTATAGGCTCTAATTGCCAAAGTTCATTAATTATGCAAATAAGTAACTAATTGGCAGCACTAAATTTTATCAAGAACTATCATATCTCTATGATCAATTTCTGTTGCAAGTTTCATCAAATTTGGCGGTCTTTCTTGGTATAGGCCCTAATTGCCAAAGTTCATCAATTATGCAAATGAGTAATTACTTGACAGCACTTAATTTCTGTAAGAACGTTCATATCTCTGTATGATCAATATCTGTGACAAGTTTTATCAAATTTGATAAAGCCATTCTGAATGCATAACCCAAGTTTATACAAACATTCATTAATTATGCAAATTAGCTCTTAATTAACTTGACACAAGTTAATGTCTTTTAGTGCTCTTATATCTTTGTATGATCCGTAGATGTAGCAAGTTTTGTTGAATTTGGTGCAGCTGTTATGCATATATAGCCCCGTATTTATAAATCATTAATTATGCAAATCATTAATTATGCAAGTCACTCCCACCAAAAACTAATCAGTGCTAAGTTACAGCCAGCTCCCTGTAGCGTAGTGGTTAGTGCACAGGATTAGCAGTTGGGAGGTCACTGGTTCGAATCCCACTGGAAACGAGGAATTTTTCTGTAACCGACCCAAACCCAGGGTGAGTGTTCTACAGACTCAATGGGTAGGCTGTATCACTCAGCCGTGTCTCACTCACAAGATGAGTGCAAATTTGGGGGGACTCCTGGAGTTATGACTCGAAAAGTCAGGGACGATTACTCACACAGAGCCCGCAGGTGCTATGTTTGCCGGGCCTGGGTGACTCTGGGATAGCCTGTAGACTGACTGGGAAAGCCTTGACAGTTCCACAGCAACGTGATATAGAGCGTGCAACATAGCCCTGTCATGTAGTCATAAACCCGAATGGATCTCCGTAGCATTTGTGTGTGTTTGTTTGTATTTGTCTGCATAACAGAAAATTGCTGGGAGGAATTCCCAGCACAAAAATTAAAAAAAAAAAAAAAAAAAAAAAACAACTTACAGCCTGACAATGCCACATAGTAAATTGCAGAACATTTGCTTCATCAGTACTTTTTGAGATATGAGTGGAACAAAATTTCTACACAGACATTGCCAAAACATTACCTCCCACGCGGGAGCCAATAATATAGATTGTTATTAAATTTATAGTTATATGTCAGACGCATATGCGTTTAACCAAAATAACATTTTCAAGTCTACTGCATGTTTCCATGGAAATAGGTTTCCTATTTTAGACAATTTATGTTACAACAGATAGCACCAACTCATTAATGCCAAAAATAAGGATATTTTTGTATGAATTTTATATTTCTCCATGTTTTATGTCAAATTTTGGAAAAAATAATCATATTATGGTGATTTTGGTTACCATGGCAACAGATGTTCATAAAAGACTCCTTTTTTGGACTCAGTATAACAAACTACCCCAGGTAGGGTGGTCTATATGCAAATAAACTTTATTATTATTATTAAAATCATTATTACTGCATATTATCTAATTATTATTAAGCAGCTCTACCGTTCTTGTTTTTTTCAACTAACTGTTGCCTTGTATGTGGTTAATATTCATTTCTTTATGTCACAGACAGGAAGTATGTATTCTAGTTCAAAAGTATGATATAAAAGTTTGTTCTCACATGGATGTATTCATGATCATCCATGGTCATGGGCAGTCTGTGTAGAAAGAAAATAGTTTCCTGTCTCAACAAAAACAGAAAGCAAAACACATGACTCCAACATCTATTACATTCCCACTGTGTTCAGACAATAAAATTGCTTCTACCTATCTACTAAAGCAACAACTGTGGCAATAATGTGTTGCAGGATGATAGGATAACATCTTGAGTACGTTAAGGCACAGGGTAAAGGACCAATGATCAATTTTGTACTCGCGATTTTCCGGATTTCTAATGTTATTTTCTGTATATTTCAAATAAAGTTTTAAATACTGTTTCCTCTTACTGTTTTTTTCTATTTCCTACCTGATATCAATGTCTTATCTGAGTTTATCAGCTTTGCATTAATTAGCTTGCTAGAACAAACTCACTATTTGCCCAAATTAACGCATTACCCCGTGAGTGTAAACATCTACTGATCCGACTAAATGGTAATATTTGCAAATTTGCAACAAACATCATGTATTCATATATCAACCAAACAAATTAACATATGTTTTACATCTGAAATGTCAAGCTCCTCCCATCAAGGCCCGATTCTAGGGCAATATTCCAACTGTCAAACACTTCTGTACTTTATCCAAACTTTTGTTAAAATTCTTTAAATAATCCATTGTTTGATAATTATACAGGACAAGTGAAATAGATAATATCAGTTTTGTTGTATATCAAGGAAAATGTACAACAGGTTCAAAACTTTGATCAAACAAGTGACTCTGGGACTTTAAATGACATTTCAATTCGATTGAATTTATAGATTCATAGTGCAGTTAGATTGGCTTGATGTCAACAAATAGCATGCATTTGACTGTTTTCAAAGGAAATATAATTAAATGATGGGAAAGAAGTGATTTTTGCGAAAGTACAGGCCATCCGCTGCAGACCATACTGTCAGATTGTACGTACACATACACGGAAGTGGAACTGGTGATGAATATTCATGAGTATCAAGGTCAATTGCATATTCATGATATATTACGAAAGCCATGCCTTAAGGGAAGGCAGATATATCAAGTGTATCATAATTATGCGTTAGGACGTGCTACGCCGGGTAAAGACGAGTGAAGATGATAAAGGACGATGAATATTCATAAAGGTTTCATGCATATTCATGAGCCAAAGTTTGTACATAAACATCTATTGTCTGTCCATCACTAATCTGAAAGACGCGGCTTTACGTTGTTCTATGGGTTAAACAATACATATAAACATTAGTATGTGTCTCCAAAGAGTTACCCATTTGTATTTCGATAGCTTCAGATCAAACAACATGTCTTACTTACGTCTCTTGTCTAATTCTCAATGAAGATCAGAAGGTACAGGGAATATTTTCCCTGTCAGCCCTTTTCAGGACCCTGATCTTCGTTTCAACATAACTTCATTCAACATGCTGCCGTTCACCCCAGTGGGCGACAAGGAATACACGAAATCCAAGCCGCGACCGAAGCACAGCGGCCGTACCGACGTGTACGTCGGTGTATTTAATTTGATGTACAAACACTCAACAGATAATCTAATAAATCTAGCTTGGTTTTTTCCTTTCTTTCTTTTGTATTGTTGTAAATTTGAGAATAAGGGACGAAAATCAGTCGGCGAACGTTACAAGGAAGATCGCAACGTTTCGTGAATAAATCACAGACTTCTTGAATATATCGATTCCTGTACTATTGAACAATTGAACTCGCAAATGCGCTGTGGAGTGATAATTGGGCAAGAAAATCACAACACTACACAAAACAGATGCAATAATTGTGAATCGTGTTTTTCAAACGACCACTTTCTCCCTTTTGCACGGTTTAGCCACAATAATCACAGTGTCAAGCGTCGGCATAACGTTGATCATTGAAAGCGTTTTACGTACTAATAATAATAGGGAGGACGAGAAAAAGACTTGGGAAAGTTGTCAATGTCTTCCAGAATGCGTATTTCCGTCAGTGTTTTCATTCACACTCTGCATGTGTACGTATGTCCCACCTTGATAATTCACCTATCAAAACACCAAACCTTAGCTTACTGTTTTCGAAGTTCATGAAATACATAGTTTTTTAAAATTATTATCGTGCCCTAGTTATTTTCATCATGCATACATTTTGACATTAGAGTAACCGTGTTTCAATAAAAATCGTTATGTTTTGGAAAAGAAAGGAAGAAACTGGAGTTTAATCCTTTACAATATACAATGACTAACAATGATATGCACTTTCCACGAAATTACAAAGTTTTGGAAAGTCGCGAAGCATTCATCAGTGCACTTTGTGGTGATATTACAAATTGTCTTGGACACAAGTGCATGATTTGATTTGTGCATGTCATTTACATTTGTAGTGTTAGCACGTTATGTCCCTGGTGTACGGTACCACAGGGCGTGTATTATAGCTTAGGGCGGCCCTTTTAATTTTTCTGTTTCTCATCTCCCGACAGACCCTAATTTGCAGCTCCGACATCAGAAAAAAACAACCCTTTTTTTATTTTCGACCGACCCCTGAGTTCAATACAGCAAGATTGTAAGGTTCGAACGAACATCAAATGTTTTAGGCCAGTGTTCTGCGGAGCCCGCGACCTTGCGACATTGGCCCCCCTAAAATTACAAATGACTCAATAATTTTTGCAACTTGCTATGCATTGCTTTGGTGCATTCATTTTACGGCAGACATCAAAATTATCTAAGTCCAGGGCCAGGCCCTGACGTCAATCCCACAAGAACTATACTATAAGGGAAAGTTTTGTTGACATCATATAAGATACAGTGACAACACACAGTTCTATTGTTAACATAAAAAATTCCACAAAAAGAACAACTTTGATCAACCTAATCTACAAATTGAAACCTTAGAGGGAGTAGATGAGACGTCTAAATTGACGTCGTCTCTTGTCACATGTTTTGTCTACCGTCACTGTCGCGACCTCTGACCTACTCAAAGAAGTGTGCAAAGCTTGCTACCGGAAATCGGAACATATATCTGCCAAAGCTCAGAAGCCTTAGTAAACCAAATTTATGGGACAGGTTGTGATTTTTTTCATTTGTTGATGGGGGTTAGATTAATGGAAACGAAATGAGTACATGTGTATTTTGATTCCGAAAAGGTTGTGTTAGGGGATCGCGTTGCATGATGGTGACAGTGAAACATATGAATGTTGGGCACTGAATCAATGCGTGATCACTGGCATGGCCACTATAGACGGCCGATGCATGTGTGCCCGGTCAGACATGAAGAATGAACGTGTTGTGAAAATCAGAAAATAATTACAGTGGTATTTACAAAGCATCCTAACTTTGATGCTTTTGATAGTTTTAGTTCACGATTTCAGAGTTTCAAGGACACCTAATGTCAGCTTCTAGTATCAAGTTTACAGTATGTAACTAATGCTGTCATTTGATATAGCAGGACCAAATCATGATACACAGCCAGTAACGGTAATTACTAAAAAATAAATTATTTCAAAGTTTGTTTGACTGTATTATTTGTAAGTTTTTCGTTCACATTTGGTACTTTTTAAACTCAGGGATTTTTTTTCTTCAAAATGTTTTTTTTTCTTAACCTCATGAATTTGAAGAGGGAATGATAAACACAGCAGTGTACTAATTTATAGTAGATCGCTATACCGGTCGTGAGTACTCTCATGTCACAGGACCTAGATCTGCTTTATTATCGAAAACTATGAAGTTTGTCGTTCGAGTTCTGTAGATATGGTAGGTTGACAGGGCTCGAAACAGTCTATCTGTTGGCACGGGGCTACCACTTTCAATATTTGGCAGCCTAAGTGAGCTACTATTTACCAAAAAGGCTTACAAAATATCTTGAAGATGTACAATGTGGAACAATGTATTTGCAATGAAAGTGTCGAGTTTTCGCGACCGTGCGTATACGATAAAATAATGTGCTGTGCAACATTTTAACTACAAAAACAAAATACGACACTGCAACGACCACAACGCATTCTCCCGCTGCTATGCTCGCTCTTTTAATTTTGGTTGCTTTCACAACGTCTATGAATGAACGTTGGGCTACTCGCAATCCGATATTTGAGAATTGTTTTTCATTTTACATTGAATAATTCTAAACTTCATTGTTGTTGAAAACTGTAATTTCCATTCTAAAGGGTTGCTTTGAGGGCATGTAAATTTGACGGCTGCATAACCGAGCACAAATGAATCCATGATAATTTTCCAACCTTGACGTCATCACACCGTGATTACAATTTGAAGTTAGTAGCGGTGGATTCATCAGGCAAATTACAAGTAATTCAACTGTTTCCGAGTCACTTTTCTCACTGTTTCTTACCAAGATATTACATTTGTTTACGGCTAAAGTTCAAGTAAATTACATTTGACATTGGGAAATTGTGGAAATACAAGGTTTCATATCACTGAGTCCGCAGCCTGAGAATAGTAAACCGGTCATTCACTAATGAGTCAACATGTCAATGCTGATGTCATGTGCATTGATTGCCGATGTATACATATTTGGTAAATGACACTCGTAGTCGTTCTCGGCTTAAATCCTATCGTATAAAATGAAGTTTCAGTTGATATTGTTCGCAGTAATTATGAATTTCTAAGACCTGTTTTACTTGTAGTCGCATTTAAAAGATACAAAATTAGTCATGACACACTAATCACCGTACCACTTCACTGGCACTGGCATACCGTAATCCGACATCGTAAGTTGTACTTGTATTTGGGAAATTGAGCTTTTTGGTGCAAATTATTTTTACCGTTTCTCTCTTCATCATCATCATATGCACACAGGGTTTTGGTTGTATAATTGGTCAACACATTCCCAAGGGCCGCAGTCGATTACCGATACATCGCGTACAATTTAATTCAATTAATAATTTTGTATGCACACCTTCCTCTTCTGTCTGTGTATATTAGTTATCAGTGGTATTATTATAATTTTTTTTAGACATCTGGATGTCTTTTTATCATTTTACGATATTAACTAGTTGTATATAACTTTACATGTGTTGTACAGGGCTACCAGGGAAACAAGTTCATTTCGAGCCCTGTTGATTGCGCATAGTTCCGATGTTTTTTACTTTTTTCAAATTACGGTCAAAGACACACAAAGACGATGTCGGTACTGGAAACAAACAAAGGCGATAACATCAAATAACATCCTGAAACACGTGAATACGATGTACTTATAGAAAACAAAGGAGGGCAAAAGTAATTATTTATTGTCAGTTATTCATGAACTACGAACACCTCATTATCTCCCGTTTCTCGTCGTTTATCGTCTTCACGTGTCTTCACCCGGCATAACTCGTCCTGACGCTTAATTACGATGCACTTGATATATCTGCCTTCCCTAACATACTTGAGATTGTATTTGCATGCAGCTGCTGTTAATATGGAGTGTATGCCAACTTGGTTTAACCTATACAATCCACATACTTGTATATATCACATGATCACTTCAGTTAATATTTTATCTTACAATGAAGGTGTAGTACATGTAACATGTGTCTTGTGTCTGTATGTGTACAACTGAATGTGTCAATCTATATACCATAACACAAATTATTAGATCTTTGCTGTGTGTTGGAAAACTGTTTTTTATGGATTTGTTTGTGTGTGACATTATTTTTTCACCTCAACATACCGTCTGTATAAAATTACAGTCACAACTCACCTGTACAATGTCATATGATCATGTATTATTTCCTTTTTTTAAAGCTATATGACATCTCTTCATGAAAGAAGGTAAAACTTCACTGAATGTGACATTATTTTAGAAATTATATGAATGTGTTCCTTCATTGCCATGGAAATAGAGACTCGGTGTTTGAAACTATCATATTAATTTGATTGCCACAGTGATTTGACATTAAAAATCTAGCGTTGCTTCATAACAATCATATGAATATCCATGTACATGTATGTGCAAGGCTTCACATATGCACCCATAAATATGTTTATTTTGGAAATTATTAAATTTTGTATTCTACACAAAATGTACAATAGAGTGAGACTTACTCGGTTTTTCCTCAGTAAGTGTTCTACTCTGTCATGGATTCTATCTGCCCTTGTTGGTGTGTATGGAGGATCTCCATATCTGTCACTCATTGAGGACCTCAACAACACAGGACTGGTTGCCCTTGGTGATGGAGGTGAACTGTAGTAGTGACTACGTGGTGTATACGTAGTAAGGTAGGAAGGTAATCGACCATACTCCACTCTTGAACTTGGTAGGGTTTCTGCTTTGAGTCTAGAAGATGTCAGGACATCATTTTCTGAGCTGTCTGAGAACTCCAAGTAGTTCAAACCTTCTATCAGTTCTATAAAGAAATAGATAAAAGCACCAATAGCATTGTAGTACAACTGTTGACAGTAAACTTTAATTTTCTGTAATGATTGTGTGGTCTTGTTGCTATTTATTCCCATGCCTAATAATGTTGTCTTTTATATAGTGCTTTCCCACTCTGCGATCAAACTTCAAAGTGCTTTAAAATTATAACTCCTGGCATGGATGTATAGTGGCACAACAGCCCTTTACTTCCTCAACTCCCTGGGGAGTATACAATCCATTGCAACCTCTTTAAGGATTACAGCATTCATATTGCAACCACTATCCTACCAGGTCCTCAATTATATATGATGCCTATCCATCCACTGTGTTATATCTGCTATATACACCATCATTAACTGTTGTTGTTGATGTGGTCTCCTTGCTAGGCATATCTACATACAATTTTGCAATGTCTATTCATTTACCTTATTTTGGCATTATACATCACAGTATATCTGTTGCTAAGGGTGTGGTCTTGTTGCTAACTGAATTTACATCTTTTAAAATAATGTTTATTCAATTGCCTACCCATCCCTGTTATAATTGTAAAAGTAGCACCAATGGAATTGTAGCACAACTGTATAGATTTTAAAAATGTTATTCCACATGTTGATCTGTCGTAGGTATATACCGTACTTACTCAGGTTAGCGCCCGCACACAGGCAAGCGCCCAGTGTGTTTGTTTAGACAATGTCTATTTTTAGAATAGTTGCGGTTGACCGCCCACCCACCCACCACCCACCCCCACCCTTCTGACCATGTATTTGTTCATTTGTTCATCAAGGAAGTCTGGCAAGCCCACAACAATGGATAAATTGTTCACGATCTACGTACCATTAACCCTTTCACCACCAATTCCCGCTATTGCGGGAACGCCAAAGGTCATTCACCTACCTCACCGTTATGCCATTTAACGGCAGCTATTGCTGCAAAAATTGCTGCCATAACTAGTTCCACACATGCGTATTAGCCTTGTTTATCTACACAGCCATTTTGAAAGCATGACAGTGAACGGTATCTGGAGTACGATCCAAATGACGAGCGATCGTAATTTTTTGTGCGTTTTTCGCTCACGAAATCGAATTTCACATGGCGGAAGTAATAAACGGCTCTCATAACATGGCCTACGATATAAAATATGTCACTATCTTTGGATATTTCGACAGAATTTGACTTGAAATACATCGTTGAATACAAGTATTTAGCTATGGGAAGACATTGTACTTGTATGTAAGCATCAAATTCCCACTAAGGCCGTGTGAGCTGCCGATGGCAGTTTATGGTTGAATTTTTGAATGTCGTTCAAATTTACGCAATCTTGATGCCCATGCTAACATTCTGGGGGTAATTTTGGGCTATATTGTGGATTATTTTGGTTTTATTTCTTTCTGTTACGGCTCAATAATGACTTGTATTTGTATTAGCTCAGTGTGTAGAGGTCAGTGGAGGGAAACTTACTCGTGATATGGGCGATTTTCCGATCGGATTTTTTACGCGAGTTTTTCAATGTAAAATTTAAATTTCAACATCACCAAAACAAAATCTGTCTCCCCTAACATCGTTTGCAATGTAAATAAATGTGCTGTTCGTAGAAATTTCCACTCAATTTTGACTATGAATACGATGTTTTGTACAAGGAGATGGCTGCGTGAACTCAATACAGTATATGGAAGGATCCGATTATCGCAACGTAACTTCAAAGTCCCGACTGCATATTTGCTTTCGTGGGTAAGCATGACGGCGAAAAGCGTCACGTTGTCGTCCCGATTCGGACTCGTAAACTACCAATTTGGGAGCATTTTTTACTGATTTTGAGGATAAATTTGGTGATAATTTTTTGTTGTTCTGTCAAATAATGATATATAATTACACAAACTGATTTTTCAGAAGGTATTGGGGCGACGACTTCAGATATTTTTGTCCCTTTGATTGCCGGTGCGGGGCTGACTATTGCCTCGTAATTGGATTAGTGAGCCGTTGATTATTTTCGTTCAAATTTATTACGACTAAAAATAACATTTTCTGACAAATTTTCGGCGATTTTGACCATTTAACCAGTATACAGAAGTTTTGTAGGAACATAAATGTTGGTATTTTGAATTTTGTTTGTAATATAAATATTTTGTTTATTTGTGATGTCAATAAATAAACAACCTATGTTTGTTTTATTTATATTTTATTACATTAATCCATATTTCGGTTATGTGTGTGATATTTCAATGTGTGTATTTGGTACTATGATGTAGAACATTTATTTTCCATTCAAATGATACCTTATTTTTAAAAAATAAGCAACTCCATCTCAGATCCATCTCAGACTGGTTGACCACTAGTGGTCTGAGGGTCCATGTCGCCCTGTTTGCATACGGAGTAAGTCGCCTACAAAGAGACAGTTGTGAAACCTGGGCTTACCTGAAATGCTAGTAACTAAAGATTTAACGCATCTGTGTTCAAATATCAGCAATAAATCGACTATTTAGTAATTGTACCTCGCCTTGGCTACAAAAGTACTAGTCCCAGTCCGGAGGACGAGAAATCCCGAAATCACAAGTTCAATTGTAACTTATACCCAAGTGGACGCCCGATCAAATGTGGCGGAGTTTGTAAGGCGGGACTTTGAAATCAGTCGGAACTGGAAAAGTTCCGATTTCGACACTTTTTGTGATCGTACCACCGACTACTATCGTCAAAAAGATGTAAAATGAGTACATATTCGACCGATTGCTAATATTTGATAGCTTTATTAAAAAATACCACCAATGGCGTTTTAGCACAACTGTACAGTTTTTAAAAATGTTTATCCATATGGTAGTCCATGCTAACAATAAGTGTTCATTTGGTGAATGACTATCTAGTTGCCTATCCAACGATGTTGCTATCTTTACGATATGTGCTATCATTTGGCTGTTGCTATGGGCATGGTCATGTTGTTAGATATATTTGCATACATTTTTGTATGTTTTTGTTCACTTGTGTATGAATTCCTGATATTATCTTTTCAATATACGTGATCATTTGGCTGTTGCTATGGGCGTGGTCTTGTTGCTAGGCATATTTACATACATTTTTTGAATGTTTATTTAATTGTCTATTAATCCCCTTTGTTACCTTTGCAATATATGTGGTCATTTGGCTGTTGCTATGGGCGTGGTCTTGTTGCTAGGCACATTTGCATACATTTTTTGAATGTTTATTCATTTGTCTTTCTATTCCTGTTGTTATCTTTGCAATATACATGATTATTTGGCAGTTACTATGGGCGTGGTCTTGTTGCTAGGCAAATTTACATACATTTTTTGAATGTTTATTCAATTGTCTACTAATCCCTGTTATCTTTGTGAAATACACGACCATTTGGCTGTTGCTATGGGCGTGGTCATGGTTGCTACGGTATTTGCATACATTTTTTGAATGTTTACTCATTTGCCTACCATATGATGTTGTTATTTGACCAAAATACACTGCCATTTGGTTGTTGCTAGGCACATTTGCATACATTTTTTGAATGTTTATTCATTTGTCTTTCTATTCCTGTTGTTATCTTTGCAATATACATGATTATTTGGCAGTTGCTATGGGCGTGGTCTTGTTGCTAGGCAAATTTACATACATTTTTTGAATGTTTATTCAATTGTCTACTAAACCCTGTTATCTTTGTGAAATACACGACCGTTTGGCTGTTGCTATGGGCGTGGTCATGGTTGCTACGGTATTTGCATACATTTTTTGAATGTTTACTCATTTGCCTACCATATGATGTTGTTATTTGACCAAAATATACTGCCATTTGGTTGTTGCTAGGCACATTTGCATACATTTTTTGAATGTTTATTCATTTGTCTTTCTATTCCTGTTGTTATCTTTGCAATATACATGATTATTTGGCAGTTGCTATGGGCGTGGTCTTGTTGCTAGGCAAATTTACATACATTTTTTGAATGTTTATTCAATTGTCTACTAATCCCTGTTATCTTTGTGAAATTCACGACCGTTTGGCTGTTGCTATGGGCGTGGTCATGGTTGCTACGGTATTTGCATACATTTTTTGAATGTTTACTCATTTGCCTACCATATGATGTTGTTATTTGACCAAAATATACTGCCATTTGGTTGTTGCTAAGGGCGTGGTCATGGTCGCTAGGGCCAATTTTGTCAAAATGTTTTGAAGAATAACACTCAGAAACATCTCGATGGTAGAATCTGGTGAAGGTTGTGCTGGTCGACCAGTCTCAAAGTTGTAGGACTTGTGTCAGTGTTGCTACCTGATGCAAGGCTGCTGAACAGGCAGCTCCCCTTGTACTATGTGCCTTGAAATGACTGGTGTCCATGCCTACATTTGACATAACTGTTTTTACCCATCTTGCAATTGTCTGTGAGGTTACTTGTTTGTAGGGTCTTCTAAATGAAATAAATAACTTTGATGGACGATTTCTACCTTCCTGCTCTGTATATTCAGGTTCTCTTGATGTACTGCTTAGCATAATGAGGTCTGGTAACTGACAAAGTCTTTGTCAGCTCCGGAATAACAAACAGAATGAAATCATGAGTAATATTACAGAATTCAATGTCTAACTTGCTTATTGTCTGGCCTCTATCCAAGGATGTCAGAGCAATGAGCATGACAGTTTTCAAAGTAAGTTGCTTGAGGCTCAAGGTAGAGCTAGGGTGTAGAGACTTCAGATAACTTAATACCTTGGTAACATCCCAGGTTACTGGATAACGTGGTTTTGGTGGGCAAATATGATACTTAATTTAGATAATAATGGATGGGTTCCTATAGGATTACCATCTATCTTGACATGTACTGATGAGATAACAGCTCTATATTGAATTTCTTTCTGTTATCATAGCCCTGTTGTGGCTTCTCTTTTGCAACACTCCGAAAAGCATTGACAGATTTCTTTGACTCGTTTATAGCTTTCATGAGGTTGCCACCAAAGAAACCCTTAATAGGGTTGGTTTGGATTCTTGCAGATTGTTTTTATACTCCTGGCGAAAGAGGGGTTTCATTCTGGCTTGGCAGACTTCTGCCATCATGTAAATTGCTGTTGTCAATAGGCGTGTTGCAACAGACAAACCAGCTTTCATTTGTTGCTTCAACTCTGGTAACCTATCTGGCTGTAAGGTTGAAGAACATACCAATTCTAGTACTTTTATTACTGGACGAAGTGTTGAATGCATAACCTGGTGTGTTTTGTAGTATGGCCTGTCATAATGCCTGAAGCGTTGTGCACTAGAACAAATTAAACTTGTAAGTGCAGCTGGCATTTCTTGTCCCTCAAAAGGTTGTTTTCTGTCTTCTAGCACCAACTTGAAGTAGTTTTGTTGTAATTCTCTTAATTGGGTGGGCGAAAGACTCTTGTCAACTCTTTGCATAAGCCAATTCATCGACACCTGAGAAACAGGCCATGTGACAGGGTCAGTAATGTGGTCCGGAAAATCATCAAATATTGTGTCCAACTCGCCCTCAGCTTCTGTCTGGGACGACATGGTGTCATCAAATGACTAAGGAAATTCGTCTTGAAATAAGTCGTCAGAATCTTGATCTGTGTTATTATCATTGACATCCTGACGAGGAGTCTTGTGTCTACGTGGCGATATCATAGGTGACGATGAAGAACGCTCGTGTGACCCCTGGCTTCTTTGTCGACTGTTGTTGGTATTGGTGTCCTGACAGCCTTGTGACACAAAGAAATTTGCCATTGTCGCAGAGACTGGGTCACGACTTGAGCCATTTCTCCCAGTAGCTGTGAAAATACATCTGACGTAGCACTTGTAGAGGGGTAAGCAGGAATCTGCACAATGACGGGTTCGTCCTCCGAAACCAAGTCGTCCATGTTCTCCCTCGTGTTCACAATAGTCAGTTCACCTGTGAAAGCTTCGGGTGTACTTACACAGTTTCCGGTAACAGGTTGAGTCTCCATGCACATTGCACTACTGGAGGACTTTTGCTTCTTCCTTTTGGTGGTTTTTGGTTCATTCATGTTGAGTTTCAACCAAAGTTATGGAGTGCCAGCAAGTACAACTTTGCCACACAGCACTAGGAAGTGGAATTACAAGATGGCTGACAGCGAGTGAATCTAATTATACAGTACTTGGAAAGAGCGCCAACTATTGATGGAAAGTGGTAATGGTTATAAGTAGATACAAGAAGCGGAATGATAAAGACTAAATATTTTGTTAATCATAACTGAAAAGGTTGTGTCTGAAAAATGTTCAATCTCACTGACAGAGAGGCAGAACACTAGTATCTTCAAACATTTTCATCGGCCTGTGTTACAGCACCAACACGGCATGATGTCCCCACAAAACCATCTACCCTCTCCTAAATAACTATCCCTCTATTTTGAGCCACTTGATTCATCAACTAAAAGAAGCCATTATTAGGTAGAAGACATCACAAAATACTATTTATTAATGTTCGTTTTTGAAAATTTGCAATGTTTCACAATTTTTGAAACTGCAAAATGATCTCATATCATGAGTATGACGAAAAATTTAACGAAATATGCCATTTTACAACCCAAAGTCTGGACTACAATCTCATAACTACTTTTCTTCCATATATGGTAAGGCTCATTAGCGAAAGACTAGTTGAAACTGCAAGTTTTACTGAAGTGAAAACATGGCTGCCACAACTACTGTTTGGCAATTTCGACATGGCGATTTCGCCACCAATTTTGATCATACAAAATCAAAATTCCATAAATGAACCACAAAGTACTTCCCCTTTCAAAATGAGGTGATTTCAGAATGATTGTTATCGTTTTTACTTATGATTGATGATGTAACAAGCGACCTATCAGTCAGAATAGCTCCACTGTTTTCTTATTTTATTTTTTATTTTGGTGACATGTAGAAGTGGTTCAGTTCTTCAGCTCTTCACTATGCAGTTTTGTTTTAGCGATGTAATAAAGTGGTTAGTGGTTTCATATGATGTCTCACTATAAAACACATTTTACACAGAAGTTGGCACTTTTATACCATAGTCACCATTTTATAACAAAAATCTACTGTTATGAAAAATTGCACAAAATCTCAGAAAAAAAAAATGACTGGGAAATGCACACAAGAAAAAGAAAAAAAGAGGATTTTGAGGTTGGCTATAAATAATTGCAGTGTCTTACAGCTTTAACCCTGGAAAATTTTAATGATGAATGAAATAAACTAGGGATCTAAAATAATTTTGAGGCAATTTGAATTTCAATTTTCTAACAAATTTACCAAGTCAACAACATTCAACTTGTACTAGTTGTAGTAGATATATATATATAGGGAAGAAATGTATTAATCGCCAGCTTAGTTTCTGTACGGCGACAATCCCAAGTACCTGGAAGAGTCATTCTCAGCCGTACATTACAGTGGTAACACTCGTTCATGTTCGATTACCTTTCACAAAGAAAACACAACGAAAAGGTTGAAGTGATCTTTTTTTTTTATTTCTTTTCATCACAACAACAAAATCTGCATGATCAAAAGTGTTGTAAACTAAACCAGAAAGAATTATCGCACTGGCTAAACTTCCCGATGAACTGGAGTAAGGTCCAAGCCTCGATAGTACGTGAGCAAATCGTCTCAAACTAGCGATACAACTTTCAAAATATAACTTGACATGTCTTCATTTGTTAGAGTTATACAATTCAAGACGGGTTTTCACTCGAAAACAACAATTCTGTGAATAATGACACTCTGAACGCAGCGATTTCTCGGACGATGTTACCACTGTAACGTATGGCTGACAACGACTTGCTTCCGGGTTAGTCCCTCGTGCATCCGGGTACTTGGGATTGTCGCCGTATGGAAACTAAGAAAGATGGCGATTAATACATACATCGTCTGATATTTTAATTTACAGTGTTTCTTGTTGCAGGCGCCTGTCAGCAGACTCGGCCATTTTTTTTTTCATCATTCCATTGTATTTAAACCTTGTACTTGACATTTCACAATATTTATAATTCTCAACAAAATACCTCAACATGCCTCACTTCGCTCGTACTCAAAGCAGCCCCGGTATGATCACTGATGACATGACGAGAGAGAACCTTTTCGGATTTAAATGTAAAACGGGGAAAGATACGCAAAACATAATGCAAAGTCTGAAGCCAAATTAAAGTTGTAATTATTTTAATTATTTTTACCTGCCAAATATTTGTATTTTGGAAATGGCAAGACACGTTCATGTCGTTTAACTTTACATGTGAACTGTCAGCCAATAAACAAAGTTTGGTCGATTCACAGTCGGCAGTGAGACTACTCTTGCATAACTTCAACCACATGCCTAGGCATGCCTTCCTTACGCAAGTTGTCTTAATTCTGGTTCACTGTCACTCCAAATTGCACGACAATATAGAATTAATCACAAGTTACATGTTATCTGAAAACATCACACTTTTAAAGTGGGTCTGAAGTGTGATTTTAGTGAGTACCAAG
Organism: Glandiceps talaboti; assembly: GCF_964340395.1. Taxonomy (NCBI): domain Eukaryota; kingdom Metazoa; phylum Hemichordata; class Enteropneusta; family Spengelidae; genus Glandiceps; species Glandiceps talaboti. The sequence goes on from NC_135554.1 coordinate 657,084, forward strand.
AACGTCCTGTGTTGTTACTTGCTGTGGAAAATCGCCCAGTCAAATGGGGTCAGCTTCAGCTTCTGGTCAAATCAGTCGTTTTCTACCGAAAATTACACAACGATCCTACTAAATTTACTTGCCATAGTTATTTAAAACACATAAAAATCCACCTTTTTGTGAAATTTGTCAAACTTTCCGGTCCGTATTTAGGAAACTACTAGGGTAGTATGAGCGAAAAACCGGGTCAAGGTTTCAGGGCCTCAAGTATGTGTCCCAATTCATCGGAAAATTGGTATTCCTAAATGTAATTCCAAAATTTATGTTGCTGGTACGAAAGAAGAGATGTCAGTTGAGGTTTAGGCATTTACAGTATCTAAAATGGTGGACTCTAGTGAAAGTTATGGCGAGTTGAAAATACCAAAAAATAAGGCCCGTGACCAGCCATTAAAAGTGTAATAGTCGCAAACTGAAGGATAGAGTATGCAAATGAGGATGTTGCGGACTGGCTGATTATGTAGAAGGGGTGCAGAATTTGGATTTGAAGTTTACAACCCTGTTTCGAACAAACACTTGTCATTTGGGCACCCAATGCGTAGAATTATGACTATAGCACATATTACATTGCTTGTTTGACGTCAATAGTGTCTTTTGAAAAGTGGCAGTTTACTTAAAGTCTCGTCGACTGATTTCCAATATGGCGTCGGTCATAATGCTCATTAACATATTCATTTTTTTTTCAAATTACAAAAAAAAAATCATAAAAAATAAAAATGAAGACCTGCTGACTTGAAATTAACAAATCTAAGTAAGCTACCCTCTGTGCATCAACACACCAGATATCAAAGCAATCTGATAAGTAGTATTCGAGGAGATTATGAAAATGTCATTTTATGAAAAAAATACCACCAATGGTGTTGTAGCACAACTGTACAGTGTTTAAAAATGTTTATCCATATGGTAGTCCATGCTAACAATAAGTGAATGCTGAATGACTACCCAGTTGCCTATCCAACCATGTTGCTATCTTTATATGCTATCATTTGGCTGTTGCTATGGGCGTGGTCATGTTGTTAGATATATTTGCATATATTTTTGTATGTTTTTGTTCACTTGTGTATGAATTCCTGATATTATCTTTGCAATACACATGATCATTTGGCTGTTGCTATGGGTGTGGTCTTGTTGCAAGGCATATTTACATACATTTTTTGAATGTTTATTCAATTGTCTATTAATCCCCGTCGTTATCTTTGCAATATACATGATCATTTGGCTGTTGCTATGGGCGTGGTCTTGTTGCTGGGCACATTTGTATACATTTTTTGAATGTTCATTCATTTGCCTTTCTATTCCTGTTGTTATCTTTGCAATACACCTGATTATTGCGTTGTAGCTATGGGCGTGGTCTTGTTGCCAGGCAAATTTGCATACATTTTTTTAATGTTTATTCAATTGCCTATTAATCTCTGTTGTTATCTTTGTGAAATACATGACCGTTTGGCTGTTGCTATGGGCATGGTCATGGTTGCTAGGGTATTTGCATACATTTTTTTTGAATGTTTACTCAATTGCCCACCAGATGATATTGTCATTTTACCAAAATATACTTCCATTTGGTTGTTGCTAAGGGCGTTGTCATGGTCGCTAGGGCCAATTTTGTCAAAATGTGCAGAATAACACTTTCAGAAACATCTCACCAAGTTTCAGACTCGGTGACCAAGTACTTTTTGAGACATAAGTTTTTGACCAAAATTGCCCAATTTGCTCAGTAGTTTTGGAATTATAGATTTTTAACCAAAAAGACACATTTTTAGCCCTAATTTGCATATCACTGATGGAATCATCATGTCATGAACAAATCTTACTTTACACCCCCTTAAGAATGTTCCCACCAAATTTCGCACCAATCTGCCCAGTAGTTTCTGAGTTTAAGGTTTTTGACCAAAAATCACATTTTTTGACTCAAATCACACACCTGTGATGCGATCATTTTGATTTGAACAATTTCCCAACTAGACACCCAAGGTAATGGACCCATCAAATATCATGGCAATCGGTTCAGCGGTTTTTGACTTTAAGTTGTTCACACACACACACACATCCACACACACACACACACACACACACACACACACAGACAGACAGACAGACGCCGGGCGATCCCTATAGCACTACTGAACAAGTTCAGTTGTGCTAAAAATCATAAAAAATTTAAAATGGCACAGATCAACTTGGCATGAACAAATCTGAATAGCCTCCCCCAAGGGAACATGCACACCAAATATCGAAGAATTCTGACTGTCACTTTCGGAGATGATGATGAAAATATAAAAATTTGACGGACACCAATGATTCCACCTATACTCTATACCTTAATACAACCTATACCTAAAGCTACGCTTTCAGCTTTCGCTGACAGCGGAGCTAAAAAATCATCCCCTATAGTGCTAGTGACAGGCAACTTTGTCAGCACATTCGGAACACCTACTGGAATGTACTATTCTATAGAAGGGGTGCAGAATTTGGATTTGTGCTGAAGTCTGCAACCCTGTTTCAAACAGACACTTGTAGGTGAGGGTGCATGATGTGTAGAATTCAGACTATATTACATTGCTTGTTGTCTGCCGTAAATGATGTCTTTGAAAAATGGCTCTTTTTTCAGTGTAGTGGACTATGTTCAAATAGTGTTCAAAAATTCATTGTGTAGGATTTTCAGCAAAACTTAATTTCATCAATCAAGAGTGCAACAAAATGTTCCACATTTCAATGACTAACAGTCATCTTAATCTGAGAATGAGGCAATGACCTAGTCTAGTGGACTGATTTCCAATATGGCATTGTCACAATGCTCATTTACATATTTCAACATTTTTCAAGAAATACAAAAAAATTCACTAAAAAATAGAAAAGAATGTGTGCTGACTTGAAATTCACAAATCTGAGTAAGCTACCCTCTGTGCATCAACACACCAGATATCAAAGCAATCTGACAAAAAGTATTTGAGGAGATGATGAAAATATCATTTTAGTCTTTAAAATTGAAAAAGAAAATGGTACAGATCAATTTGGCATGAGCAAATCTACCCCCACCTCCCACCCCCAGAACTTCCAGACCAAATATCAAAGTATTCTGTCAGTTTCTGGGAAGATGAACATAAAAATAAGGTGACGGATGAAAGACAGATGGCGATGAAGATTCAACCTAACCCTTAAGCTCTGTTCAGCTAAACACTTAAATACAGCAACAGATCTTTCACTGCATACATGTCGAATGGTTGGGTAACCGCGGTAACCTCTATCATGCATAAGTTTGAGTGCATTCAGATGGCTCATCCGATATACGTAGTATTTATGGAACATTTTGTATTTTGATAGATTTTTAACTCCTATAGCACTGTCTTTGTGGTACACATGGTTTGCGGATTCAATCAATCCGATGCAACCAACATTTTTATTTTGGACTCATACTGTTAACACTACATGTAAACAAACTAAAGGCTGTGTAAATTCCAAATACATAGACCTCCACAAAATAAAGTTTCACAAGAGTCTACAGCCTGATTTTTTAGTGAAAATGTCAGCGACCACAGAGAGTGACAAATTTACGACTTTTATTGTGCTTTTATTGAAAGAATAATCAACATTGCGATAATTATATCATCAACAGAGTTAAAACAATTTTCTGAAGTGCAAACCCTTTGGTGTGTGTAAGTTCAGCATTCCTTTAAAAAAATTGGATATTGCACATCTGAGAAATTTAATGATGTATTACGGACAGATGGACACATGCAGGTACACATGCTCAGATGAACAGACAAATGGAGCCCATAGTAATAGCACCCCCTTCAGGGAGGGGGGTGGGGGGGGGGGGGGGGCTAAAAAAAACTCATTGTGTGACTGATACTGGTACTCAGCCAATCATGGCCCTCACTATTGGTACTCAGCCAATCATGGCCCTCACTACCGGTACTCAGCCAATCATGGCCCTCACTACCGGTACTCAGCCAATCATGGCCCTCACTACAGGTACTCAGCCAATCATGGCCCTCACTACCGGTACTCAGCCAATCATGGCCCTCACTACCGGCACTCAGCCAATCATGGCCCTCACTACCGGCACTCAGCCAATCATGGCCCTCACTACCGGTACTCAGCCAATCATGGCCCTCACTACCGGTACTCAGCCAATCATGGCCCTCACTACCAGTACTCAGCCAATCATGGCCCTCACTACTGGTACTCAGCCAATCATGGCCCTCACTACCGGTACTCAGCCAATCATGGCCCTCACTACAGATACTCAGCCAATCATGGCCCTCACTATTGGTACTCAGCCAATCATGGCCCTCACTACCGGTACTCAGCCAATCATGGCCCTCACTACCGGTACTCAGCCAATCATGGCCCTCACTACCGGTACTCAGCCAATCATGGCCCTCACTACCGGTACTCAGCCAATCATGGCCCTCACTACCGGTACTCAGCCAATCATGGCCCTCACTACCGGTACTCAGCCAATCATGGCCCTCACTACCGGTACTCAGCCAATCATGGCCCTCACTACTGGTACTCAGCCAATCATGGCCCTTACTACCGGTTGCAACATTTTATCTTTCTTATAACTGGAATATGGATTAATAACTTTTAAAGGTTAAAGGTTAGAGTTGAGATAACATACCTTCAGTGTCATCACTCAGTTCTGTCGTACTACTACTTAAAGACACCTCTGGTTCTCTGATAGCCTGTGGTAAAAAAAAAAAATCCACTGTAAACTCAAGTAAAGCAACTCACTCTTTCACTACTGTCTTGTTCACTTCCACCACTGCACTACTGTGTTTATAGGTGAGCATTGTCATTGAAAATGATAAAGGTTACTGCCAGCTACAATTTACACTCTATTTCAACAACAGGCAACAGGCAACATTATGGGGTGCCAATTTATATAGCAATCCATACTGTAATACAGTGGAGTACTCTAATGCATATAGCAATCCATACTGTAATACAGTGGAGTACTCTAATGCATATAGCAATCCATACTGTAATACAGTGGAGTACTCTAATGCATATAGCAATCCATACTGTAATACAGTGGAGTACTCTAATGCATATAGCAATCCATACTGTAATACAGTGGAGTACTCTAATGCATATAGCAATCCATACTGTAATACAGTGGAGTACTCTAATGTAAAAAGCAATCCATACTCTAATACAGTGGAGTACTCTAATTTCAAGTGATTTATATTTTTTCCAACATTTTAGCTTCACTTTTTAGACAACCGAAAGTATCAGAAAACAAGTCCATGTACTTTCTTTCACCTCCATATAAGATTCCATCTATTAAATATTTTGTTTGCCTTCCATGAATTTCTTCAAAACCTACCAGGTAGACATGGAATAAAAAACAATGCATGCATGTCATGCAAAATTAACTTTTCTGTTGAGGCCACATCTTGTATGTTATTATTAGCTGTCATAAACACTGTATTGCATTACATTGTTTTCATTGTAACAAGCATTCTCACCTCCAAGTATTGTGTTGTTGACATACATTGTAGCTTAATTACATGATATAATCCTGTATAATACTTCCTTCTAGTATTTTTATTGATGGTTTGTCAGTATTACACCAAAATAATTGATTTTAAATGATATCTCGGAAAAAAGAATTGCTATGACTCTACTTTTGATAAAGTTCCTAATTCACAATGATTTCAAGTATTGTGCAGCTATGTTTGTTCTCAGAATCCATGTCTCATAATGGTAGTGATCAATTACAAGAAATTCATTCCTAATTTTGTGGAGAATGGGAAGACCTGACACGGGATTGTAGTTCTTCTCATCTGACACTAATCATTCAGGTAATTGTAGATTGAAGTACCTTAAGTACATTCTGGATTTTAAAAAATACATTCAAAGAAGAATCAAAATTTAGACTTTAAGTAAATTGAACAGTATTAGGGTGTGAATGTGATGATGTCATAATAGCTTTTTAGTTTAGGGTGTGAATGTGATGATATCATAATAGCTTTTTAGTTTAGGGTGTGAATGTGATGATTTCATAATAGCTGTATAGTTTAGGGTGTGAATGTGATAATTTCATAATAGCTTTTTAGTTTAGGGTGTGAATGTGATGATTTCATAATAGCTGTATAGTTTAGGGTGTGAATGTGATGATTTCATAATAGCTTTTTAGTTTAGGGTGTGAATGTGATGATTTCATAATAGCTTTTTAGTTTAGGGTGTGAATGTGATCATTTCATAA